>NC_085067.1:6687147-6992147 GCF_963662255.1 Cinclus cinclus
CAGTGGATCGCAGCAGGGGACAGAGTCTGACCAAAATGATGGATGATTCTGTCTTTTCTGTAGTTGTAGATGTAGTTGCAGGGGAAGGAAGTACAAAATGTGGAACAGTAAAAACCTGGTGGTATCTTATGTCTGGGCTGAATAAACACTTAAGGGTACAAGAGGACAGAATCAGGCTCTTAACAATGTCCACTGCTGATTGTCCCTGCAGGGCTCTCTCCCTGCTTATCCACTGAAGTTGTCTCTGGTAGAAAAATTAGAAGAAGAGACAATAAATGGCTGAGTAGGGAAGTGTTTCTGCTTGTGTTTTTGACTTTGCTGTCAGGAACACCACACTGTGTCATCATTAATTATTAAGAGTATTTTTTGAGGGGCTTAGAGAATGGTAGACTAAACAAGGAAGTGACCTCCCTAAATCACACCAAGCCAAACCACACCACACCAAAACAAACCAAACCAAACCACACCACACCAAACCAAACCAAACCAAACCAAACCAAACCAAACCAAACCAAACCACACCACACCAAACCAAACCACACCACACCAAACCAAACCAAACCAAACCAAACCACACCACACCAAACCAAACCAAACCAAACCACACCACACCACACCACACCAAACCAAACCAAACCAAACCAAACCACACCCCACCAAACCAAACCAAACCAAACCAAACCACACCCCACCAAACCAAACCAAACCAAACCAAACCAAACCACACCACACCAAACCAAACCAAACCAAAGCTGTGACTTGTGGCAGAGTGCTGCCCATCTCTCCTGACTGGGGAGATGTTCCTGTGCTGTAGGAAATGCCAAGTGGAAGTTGGCTATTTCCTATTTACTGAAGGGTACAAGTGTCCCCTGAGCAGCCCCTGAGGGACTTTGCTCACCCTCCAACAATTTGCCTGGTTTTCCACATTTTTCTGAGTTATCTTCAAAACTCACTAATGGGTGGAGATGATAAAGCTCTGCAATAATCCAGTGTCATGGATCTGCTCTAGAATTGCCTCTTTATGAATTTATCAGGCCCAACAATGTCTCATGTTCTGAAGTAAGAACAAGGTATTTTCATCTCCTTCCTCCTTTGTATGTAGAGACAGAAACTGATTCCCCTGCCCCTTTTTCTTCTAGGTCACCCTGAAATAAATTTGCCTCTAATTCACCTGAACATCCCCACACACACCTTTGCAGCATATAAAAAATGGATCCCTATTCTTACATCCAGAGAGGCAAAGGCCACACACACTCATTATCTCTGTCTGCCTCTGTCCCTGCACACCCTGGCTCTTTTTGGGCTCCCTGACACTGCCAGAAAGGAGAAATATAAAGAACCTCAGTGAGGGAAACTCAGCTTAAAGAAAATGTCTGGTACAACAGAGTTTCCTTGGGACCAGATTTTGGTATGGCTCCATTTCTTCATTTAAAGCCTCTAAAACAAACCAAAACCGACCAAACAAAACAACAGCAAAAAAAAAGACCCTTTAAAATCCAGGCTAATTGAAAGAGTGCTAACACTGGTAAGACAAATGAGTGATACGCGACAAGCCTGTGGTTTCTCCTCTAAAGTGAAGTGTTGTTTTCTTCACAATGGGATGATTAATATGCTCAGGCAGGAATATTAATAGGCTTGTTCAGTTGTTGCAACATTCTTCCCACTGCTGTGCTATTGAGGCCTCGGAATCCAAGCCCAGGGGACCCTCAGCTTTTCAGTTTCTCATCTGGCACGTTTTGTATGTCAGTCTCACAGCACATGTTGCAATGAGAGCTGCTCTATCTTTGCAAAGTGCAGCCTGGCACACTTTGGTTTCAAGAGTGGGGAAATCAAGGCAGGCAGAAGTGATGTGTCAGTCACCCACTTTCTCCTCTGTGGGTCACCTACTAAATCCTTGACATCTCAGAAGCCATATGTTTGCTCAGTTCTGTGATGTTCCTTTTAATATGCCATTCTTTCAGGGGGTCTGGAATCAGAATCCTGATTGTGTTCATTAAAAAATTCTGGAGTGTTTGGAATTGTCAGACAGCAGCACAGAACTACTCTGTTCTCAGAGTTATTCTTTACTGTAACACAGACCTACTTCTGTGCTCTTAGAGCTGTCTTTTAATTCAGGTTACCCACCAGAAAGACAATGAACTGTGTTCTGTTCCTGCTCCACCTACTTCTCTGTCAGCCTTCCTCCTCATAGCACCTCCCTGCCCACAGCTTGTGCAAAATTGGGGTGCAGTTCTTCCTGTGATTATGATTTTTCTGGCTTTTTAGGGCAGGTAAGATGCATTCCAGTACTGGGAATGGTAATCCAAGATGCACTCTGTTGGATGCTACAAGACTTAGTTTGAACCTGGTGTTGGAAACCACGCCGAGCTGGCAGCTGTTCACAGGTCCCTGTGAAATGTATTGGTGGTCTCAGCCCCTTCCTATTTATGAGCAGGTCATAAATAGGATCCATATCCAGACCTTCAGTAGAAAAATTAAAAATTGAGCATCATGGGCACCGATCTCCTCTGTCATCCCTGGAGAAAAACACACTAGAGAGTAACAGTGAATAAATATATTAGGACGAATTTTTCTAGCACTTATTCTAGGCTGGAAGTAAATTATTTTTAAGGTCCCTCCAAACCCAAAACATTCTATGGTTCTATGACACTACAGTAATTGTTCCCTAAATAATCTTCTTTGCCTTGAAAAGGACTTCACTAATGTACAGAAGCTTTTTGGGTGGTTTTTGACTTGCTGGTCTGTTTCTAATAGATTATTGAGCTGCAGCTCTCATATTTATCTGATCCTTCCTTACAACTATAGCCCTTGCTTGAAGCCTTACAGCCCAGAGAACCCAATAAACTGAGGAATAATGGAGGAATTGCCAGTGTTTGGCATTTAAAAGAGCTGGACCCCACTGTCCATGGTTCTGGTGATAGCTGAAAAAATGCAGATGTTTTGCTGGCACGGGGAATATTTATCAGGCTGAGCATTGGTGCTGTGTTTGGCCACAGTAGGACAGACCATGAGGAAGGCAAAGCCTGTTTTGTGTCCAGAGGGAGCAGCTCCAGGAGCCCAGCAGAACCAGCCCCACTGCCCCACCCGAGCCCCCAGCCCTGCTGTCAGTGCCCCCACAGCTGGCTGTGCTCTCCCCTGGGTAACATCTGCTTCCCCTTTACCTCAGGGAACAAATACATGTAAATATGTAGGATTGTTCTGAATATTTCCATTCGATCTGGAAGTGTTGAAAGCCTCCTCCAGGCACCTCACGTTATGTGGAAGATTGCCCATTACTGCTCAAAATAACACTTATTTCATGTGGAGGAGGACGAGGGAATCTGTTTATTCCAAAATCAATATTTCTACATTCATTAAACATTCCACTTATTAACTTCTTTTTTCCATGCCTGTGGTGGTATTCTATCCTTGTTTTTATCCTCACTACAAGTATATTTTTCACTTAATTTCCATTTCTATTTCCAGATTTTAGTTCTTTGAATTAGCTGATAGGAGCTTGACAGGTCTGGAGTGTGGGTATGTGGGAGAGTGTCTAACATTGCCCTAATTTCCCCCCTTCCATATCCTGGGATCTAAACCAGGGTGGCTGACTGCAGAAATCTGCCTGGCAAATTAAATTGATCAGACAATGTATGCTTCAAACAGAGTCAAGTGGGAATATTTCCTTGAGCTGCTCTGCTCCTCAGGATATTTGAAATCAGTATTGAATTTGAACTTTCACAGGCTTTTTTATTTTGATGAAAGGAGACAGTGCAAGTTGCCTTCTGTTTCATGCAGAATAGCCCAAACTAAGTAAGACTAATTTTCTGTGACACGAGAACCAGGTGGGACTATGATAATGAAGTTTAAAAGTAAAAATGATAAAAAAAAGAATAATCTGTCTGGAAGGGAACTCAAAAGGCAATGCAGCTCATTATGCTGCCCCAAGTAAGGAAAACACTGTGGTTAAAACACTTCTGTAATCCTTTGGAATCACAGATTTTATTCTTTACAGCAGAGCAAGAACTATATTGTCCCAGGCAAGCTGGTTGGGTCCTTATTCAAAGATATTTAATGAAGCCTAGTTCTGACTGATTTTTAGTGAGCATTAGATTCTTAGATATCATTGTAGCTCTTTTCCCAATCTTGCTCTGTCTCAGCCTCCAGACTGGAGAATGGTGATAAAAGCAGTCCTGCCCTTCCATTAAGATGACTATCTTGAATATTAAAATAAGGTGGACTGGTAAGGTACTGACTGCAGTGCCATAGGTTGGTGCAGGAATAGAGACCCCAAGAGTTGAAGGTGCTCCTGAATGGGAAGGTTTAATCTGTTCTGTCAGTCCTGGTCCAGACTGAGCAGATTTCTAAACATTTCCTTGTGAGTAGGAAATGATATAACTTCCTTTTGTAGTTTCTGAGCTGAGTTTTCATGCAGGGCCTTGTTTGGAGTCTGGCTGCCAGTCCCAGTACCGGAACTGGGAAGAAGGAACCCTTGCAGGCACTTACCTGAATTCTGGAATTTCTTGAGACCTGCAGGCTGGGAATTCTAGCACATATCTCCAAGTGACACCACTTCACACCAAGGGGTATCACCCCTGAGCTCTGCAGAGCCAGTGTGGAAGGAGAGTGGTCCCTGTGTGAAGTGGTCTGGGATCCTTTGAGGTGGAGGTGACCCTGCAGCTCTCAGGGGAGAGCAGTGCACCAGGCAGGATACTGAGTCACACTTTGGGTGCCTCACCTTTTTGAGGGCAGCACAGTGACAACCTGTCCTGGTTTATCTGAGCTGTCAGGTCCCAGGACACAGCAGGGAGTGGCAAAAAGCCTCAATCTGTTAATAAGGCAGCAATTTTTATCCCTAGTATAAATATATATATATATGTATATTCAATCCTATATATATGTATCTAAATCTATCTGTGTATAAGACTGAATTTTAAAACCTTGTATTAACAAAGCACAGTCCTCTTGTATTACTTAACTGTGTAGTTCTTACCCTCTGTTGAAGATGTAATTTGTTTTCATGGGTGCTTAAAAGACAAATGAATATGTATTTGATCTTCTTATTTGTTTTGCAGGCTCCCAAAAAGGCAAAGAAGAAGATAGAAGGCGGTTCCAATGTTTTCTCTATGTTTGAACAAACCCAGATCCAGGAGTTCAAAGAGGTTGGTCACTGCTCTGCTGTTCTCTATAGTGTCCTGTTATTGCTAATGAATAACATAGGTTCTGATTGTAATCCTTATTCAATTCTCCATCTGCTTTAAGAGAACACACAGTTTTTTTCTGAATCATCCCTGTGGTTTTGGCTGGTAGATAATTTTCCTTTTGTGTTTGTTTTCTCTTTCTTTCATTCTTTCTTTCTTTCCTTACTTCCTTCACCCACTCCCCTGTTTCAAGCTCTAAATTTACTTGAAAAGCGCTGAGACCCCCCACCCCAAAATAAAGGAAAAGGGTCATCTCATCCACATCAGCCATGATTCAGGAAAACACTTGAGCACATATTTAAAGTTAAGTGGTATTTTAAATAAGAATAGTCTTACATGCTCAAGTATTGCCCTGAATACAGATGTCAGGCTGAACCAGGGCTTGCATTTGTGCTCTATTTCACAACAGCAACAGAAAGTATTTGTCTGTGCCCCTCTAATGCTGCCCACAAACTAGAAATGAAAATGCCAAGAAGCCCTCAGCCAGCTTTCTCCACCAATGCCAATAAAACAAGACAACATGTGGAGATGAACTAAGCATCTTTCAGTTCCCAAGGGATTTGGTATTCCAGGCATTGTAGGTTCTTTGACCAGTTACCTGTGAAGAGGTAAAACTGATGGGGTGGCCTAAAAACTGGAGCATATAAAAGACAGATAATCTGTTTGATGAGTTTGTGCTCTTTTTCTGTGTGGACGATCTTGAGTGTCCATGAGACCACCATATTCTGCACTGGTTTGTCATTTTAAATTACTGATTTTTCCCCCCATTTTTTCTAACTCATATCTCCAAATCAATTTCCAGTGTGATAAATATCTGCTGTTTCATTTTGTGCTTTCAAGTTTACTTTTCCTGAGGATTCCCACCAGGAAAGCTCAGTGATGGACGAGAAGGCAAGACCTGGAAATATGACCCAGCTAATCTAATTGGAACCACTAATCATTTCTCCATAGTCAATGGGAACATTTTTACTCTCTTCTCCCACTTCTTCTCCATATACTAGGAACCTCCATTTTATTTTCTCCAAGAATTCCTGTTTGAAGATGGACCAACAGAAAGAACTGGACAAAATGCCATTATTTGATCTTCTCTAAATATGATAATTCCAGGAGCATTTCTAGGGGAATGGTGGCAGAATAATGGCAAAAGCATGAGGCAATGGAGTGGTCAAGTGAAACCCAAAACCATGTTATGTCTAAGAACTGCATATTTGGGACACATATTTCTAAAAAGCTGGTTTGGATTAGAACATTTTTATCTAGAGATTTCAACCAGTTCATCAGCAAATGTTTCAGCATTGCTGTTATGTTGTTTAAAATTCATCCATTACAGTGCCTGATGCTCTTCCTGTCTCTTGTGAGCTGCCTGTGTTCAGCTTTGCTCTTCATATTTTCTTTCTCTTTTGCTTCCAAATTGTGGGGAATCACCATTTAAAGCAAGGGCAAAACATCTCTGAAGAGTTGGGCTTAATTTTTTGCAAGGGGATAGTTTGGAAAGTAAATGTAAGATTATGAACATAATACTGAAAGGAGCCTCATGGGCAAACTGGGCTGTGAGCAGTGGGGCTTTGCAAGAAACTGGAGGAGAAAATACCTGAAGATATGTGGAGATAATTTGGTCATGGGAAGAAGTGCACCCTGTAGGGCAGCAGACTTTAAAACTCTGCAAGTTACTGCAATCTCAGGGGAGCACTGACTGAAGAAATAATAATTCCTGGCCATTGCAAAGATACTCTCCCATACTGATGTGCCTGTCAGACAGATAACCAGCTTCAGAGTCATGCCAGGATCAAGTAATATTCCCCATAGCATGACCAAGGGAATTTCAGGTCATTAAAATCTTTCCAAATCAGTGAAACATTGCAAGTGTGATGGCAGCCAAGAGATGGACACGCAAATGGGTGAACAGATAGATGAGCAGTTAGCTGGTTTGGTAAACAATGGTTAGAGCATACAAAGTCTACGTTGGCTGAAAATTAAAAAAAAAAAACACCACTGTTTTTTTCTATCAAAAGTTAAATTTTGCCTGATAAGAGTATTCAAGGTCAGCACCACAATGTCAGACAGAGCACACAATACAGTCTCAAAGATGCAGTGCATTGGAAAGGGGAAAAAACTTTGAATAAATAAATAATCTTATGGAACCTACATTTCTCTGTACTTTTGAAAGTTCAGCTATCTATGTGTGATGGATCATTCTAAGACCCAGAAGGAATTGACTTCAGGTTGATAGCAGAGAGATATCCACAGAAATGAAATGCTTTACAGAAACATTTCAGCTTCATTCAAAGAATGGGTTATGGGGGAGGTATGAACACAGAGCAACCTCTAGCTAAATCCACCCTGACTAAAGCCTCCCTAATTCAAACTTTTATGGGTTAAGGGCTGAATGGTTGGAGCTGCCAGCATTGGCTTCAGCCCAATGCACGCTGCACTGAGCATTAATTTAGTAAGAAGTAGTTTGGGTGGGTTTAATTAAGCCCCTTGCCAAGATACAGTAATGTGTTGAAAGTGAGGAAAGTGCAATGATGTGGAGGAATCAAATGAAGTTAAACATTCCTTTTTACAGCATGAATATCATCCTCCCATGGACTGATGTGTGTGATTGAAGCACTGTCCTGTGCAGTGGAAATGGCAATACCTGTTTCTTCTTCTTTCCACAGGCTTTTACCATCATGGATCAGAACAGGGATGGCTTTATTGACAAAGCAGACTTGAGAGACACATTTGCTGCACTAGGTAAACCAATAATTCAATACTTAAGAGATATGCTGTCTCAATTTGAAGCACAGAAGAAAGGTTGGTATTAGAATGACAGTGGAGGAAGACATGAGATACACAGGGGGCAAAAGGGAAGCTGTTCAGTTCGACCTTTCTCCCTGTGGTAGCTGGGATCTCACTATGGAGCTCCAGCTGGAAAGTCTCCTGAGCAGGGACTGGAATGAAGGTCTGGTCCCTCCCCTGCAACTATTTCAGAAGAAGCCCACCCAAGCAGGGGTCCATGCCAGGAATCTCTGGTTTGCCTCTGAATCCAAGCTTCCCAGGCTGCATCTTTTTCATCTGGGAGCCATGGAATATCCACTGATTAGCACTGCAGTCATGGACTAGCTGCCCCTCTGCCCACACAAACCTAGGAGGGCTCCATGTGAGGTTCTGTGCTGCTCTGAGTTTGTGTGGGGTGAAATGTGCATGTCATGAGATTAGGTATTGTCCATTCCATGGCTATCACAGTCTTGATAATATCAAGCCGTTTAGAGCCAGTCTTCCTAAGGAAAGAAAAAAATTCAAGCACTCATGATCCCAAATCTGGAGTTGTATCCTTGTTGCAGCATTTGAGGCTTGAACAGTGATGTAGGCATTTGGGCTTTTGCCATCTGGAGCTTATTAAAAAGAGCTTGATAAGAATCTTTAGTACTCCCTGGGGTGGAATCAGACGCCAGCAGAGTCAGTGCAAGGAGCAGAAGCTCCTGAACTCTTTATTGTGACAATGAGGTTTGCAAACTTTGGCCTGTAGCTACTGTTACCCTGAAATATTTATTTCTTAAGGCCAAGTTCTGCTCTTTTCTGTTCAGTGAAGCCTTTCAGTGCCTGTGAAGTACATTCACAGCAAATTACGACTCAATTTGAGGAGGGTTGCCAGGGTCTAAATTCTCATCAATAGGGCTGCACAAAGATGGGGAAGGGATACCACTACTCAGCTCATCCATCTGCCCTCTACTCAGAGAGGTGTCTCAATATACAGGAGGGCAAAGACTGAGACCTTGGATTCACTTCAGTCACTTTGATCTGTGCTATATTAATATCAGTGGGGCCCATATTTTACCTGAGGTAAAAAAAAAAAAAGCCCTAACCCAAAAAGCAGTTTATTTGGAAGTGCCCCTTCTCTCATCCACTGCTGGCCATGCCTGTGTTATTTATCCTTCTTGCTCCTTCAGTCACCCTTTGATCTCAGAGCCAGCTCTGCCAATTTCTTTTTCACTGGGGTATTCGGGAGTTGTGTTCTACCATGCTATTAGCAAAGTTGCACAGAGCCCTGAGCTCCCCAGTGGGAGGAGATGAATGGGAATCATTTTTTGAAACACAATTTGTGATTTATTATGAAAAATGATCTCTGCTGCAGGTCGTCTGAATGTCAAGAATGAAGAGCTTGAAGACATGGTGAAGGAGGCGCCAGGTCCTATTAACTTCACTGTCTTCCTTACAATGTTTGGGGAAAAGCTGAAAGGTAAGTACCTCTGGGGGATTGGAGAGGTATCTGTCAGAGATCCTCAGCACTGAAATATCTCAGCACCTTGCAAATTACAATAATGTCTCCACGGAACAATGCTTAGAGGCAAGGAGGGATCTCCAGATTTGCAGACAGAGGGGAGGAATGAAAGGCTAAGGGACGGTGCAGAGGACAATTCAAAGGTGTGACTTAACTTACACAAGCTAACATGAAAGGGGTGAGCTGGGGTCCAGAAAGTGCTGAAACCTCAGCAGCCTGGAGCACAGTGCAGGGGAGTTATTCACCCTCAGAAGGCTCATGGGCTGAACTCATGCTCATGCTCTAGCCATAGCACTCCCAGTGTTATCTGAGTAAACACTGACCAGTGTTCTTAGTTTTTTCTCAAAAAACCATCCTTTTGGGGCTCCTTTGTCACATTGAGCAAACTTGGGCTTCCCTCATTTTCTGTATTCACTGTAACTCAGTGGCCCAGCCTCAGTGTCACTTGAGGTCAGTAGTGATTTTGCCATTAGGTGAAGATTTCACTGAATAACCCTTAATGGAGTGGATAAATTGAAATAATTAAATTTCAGTGGATTTACAATGATAAGGGAGAGAGATTTTACCCATTGCCACAGAATATATAGGGAACACTGTGGGAAGTTCAGGAAATGTGGGTATAAATTTGCTGTGTGAGCTGCTAATTTAGTCATGTCTTCTCCAGTTAATGGCTGCAAACTGCAAGAGAGGGGATGTGAGGCCAAGATAGAACACCAGTAATCTTCCTCAGACATAAGAGAAAAGCGAAAGCCTTAAAAGCAGGGCTGGCCTTAGCCAAGCATATTCCAGAAGTTTGTTAAAATAACCAATGAATAGAAAAATGGAAAAAAATCTGATGCTATCTTCTTAAAAACATTTATTGTTTTGTTGCTGGACTCTGGCTTTATATTGCTGAACACAATTCCAGTGAAGGTTTTTCTATGCTTGGAATAGAAAACAGAGAGGTTTGAAAGAAAGAATTCATGTAGTTGGTTCTGGAAGAAAGACACTCTTGCTAAAGAGGGCAGGAAGTCTGGGAAGCACAAGACGTGATGAAGGATGACTGAGGAGGGGATTTTATTACCCAGACATCAACCTGCCTGTGGTACCTCTCCCAGGACATTCCAGGTGTCTTCTGGCAGAGGAGGGAGTGCCCTCCTCCATATTCTTCCTCCTGGGATGTCCTGTGAATGTTTGTTGTGGGGTGCCCTGCTGCCCATTGCATTTGTGAGCATGGAAATGAGCTCTTCTTCCTCCTCTCCCCTCTTCCCCCTTGCCCTGCACAGTTGCTGGAGCTGGCAAAGCCTCTGGCCCTGCCAATCCTGTGGCCTAAAAACAGAGCCAGCACAGGAAGGTGAATGGCAAAGCAGAACCCTCTTGTCTGCAGGTTTCCTGTTGGCTACTAGCAAAGGAGGAGGGTTTTTTTAATTTCCATTTGGTGAAGGGAAAATCACAGCTGTGCTTGTCATGCCCTTCTGGTTGGGTTTGTCATGCAAAGGAAGCAGAGCCAAAAGACTGCACATTCCCAATCAAAACTAATTGGGATGAAGAGCCTTTGTAGTGCAATTAGAAAGGGAGAAAGGGCTAGAGGAAGTGGATATGGCAATTTTGCAACACTCTTTATTAGCTAAGTACCACTCAGAGAATTTGGTGAAAGGTGCTTTCTAAGTAAAATTTGTTGTGCTGTAATTGATTTCTGTCATAAAGGGGAAGCTGGGATTTTCAGGATGAGCTCTAGCTTTGTATGTTGAGATTATGATGCCAGATGAACAGCTAACAAAACTCGGTTTATGTTAATGCCAACCACATGGAGCTGCTTCTACAGGGAGTCAGAATAATACAATTTGTACAGAAAACAGAGATGCCGCACATCAAAGAAACCACTTTATTTACCAGCTAATCAATAAAGAATGCCTGCTGCACTGCGTCTCTTCAAAGCCAAAGTCCAAGGATATGACAGAGTAGAAAATGTAAAACACAGTAAGGAAAAAAAATCCCCCCCACAGCGGTGACTACTTAAAATGCAGCCCTCTCCTTGGAGCTGGGGGATGTTTCTCTTCATGGGACAATCAAAACACTCATTAAACACCAATGCTCTTTGTATTGATCACAGATTCATTGCAGTTTGAATACATCGCCTACAGCTTGGCAAAAATAATATACGTGGCCATTGTGTGGCAAGGAGGAGGCCATATAGCCCGAGGTTTGTTCACTATTATATCCTCTAGGATCCTGCTAATCCTTGTGAAATCTTGCAAACAAAGGAAACTGTGAAGGCATCAGGAGAGTCTGTAGAGCAGGAGCCTTGGCTAGGTTCTGTTATGGTTCTACCTCTGCCAAACTTTGAAACAAACTTTGAATCTGCAACCCTTTGTGTTGTATCCTTTTTTAATCACTCTTTCAGCATACCAAATAGCTTCATTTTGCCCATGGAACCAGTTCATCTTCTTGTAAATGTGGTTTCTTACACTTACAAAGATTTATATAATGTATACTATGGTAATATTTTGAAATATTGGGGAATAGTCAGAAACAGAGTACACAGTGTATCCTTTGGTGTGGGTTGAAAATGAGTGTACTCAGAATACTGTAGTATTACAGAATAGTCAGAAGCCCCAGCCAAGATAAAGGCACTGTGAAAATGAGTCCCTGACACAAATGTTTTCCAGTCTAAAGAGATGGGATAGATAATGGAAGGAAGAAAAAGACCATTACAATAATTTTACTGCTGGGAAATGAGGGACAGGAATATTAAAGTCATACCAAAAATCTGTGGCCCAGCTAAGAGCAGAAGCAAAATCTTGTAGCCACAGTCTAGTTCTCTAAACCACCCTGTTTCTGTAAGTAACACTTAATGAACAGACACTTAAGGGGAAGAGCACAATGGGATTTAAGTGCAGATCACCATCTCACATTGATCATCCTGTTTCCATTGCATTCCATTGGCATTTGGATTTTATGATGAGCTCTATTTCCTTTAGTGAGGGAAATAACCTCTTCTCTATATGGCGAAGAACAAGTAACATCAAAAAGTGTTTTTACAAGGAATGTACAGTGCAAGATTAAAGGAAGCCAGTGAGGGAAACAGTTTGTTGTATTTTCATTTCTGAAAGCCACTAATCCTCTGGGTACTGATATTGGAGACCAGTTCCTGGAAGTTTTCTCTCCTGCAGACATAGAATAGATATGAGTTATTATTTTTAAGCTTCTGAGCATTGAACTATTCACCTCTATTGTTTATCTGACATGACAAATGCTGCCGACTTAGAGAACCTTTG
The DNA here is from genome assembly GCF_963662255.1 of Cinclus cinclus. Taxonomy (NCBI): domain Eukaryota; kingdom Metazoa; phylum Chordata; class Aves; order Passeriformes; family Cinclidae; genus Cinclus; species Cinclus cinclus. The sequence goes on from NC_085067.1 coordinate 6,699,849, forward strand.
TCTCCAAACCCACAACTGCAGAATTCTCCATTTTGCACTGTTTTCGAGTGAATGTAATTACTTAGCAAGTATTCTGCAGCCAGAGAAATACATCCAGGCTTCTAAATTATATTTCATTAATTTTAGGCACGGACCCAGAAGAAACAATTCTGAATGCTTTTAAGATTTTCGACCCAGAAGGAAAAGGCCGCATAAAGGCAGACTAGTAAGTTTATTTCAAATCCTTTAGAAGAACAACAACAATAATAATAATTGCACAGTTTTAAAGAACTGCTTAAAAGCTGTATTTTTCACAGGATTTTAAGAGGCAGAGAAACATTTAGCTTTGTAAGCCAGAGTTAAAAGTCTGGACTGTTGTATGAATGTATTTGTATACCAAAAAGAGATGTTATTGTCTTCAGACATTGCAAGAGCCAACGGAAATATAATCACATGTAGGCCATTAGATAGCCTCTTTCTGAAGGTTTGGATATAAATTGACACATGACTCTTTGTAAATTAACTCCACATGTAAAATTAAAATGAATGTCTGGTGTTTGACTAAAATGGGAAAGCTACTCCCCTCTTTTAAAAAGTGATCAATTTAATTAACTCTGAGACATGGTTTTAGTGCAGGACATTTTTCTTTTTATGTGTTTATCATGTGAGCCTTCTGCTTCTAGAAATAATTTGCTGTAAAATTCCACTAGATACAGTGAGAGCCAAACCAAATAATACTATTAATAATCTGGCAATTATTGTCAATACAGCTATTTTTAAATAAGGAGGCAGAACCTAATTTGTATTCATATCCTGTTGCACCAACAAAGCAATAGGTAAAAGGACTATAAGAGGTATTTGCACAAATGCAAATCCTGCTTGCACTGCCAGAATGGTACAAGCAGGACTTTCAGGTGAGTGAGAGAAATTATATCAAATCAGGCCATAGGATGAGGAAGTTGGGCTTATTGCCCCAGAGAAGCATTTTATGTACCTCAGTTTATGCATATGTTTACATTTGTTCATATGCTGAAATTTCATGGTGAATTTGGGGTCTGTACTTCTACTGCAGCAGCCATTTCAGGTAGATTTTATAAAGCATGATATGTATAGGAAATTTATCAGGGAACCATGAGTTACAAAACTGTATTTGCATCAATTTTTTCTGCTTATAGAGTGATAGCCTCTGACCAGAACTCCGTGGAGATTTCCATGACATCATCTGCAATTATTGATAAAAGTTAGTTGAAAATGTAAAATTTATGTACAATATTTCTTTCCTTTACCAAGGTGGTTTTCTATGGCAGTACCCCAGTGGGTCTGATAACTTTTGCAATATACAAAATAATAGAAACTGTCCTTTGAGTAAGAACTTCCAAATTAATTAAAACACAAGTGAATGTAGCAATAAATCAGAAGGAACAGAGGGTTAAGAGTTGTCCTGATGGTTTTGGGGTTAACATCACCCAAACAGCTTGGGAAGAACAGTCAGGGGATCATATCAGAAGTGACTCAAACAACAGAATAAATGTAGCCTGTTGCCAACTAGGGCAGATCACACAGTAGTGAAATCACAGCCATGGAATACGAACTTTTGATACTCCAGAACCCATGAAATGTTGTATTTCCCACCACTATCTGTAACAATATCCTGCATACAAAATCTGCAGCTTGCCACCCTGTGTCCAGCTCTACATTCCTTGGATGCTGGAAGCCAGTTGGAGTTTGGGGCAAATTAGGAATGCAGTATCACACTCCAAAATGAAGATGAGAGAGAAATATTTTATTTTTCCTTGATGGAAAAGGTCAACCTTGTCCCCACCCCCACTGCACTGCTAACATTAGACAATTGTTTTAGTTCATCACCACAACAGAGCATAATGTTTACTTATTAGACCCGAGGGTAATGTTGATCATTACAGAACAAACCATTAAATCAATTCCGTGGATGTCTTTGAGGTTTAACTTCTATTCATATGCTTCCAAAATGTAGACATTTGAAGTTTTTAAATACTTTTTCTGTTGGTTCATGAAGCCATTTCAATGTGACAGTTAATGCTAATAAATAATATTTCTCCGTATTAAAAAATCCTGGAATGTTTCTCCCCAAAACCAGCCATGCTGACCTTTTAATCAGAACTTCTTTTTTATGTTCATGGAGTTAACATCCTTCTGGGGATTTTTATGTCTCTTCCCTCTGCATGTTTTCACCTCTAGTCTGGAAATGACTCACTTAGTCCATGTGATGGTAGCTAGGATGGAGCCTTCTAACCTTTCCAGAAGCTCCAGGAGTCTGTAACTTACTTCCAAATTGAATGACAGACTTTTTTTGTCTGCATCATTATACCACACATGAAACCCTTCCCACAGCATGATGTCAAAAAGAGAAAACGCTCTCGGTCCCATTCTCAGCTGGTGTAAACTGGGGCAGTGTTTGGAAAGGTTGGATGGTTCGGTTCCAAATGCCACTCGTGGGGCAGACTGTGTCAGACCAACACCAACTGTTCCTAATGCTCAGGCCAATGCAACTTTTCAGATTTGGGCCAGATGAAAACGGACCCAGGGGATGGAGGAGGTCCCAGGCATGCTGGATTTTGGAGGGGTTTGTTGAGATAGACATGATCCTCCCCGTAGCAGTAGAGCTCTGCTTCTGCCCACTTACCTGTTTTCTTCCACTGTAGAAAGGGCACACCCAGAGGAAAACCAAAAATGTCCCAGAGATTTCACAGATCATTTTAAAAAAGGCTTTTAAAATATCAGAATGCAACAAGGTATTTGTAACTGTTGAAGGAATTTATGTGAGCCAGGACAAGGGATAACATTTAGACTCCTAAGTCAAGGCAAATGGATTTTTCTTTAATTTTTTTCCAGAAGACTTGGGGTTTGGTTTGGTTTTTGGGGTATTTTTTTTTTTTTTAAGAAAATAAGCTTTCTAAAGAAAACAAGATACAAAAAGAAAAAAAAAAGTGCATAATTTCTGGCTTTGGAAATTGTGAGTGTTTCCCTATAAAATAAATAATGGAAAATGTGCATAGATCCTTTAGTCAGTCCTTCTTCCTTATGAGTGTGCCAGAGCCTACTGGGCTGTGCATCAGAAGATTATAATTAGATATTTGATCTTTTCTTTTCCCCTAAATACTTTAAGCATGTGAATAGAAGACACACAGTGCCCAGATCTCTTTTTAATTCAGGCTTGTTTGCGATGAAGTTTATTTGTGACTTCCGACAAAATTGCTGTAAATGCTTCCTTCTATTCACCAAGCTCCTTCCTGGATCACACTTCCTATTTACATTTGCTCATGCTGTTTGTCCAGGGCATACATACCCAATAATCAATTTATGCTGAGGGGAATGATTGCTCTACTCTTGCACCCACTGATCATTTGAGGATTCACCTTCAAAAATGCAGTCACGTACCAAATGGCCAGAGGAACAGAACAGAAACAGAAACAGAAACTTGAGACAGAGAGATGAAGAAACTCAGCAAACTACAGAGAATGGTGAAGTAACACAGGAAAAATACATCCAATAGCTTAAGCTCTGTCTGTGACTTCAGAATATTTCCCAAAGCTTGCACAGATATTTTCACACTTGTCCTTGTGGGTAAGATCCTTATTCATTGCCCAGAATACTCTGTTTTCAGTTTTCCCTTTCTGGGATGTCAAATGTGTATTTGATACCAACAAGAGCTGCAGAAATGTATGTGCCCCTGCTACATACTGGGATGTGTGGCCTTTTCCTGGGAAAAAAAAAATAAATCGCATTTCTCAGAGCTGTGAGAGCAATTGTAGCTTTGCCTCACAAACTGCACTTCTGTCTGAGGGACTTTTCTCATATGCAGTGTATGGGAGCAGAAAGGGAGGATTTACTGTTTTGCCTGAACATCTGCACCCACAGTAGGTGAATTTTGGTCCCCTGGATGTGTTCCTGTTCGGATATGATTTATATTATAAATAAGTTTTAAATGTTCCCTTCAAAAAGCAGAAAGGGTTCCTCCAGAAGAGCTGCCTCTCTCACTCCCCCACAATAAATTCTTCAAAAAAAGCAGCTTTTTTTTAAAATTTCAAATCTACAAACCAAACCAGATTTCTATATTTGCCTCAGCTTTTGTTTTTGTACAACAGACTGCTCACCTGTTATCACAGCTTTACAGTTTGTTTTACTGCTCCAGAAATGTGTCTGATAATGTATGAATACATTTGGTAGTGAAAAAAGGAAACAACTCTGCCTCTTCAGCGTAAATGAAAACTGTGAGATTAATATAGGAATTCTTCTACAGGAAGGGGAAATGATTGATGTTATTGAAGGGATGTTTATGTGAATGTAAGTGAGTTTATACTGGTGGATGTCCCAGCACGTGGTGAATGGGCTGCCCTCAGCACATGAGCAACTGGGGGAGGTATAAAGACATTTTATCTTCAGGGGTTAGACTAAAACCAGAAATAATTCTTCCTGGCTTTTCTAATCACCTCCAAACTTAGGTTAAAAAAAAAAATTACATGCTCCACTGCCTTCCCACAATGTGTTTAAAACAGAGGATAAATCAGCTGAGAGTGTGCCCCCAAAATACTGTCTTTGATGTAATTGCACGGGATGCAGATTGTGCGTGGGATAAGCTCCGTGTTACAGAGCTGTGACTCCAGATCAGGACAGTGCACCGTGAAATACAGCAGGGCTCATGCAGCTCCACAGCTCCTCTGGGAATGGCTGCATGCAAATAAAGGATTCTCTGGTGATGGTTTGGAATAGCGGCTGGAGTTCTCTTTCAAGTTCTCTTTCTCATTTCATGCTCTGTTCCTTTCATCCTCAGATTTTACAGAAAATATTCTCTCTTTTTCTGGTTTTGTTAAGCGATCCAAACTTTAAGCAGCAAGTGACGAAACCTACTATTTTAGGTTAAGATAAGCATACAAAATTGCTGTATTTCAATTACAGTAATAACCTTAAACAATTTTAAACCTCTATAAAATGTCACAAAAGCGAAATAAGTTGGCAGAGCGAGGCATTGACACTGATGGGTGCCCACAGAAAATCTCTTACAATATCATGTAAGGATTAGCAGCTTTAATTTATGTGGTCACACGGATTTTCTTTCATGCAACTTCAGGAGGGATCTTGCCATCTGAATTGTCATGCGCCATTATCAGCCTTTAATCAGGTTATTTTGTTTTATTTGAACAGCATCAAAGAAATGCTTATGACACAGGCAGACCGGTTCAGTCAAGAAGAGGTAAGGAACTTTATTCAAAACAGGAATCCAGCTCCAGCTCCTGCTCAACACTAAGTCCTTGCCCCTCTTTAAATGCATGAATTTAGCTGAAATCCAGACTGAGAGGAGGTTGATGCCAGCTCTGGCAATTAGAAACAATTCAAAGCATCTCTTGTGAAGAGCTCCATGGCTAAATCAAAGTCAAATAGATTCTTTGGACTCCCATCCAAGTGCAAGTGTGGCCTATCTCGAGCTGTTCTTCCCCATGGGCAGCTGGGCAATTGATTTACTGGAGTCCAAGTGGATTTGGGTGGGGACTGTGTTCTGGTTTCCATTTCTGTGTTATTTGGTCTGAAATCTGACATGAGGTACTGACTTGGTGGTTTGTGTAAGCATGGATTCAGCTGGTTGGGAGGAATTTAGGGGGACTTTATTTTCAGAAGAGGAGATGGAGTTGGTCTGTGGACAGAACAGACTGGACAGTCTGTTCCAGTCAGAACGGAGGCTGGACTGTACCTTTATCAACCAGGGCTTACCTGGGTTCCAGAGAGAGCTCTTTTCAACAGGGAACTTGTGGGATTCTAGCAGGACTTTATTAACCAGTCATGTTCCAACTCTGCTTTCAATTTTACCAAGCCCAAGGAAAACTTTTCCGTGGTGGTTAAAGGACCGGGGCACCAGGGAGCTGAGCTGGGTTGAAAATGAAAAGGTGTTCATATTGCTGTCCCACACTCTGTGACACTTATCTCTTTTGGCAGATCAACCAGATGTTTGCTGCTTTCCCTCCAGATGTCTCTGGGAACCTTGACTATAAGAACCTCTGCTATGTTATCACCCATGGTGAGGAGAAAGACTGAGAGCAATGAGAGGAGTTTCTCCTGTGGTCATGCACCGAGTTATTTCATGATGCTCTAGTGTACAACACAAAGGGCTAAGCATGCAGGATGTGAAGCCATGTGATCATCATAAGAGAACCAATAAATAATTGAAAATAGATTAAAGTTATTTAATGCTCCTGTTTTTATAAAATATCAAAATACCAATTTTGTGAGGGTTTTTTCCCCCCATCTTTTTTTTTTTTTCCCTGTCAGTGGTTTGAAATGGAATTTTCTTGATGAACTGGTGCTTTTGTGATTTATTGACAAACCTAATGTTCACCAGATGGTCCATTGGGCACTGCAGTCTTACTTAGCCTCTTGTCTTTTATGCATAAGCTCCATGTATAAATTGAGAATTCCTCTAACTTATTGCACCAGGAAGAGTGTCTGGCAAATAGAATTATGTTCCATTCCACAGCCCCTAGCAATAGAAGTGTAAATAAAACAATCTTTAGCTCTTGTGAATATGCAATATGCCCTCTCCATCTCAGTGATGGGGCCAGTTCCTGAAACCACTTGACTCATTTGCTTTGGTGCAAAAGAGGAGAAATAGTGGAATACTGGCTGTTTCTTTCAGAGTAAAGTTTACCTAGGTACACTTAGAATGCAGGAATAATAAAGATGTCTCTGAAGGAGGAAATTCTTTATGTGGAGGAGGTTGTCTATGACGTAACAGTAACACCTGGTCTACCAACACCTAAAATGAAGTTTCATAGTTACATATGAGGCAGCAGAGAATCTGAAAACTATAAAAGCTAAAACCCAAGGCATCACCCTTGGCTATCATCCTTGGGTTTCAGGTGAAACACGCACAGCAAGGATGTGTTTGGCCACAGATCATCAAGTCTAGGAACAAAGAGGACAATTTGAGAGCTGTAGCCTGTGAAAGCAGGTTACCTCTCACTTTTCTAATCCAAGAGCAGCCCGGTTTTTAACTGGGCTACAGTTTCTTGTATTTAGACTTCTAGGAACGGGACATATTCTGCCTATGTGGAATATTGCATGAACACTTCCTGTGTGGGAGGCAGAAGGATGCTGCAGCCAAGGGAAAAACAAGCTTCTGCTGTTTTAACAGCTCATGAAAATGCTTTCCTTGTGCATCAGTGCTGCTGGAGCCACAGTCCCACAGACACTGAGAGGAAGCAACAAGCCAGTTATTTTCTGTTTCCATCTTCTTAGGGTTTGTAGGAAGAGAACTTGAGGGCAATGCGTTGAATTCTGCCCTCATTAAGAGGGGCAGAAATTCCATGAGAAAGCTCTAACATCTGCATGACTCAGGGATGTGACATTCACCCCTACCTGCATTTTCTTTCGTTCCACCAAAATCCCGCACTCCATGCACTTCAACAATAAGAGAACAACTGGAGTGGGAAGGTTCTTTCTTAGCTCACAGAAAATTCATGAAATAAACCTCCCCCTTGCTCCCCTTCACCCTGCAGAAGCTGTGTGAACGTTCCTGTACCAGCACTGTTTTTCCAATATAACAAGGCGATTCCCAATTGTATTTAGTAGGAATTATCTCTTTTAAAAACATCAGTGGACACAGATGGGGCAAAATCCGCTCCTTTCTTGCTGAAGACGTGGACAAGGCTTTAGCACTTCTTGTCACCTGTTCCTGTAACAATTGAAGCAACACCCAGAGCTGTCCCTCCCAACACAATGAGCAGCCTCACTGGGCTTTGGTGGCTCAGAAATCTTCTTGCAGTGCAAGAGTCCACAGGACCTGTCCTTCCACCTCCTGGCTCACTCACCAGCTGAGCTTTCCTGGACAAGCCCAGCTTTTATCACTGTTTCCCACAATGGGGTTTTTCTCCCCAGAATGTTTTTCCTCACGGGTCCATGACCACTGCCCATGGGACTGGTAGTGAGAAGTCATGGAGGCTGAGGATTTTCTGTTGGCACATTCAAAAAGGTGATTTATGTATGAGCTTCTGCTTTAGGCTCTTCTGCAGACCCAAGCAAATGACAGTTCCTCTCAGCAAGGAACTGAGCTGCTCATAGGGGAGGGCTGCAAAATGGATGTTTCATTTGCAGATTTAATTTGGAAATTTCTTGAGAGGTGGGTCTGTAAAATGCTGGTGTGGCACAAACACATGTACAAAGTGTAATGTTACTTTGTACAAGCCCCACAAAATCACGCTCCCCACCAATTAGTACTGAGCTGAAGTCATTCAGGCATCAGACAGTGCTTATGGTTTTTACATTGTGTAAGGATTTCAGCAGAGGCTGAAGATGAGATGAAACAGCACACAGGCTTACCTTTGGCCTTCAATCTAGAGAGATTTGCTTTTCTCATGCAAAGCTGGTAGGCAAAACCTTGAAGGATAATGCTCTTGAAAGATGAGGTCACACTTTTCCATCAAAGCACAGTTTTTGATGAGTCCTTTTTCATCTGGAACTGTTGCATGACTTCTTCCAGGGCAGCTCTGTGACTTCTCAGGCTGGTGGGAGTCTGGTCCAAGCAGTTCCACGTTCTCCCCTTCCCCTGGCTGTACCCCCTCCCTCCCTCCAGTCAGCACTGGGGCTCAAACACACACAGCAGTCGCCAATGAGAAGAAACCTCCTTGCTCCCTAAATTTCCTTTCTGGACTCTGGCAGCTGACGTCTCTCTTTAGTTCTGCCTTGTTTGGATATCGCTGAGGTCACTTTACCTTGTCCTGCTGCAGGCTCCCTCACACCTACAGATGTGAGGAGCTGTGGGGAGGATGGAAAGCAGGACCACCTGAGCATGGATTAGGTTGAGCCAGGCTTTATCATGAGGAGAGGTTTAGTTTGGAGCATTGCAGTTTTGAAGCAAATCGCTTGATTGCCTTTATTTACCTAGAGCTACCTGGGTAACATTTTTGGAGGAAGCTAAACCAGAGGCTCTGCTTGGAATTCAGTCCAAATTACCTTTGGTTCCTGGTGGGACCAAAGAGGGGTGCAGCTGTGATGCCCTACAGCACCAAAGAGTGAAGCACCACCAGGGTGCTCCCAACCACCAGAGCTCCTCTGAAGTGGTTTGTGGCTGTACAAAGCCCCGGGTTCCATCTGACCCTGTGTGCCTTCAGGCTTTTTGCAGTTCTGCTCCTTCCTTGTTGTTGCACTTTTATCGTAGTTCAAAATCCATTTCTTACTTTTTTTTATTTCTGTCTGTTACCCCAGAGTTATGGCACTTCAAGGGCAGTGCAGCTGAGGAGCCTTTTGCAGATTTCTTGAGATCTTTGGATTGGGCTATGCCACCAATCTGGTTGCACCTTGGACCCTTGGACCATCATGCAACACAATTTGGGGTTGTCATGCTTCCCCCTCTATAAAGGCAAAGGACAAATGTTCAGATAAACATCATGAAAATATTCAAGAGTCAAAACAAGCCTGTATCAACCCCAATTTCATTTCAACCTCCATTTTCACAGGGGGACACAGGACTGTGCTCATGGGGTTTGGGTGCAGATTCAAATAACCAAAAGGAACAAAGAGCTCTGATTAATTCCACAAAACCGATTTTCACCAAGCATCATTAAAATGATCAGATGGGAACTGAACTTGCATGAACCCTGGCAGTTGCTCTTCAGTGTCAGCCCTTTCACAAACAATTACTATTTGGATGGGAAAAAACAAAGAAGCAGGGTAGAATTGATAATGTATTTTATTAACTCTTGAAAGTTTAATCCTATAAACCTTTCTGAAACCTTGTGAAAGGATAGAGCAGCCTTTGAAATAGACTGCAGAGAAAGGTTCTCATGAGTTCCCCCAGTTTGTTGTTCTGCTTAGAGGCAGGATTGCTGTTACAAATGTTTGTCTGACCTGTCTAAACTTTGTAGGTAGCCTCAAGTCCAAAGCCAGCCTTAGATTTATGCATTTTTTCCCCCTAACCTAAATCTTTCTGTCTGCAAATTAAGCCAATTTCATCCTTTGCATCCTCTCTGTAATGACGTTAGCACAGTGGAAGCCTGTTTAGTTTTCTTTTTTCAATATTCTTTTTCCAACTTTTCCTCCCAGTAATCTTTTCTCCACTCCTAATTTTTCTTGCTCTCTATGGGATTACCTTAAATTTGTGCATATTTTGTTTTTAAACAGTGTATGCCAACTTGGACACAAAATCCCAGTACCAGCAAGATTGGAATAATTATTTCAGAGATTGGTTGTCTGTAGAAAGCCAAACAAACCAATCCCCCCTGTCCGTGATTCAGCAGCACTGAAGGTTATGAATGTTTCTAGGCAATGTGGGTAGAAGTTTATTGCAGACCTCTCTTCCTCAATAACTGCTTGTTTCTGATCCCCCTGCAGCTTCTTCTGTCTATCCCAGAGAGTTCCTCAGATCTGGTTCCCTCTGCCTCTGTTACCTTGGTAATGTTCCAGCAGGGGTTATCTGAGGACACACCTTGAATTTTTCACGAATGTTAACGAGGTGTAGATTGTCTGGAGACTCTTTTTGCTATTTGAAAACAATGCCAAAAGCGTTTAACTTTTTCATCAATTACCTGGGTGGTGGGACTGAGTACAACAAATCCGTGCTTCTTCCCAGCAGTGTCCATGCACAGGATGTGAAGCAATGGACATGCTGCAGTACAGGAAAGCCTCTCTGCAGGACTTCTCTTCGGAGGCTTAAGGGAAAGAGCTCCCTGAACAGGCATTTTGTGGCACTTAAGCTCCTCTTTGTCCTCTGATTGAGCCCCTGAAAGCATCTGTCCAACCCCACTGGTTGTAAAGCAGGAGCCCAGGAATGCTACCTCAGGTATTTAAGGTCAAGCATGGCAATACCTCCTTGAGTCCTTGTCTGGTGAACTGTTGCCATTTGTTACTGTCCCTTTCAGTTTAAATGATTGCTTAATGTGCTTGTTGACCTGAGAAACATAATTTTTTTGGTAAAATATATGAGCAAGCTCATGTTTGGTCAGCTGCTTCAGCAGGAATACAGAGCTCAAAAGCCAGGCCAGGCAGGAATATTTTTTTTAAATAATTGATTAAAAGACAGCAGCTGCCCTTTCCTGGGGTAAAATGACATGTAAAACTGAGGTGAGATCCAAACAGCCTTGTCCCTTCAAGGTTTGGAATCTGCAGGTACCATCACAGCTGTGATGAGTAGAAAGTTCATGACCAGACTGTAGGGAGGAATGGGCAGGGTTTTTTCTTCTAACAGGCCAGAAAGAGATAAATCTCCATGAATTTCCTGGTAAGCCAGTGCCTTCAAGATATCAGTGTAAAAAGGATGTTTTTTGGTATTTTTTGTTTTTTTGTAGAATAGGCATTTGCCAGTTTCAGCAAGGATTGTGCCCCTCCACAACCAGGCTGAGTGCAAAGGCTGTGACAGAACTTAATGCTTGGAAAAATAATACTGGTGTGAACCAAGTGCTGAAGCAGTACAAGTATCCGTATTTTGTCTGGAATTGCAAAAAGCCTCATGGAAATACCAGTGATTTCTTTTTAAATTGGTGTTGCGGTTCCCTCAGGTTTGTACAAACAGGTAATGCTGAAATACTGTGTGTTACTGCCCTGGAAAAGGTGGAAAAGCCCAGTTTTGTTCCAAGGTGAAGCACAGATGTGGCAGCGTGGGCAGAGCCCTGAGGCTGACACAGACTGGCTGTGACCCCCAGTGTCCTCTCTGCTGTGGCACCAAATGCCACCAAATGCCACCAGGTTTTACCTCCCCAGCCACCAGCTGAGGGCTCTGGCCAGGGCCCCTCTCCCTGTGTTGAGTGTGAGCTTTTCCACCTGCATTTCCACATTAAACTGCAGGCTCATGGGTGAAATTGCTAAATTCAAATCCCGATTTGTTAAATATTGGAATGCCTTCCAGCTGCTGCTGGAGACAAGGATTTAATGCGATGTGTTTGAATCCTCCTTCTCAGCTCAGTGGTTCTGAACCTTCGGAGAAAAGCCACTGGAGCACAGCTGGCACCAGGAGCTGTCCCACACCGGCTCCTCCAGCCCCACAGGTTCATTAGCAGGGGCTGTTCATGTTCCCCTGGCCCAGGAAAGCTGCCAGAGAGGATGAGGAGGGATTCTCATCCTCCATGGCCACACGCAGCCCTGGCTCTGCTGTCCCTGCTCCTGCACGGCCAAGGTGGGGCTGAGGCCTCGGCATGCCAAGGTAAGGTAATGCCTGGTGGTTTTTTCCAAGGAGAATTTTAATTAGGGGGTTGGAGGCCTTGGAACAGCCCTGGGATTGTGCCTGGGGAACAGGTTCTTCAGGGAGGAGGGACGGGAAGGTTGTGGGGGTTTTGTTGTTTTGTCTTCCCTTGGCTGGGAGTGACTTTGAGTGCCCTGTTTATTCAGCTGTGGCTGATTATATAAAGTAACCCCCTGGCTTTTCATATAACATAGGAAGCTTATCACCTTTTCCAGCCACTACAACACTCATTAAAGTCCCTGGAAAAACAACCACCTGCTTTTGCTGTTCAAGATCCCCAGTGTTTTGTGCCTGCTGCAATGGGCAGTGTGTCCTTAGGGCAGGTCCTTTCCAGGCTCAAGGAGGAAAAAAAAAAAAATACACCCTCACTTTAATTCCAGATGAATCCCTCTAGTTATGTTTATTCTCCAGGTAAAAGCAGTGCAGAAAATGGAGCTGAGATCTTCAAAGCCCTGCTGTCATTGGTTTTCCATGCTAGGGCTGGGCCAGTTTAACTGCTGTGGGTACTGGTGGCCTTTTGTGGACAGGCTGATGTGAGGAGTAGGGTTTTTGGTGATTTTGTTAAATTCAGTGTAGTGAGGGACAGAGCAGAGGCCACATCAGACCTCTGAAGTGATGTGCTGGGTCTGAACTTCTTCCTTGAAGAGGTCACCCCTCCTCTCGTGACCACTATGATGGTGGCTAAATTCACAAATAACTCGGGTACGCTGAAGGCGTCCAGTCATTCAAAACTCCTGTGGTCTTATTCAGTGCTCCTTGCAAGTACCAAGGCACGTTTCTTGAGCTTCGGGTTAAAAATAAAGTCCCAGTGCTGCGTGGGAGCATGGGGGGCTCTGAGGAAGGGCCCCTCAGCATTCCCTGTGACCTCCCAGCAGCTCTGCTGGCTCCATGTGGGCAGGAAGGGGCAGCTCTGGATTTGGGAACAGCTGATGGAGAAGCAGCTGAGGCCAGGAACAGCTTCAGCTGCTCTCACCAAGACAAGAGCAGATGTTCCCAATAAAACATTGACTCCTCAGATGTGGGTGCCTGGCTGATAACAAACAGCAGGAGAGCTCTGTGCTATTAGACCACAATGAAGGCTGGGGTGGATTCTCTTGTGTCTCATAAACACTTGAGTTTGGTGGAGCCCTCAAGTGCATCTTTGTCCTTTTCCCAGCTGCCTGCACTGTGAAACCCACAGGAACTTCATACCTTTGAAACCTCTCCCACTCTGTCAGCCTTGGCTGAAGTTTGCATGTGGTTATTAGAGCAGAGGACAGGCAAGTGCATGTTTTATTGTTCTCCATCCCCCCCAGTGTGCTTTTTCATGTGTGTGCATATATCCTGCCGCTCCCGAATCAATTTGCTGTTGAATCCTTGCTTTAGTGTAATTTAACTGGCAGGGTTGGGAACTTGGAGGCTTTCTGTTCTTTTTCTTCTGAGTTGTTTCCGTCTACTGTTTTATGAATATTCCATTGCTCAATAACGGGAGGTGGAAAATGAAATCCCAAGATCATCTTTTAAAGGATGTTAATGACCATGAATGTAACCAATACAGTTAATAACAGTCCAGGCAGAGATGGAATACTGTTCCCTTCTTTTGAGTAAGGGCCAACATGGCTTTCTGATTATCCCTACTAGAGAGGGATCTGGATATTAAAGGATAAGTCATGCTAAGTATTTCCTTCTTAGTCTCCTTAATTCATTTATGCCTACTTGTTTTTGTCATCTTTCAAGGTGTTGTTTAGCCTGGTTTGAATTACTTTAAAACAAAAAGTTTTAAAAGACAGCTCTTGAGTCTATGGAGATGTTTGCTAAATCCTTTGATTAAAGGGATGGTGTTTTTCATCTTTAAGCAACATTTGGAAAAAAAATAAGAATTATTCTTAATTTGAAGTGTGAAAGGGAGGGATGAGGACTTCAGATTTCAGGAAGCTCTGCTTGGTGGAAGGGATAGTGTGTGTTTGGTTTTCTTGTGCTTTTCTCAGTTAAACATTGGGAGGTTCAACAATGACATACCATGTCATGGATTCCAGCATGGAATTCTTAGGAGGGGAAAAAAATTGTTTCTTTTCCATAAAGCAAAAAAAAAAAAACCAGTAGAAATCCCTCATATTTTACCCCTGGAACAATGAGAAGATAAGGAAATATTGGGCAGAGGGAGAAACAAAGCCCTTTGGCTAGAGAGTGTTGCCTCCAGGTTTCTCTCAGCTCCACCTCTTTCCTTTGTCCCTGTATTCTTCAGTCTCCTCCTCCAGCCTAGCTGCCTCTTAACCTCATTAATACTTTGCTTTGATGGTCTTAAGTTCTTGACAATTTATTCCAGATGTTTGCTACTTTGAGTGAAATAGATTTCCCAAATTTCCTGTTTACTCTTAACGTCTTTTGTCTTTTTCTTCTTTGAAAGTGTGACATTTTTTTTTAACCTCTTAGCAATCCAGACATGTTAGTTCACTGTTCCACCCCCTCTTCCTCCTGGCATCTCCTGAAGTTTGTGGTGCTTTCCACAGAATGCACACTCCTTTTTTTGTTGTCTTCTTGTGGGGCAATCTTGATCTTTTCCACCTTCCTTAATTCTGCACACATGAAAGTCTGACTCAAAAGTTTCTTAGGTGTGTTCAGTGTTGCTTTTTTCCCCCTATGGATGCACACGCAGAGGAGAGCAAGAAAATTATGGAGAGAGAAAATAAAAAAATCATACTTTATGACAGGCTCCAGACCAAATGTCCTTCAAACATGGGTCTTGCTTGTTCCTTCAGGTGCTTTCCATGAATTACCTGGAGAGCTTTGAGTAGACTGAGTGAGCTGACACTGCTCCTTGAGCTGCTCAAGGTGTAGAAGCTGTGGCTGCTGTTAACAGGGTTGGCACAATTCCCTGCACCAGGAGTGCATTTGGAGCAGCACAACTGACCTGGGAATGGCTGTGCTGTTGGAAGTTCCCATTATGGCAATAAAAACGTGTCCATTTTAAAGTGGTTGTATGGCTTTAATTATTCTGTTGTTTTCTTTAAAAATAAAACCAAAAACAAAACAAACCTTTAAGTGAACCAGGTTTCCAAGTACAAAAGCTGTGCCTAGACCAGGCCTTAGGCCTCAGTCTTGCAGACACTTTCACAGGTGCTTAACTTTACCATTATGAATAATCCTATTGATTTTCAATGGCACTGCTCAGGCAATAAAGAGTGGATTTCTATGATCTATCTGGGGCTTACCATGGGGTATATCAGAAGTCACTCTTCTGAAATTAATGATTACATGGGTGTAAGAGGAGTGTCCAGCCCAGGGTTTAGTTAAAATTAATAAGACTTTTGCTTGTAGGTTTCCTTTGAAGTATTTAGCTGTCCTGTCTGCTCCTTTGACTGCTGTATCTTCAAGGCCAGTTTTTTGGGTTTTTTTTTTTTTTTTTTTTTTTTTAAACTTTACTTTTGTTATGATGACCTTCAGAATAAATATTCAGGTAAGACTTGGTGTACTGTGACTTTCTATCTCTTGGCTGCTTGTAACTTTCCATGGAGGCTTGTCCGAGTGTCAGTGCCTTTACAATACTATTTTTTTTTGGTGTCTGACACTGGCTGAGCTCATTCTGTACGTTTCCAGCCTCTGGATCTCTCTTTTCCATCCAGTTGCCCATTTTAATGGAAGTTGTGGCAACGTGACAGCTCTGAAACTCCTGTCTTGTTCTCAAATTGGGCTGAAAGCAACCAACTCATTCAAAAGTCATTAGAGATGCATGCTCATGCACACCATGATCATATATATGCAGTATTTTTGAAGGAAGTCAGGCAGGAAAAATAAAAAGTGATTTGATTAGGGATAGATGCGTTATAACATTTCATGAGCTTGAAAAAAAATTACTTTTCTGTATGGCTGGTCTTACAAATATGCTTTACCCCAACTTATCTCTTACCCTTCTTAAGAAAAACAGGCATAAGGCTATTACTAATGCAAAGTACTAGGGAAAGCTTCTTCCCCCAGAGGGTGCTGGGCACTGCCCAGGCTCCCCAGGGAATGGGCACAGCCCCGAGGCTGCCAGAGCTCCAGGAGTGTTTGGAAAATGCTCTCAGGGATGCTCAGGGTGGGATTGTTGGGGGGGTCTGTGCAGGGCCAGGGGCTGGTCTGGATGGTGCCTGTGGGTCCCTTCCAGCTCAGGATATTCAATGTTTCTATGAAATTGAGATGGACAAGCCTTTTTGGAAGCCACAGAAGGAAAATTCCCCTTTCCAGTATTTCAACAATCTGAGTGTAGGCTTGGCACCAGGGCTGAGAGGTCTGTGCCAGTTGCCAACACGGTGGGTGAGTCATTTCTGCTCAGGTGTTGGCTGGAGAAGGGAATCTTTGAGTTCTTGGAGAAATACTTGGGGGGAAATGGCCCTGTAGTGTTAAAGCACCAGGAATCTGCCATCCCAGCCAGCTTTGTCCCAGCTGCCTGTGCAGCTAATCACCAAAGGAACAGGGATTTGACTGAATCCAGCCTATCTTCCCCTTTAAAAGGGCAATTTTAATTCAAGGAGTTTCAAAAGAGGAAAAGAAAAACAACAACCAACCCCTCAGGTATTGAGATGAGGAAAAGAACATTGAGCTTCAGCTGGAGCACGCAGGGAAGAAATGTTCAGGGTGAGAGGGTTTATTCTGAATGGCTGCAGCACCTTGTGCTGCACATCACTGGGTGTTGCCATCCCAGCTCCCAAACTGTGAGTGTTCAACTGCATCTGTGCAGGGAATGCCACAGTTTTGTCTGGCAAGAACCTAAACTGCAAATTTTGCAGAAATTGTGGCGAATTTCCACTGAGCTCAGCAGGAGCAGGTGAGCACAGGCTCGGTTGGATCGAACTCTTTGGTACTGTGGGATGTACTGGGGAACTAGGGATGCAGGACACCAGGTGAAGATTAAGCATCCCAGATTCTGTCACTGACTCAATAAACTCTTAACAAGTTGCTTTTGCACTTGCCCATCTGATTGTCTTTGGAATAACTGGGGAGCTTTGTTAGGATTCCTGGCACTGTGCAGGGGGGTGCTTTACAGGAGCCATCAAGACCCCCAGGAACTGTCAGGTAGATGATAATAACTTGCATATCCATTGTTTTCCTGGCCTGTGTTGAATTGCCTTATCTAAATCCAATCTGCACTGAAGTTCACAGGACAAATGTCAAAAATTCAAGCTGAAAATGCTGCTTCTTTCCTGCTGTTCAACAGCATTTGCTGCCAGTGTTGTTGTTCTGCCTCTGTTTTGGGGAGATCTGTGGGGCTGTGGAAAGGGATAAAGGTTACAGCTGTTTTTTTCTCCCTCCTCTAGGTTGCAAGACCTGGGTGCTACCAGGAATCTCACACCTTTCCCAGGGAGAAGGATGGGATTTCTAGGTCTTGGACAGCCCCAGGGGCTGCTGCCACTGCCTTACTCCTTCTAAGTATTGTTCTTGGGGCACTGCCACTGCTACTGCCAGGACTTGAGGCTCCAGCTCAGCCCCTGCTGGTGCTGTTGCTGGCTCAGATGCATTTTTTTGCAGTTCTCTGGTCACACAGTTGTTCTCTGCAAAGCTGGGGCATGGGAGATTGGGGACTACTTGTCTTAATTTCTTTTCTTCTCTTCGTTCACTGTTCATAATTTTGGAGATGAGTGTAAAGGGAGACACGCTGCAGAAATAATGTTTATTTTGGGAATGATCCACAAGCGTAATTTCCTTTCAGTCATAGCCTTTGGTTAGATTGGGACTGAATAGTGTGTCCATGTGAGGCCAAACCAATGAATTTGGGTTTGAAGGCACCAACATCCCATGAGAAGATTTGGTGACATTGCAGGTTGGGGTAGAAAAATATCTTTATTGGGTTGTTGGAGCTGTGCAGCTCTTCTGGGATTTTGCTGTTAGCCTAAAAAATAATTAATACCTTCTCCATCTCCAAGAGGCCTCTCAGGTCCTGCCTGCAAGGGGTAGGATCAGCTAATATTCTCCATGCAGGACCTTCCTCTCCTGTGTCATTCGGCAAAACAACACAGTAGAATCTCCAGTATTGGTTACAAAATACTCATAATGGGCACTGAAACAACTGAATTTGCTAACGTGTCTCTTCATAACTATTAGAAGCCCCAGCTGTGATCAGGGCCTTGTTGTGTAAAATGTTATGTAAATGCATATTTTTGTACAAACAGGATGATGAAATCACATGGAAAACTTCATAATCAAAGCAGAAAAAGAGCAACAGGGGAAAGAAGTAAACCACAAGGAGTTGCTTCTTCAGGGTTGTGTGGTGAGCCACTGGCAAAGGCAGGAATAGCAGTGGGTCTCCTGAGTTCCAGGCTGGTCCTCATCTACCAGGGCATCCTGTCTCTTCCCAACCATCCCTGTGCTTTCCCAGTGCTCCTTTAAACTCTGTT
Organism: Cinclus cinclus; assembly: GCF_963662255.1. Taxonomy (NCBI): domain Eukaryota; kingdom Metazoa; phylum Chordata; class Aves; order Passeriformes; family Cinclidae; genus Cinclus; species Cinclus cinclus. Next base: position 6,718,377 of record NC_085067.1, read on the forward strand.
GCAGAGCTGCAGCACTGAGGGGGTTCAGCTAATTCAATTTACCCCTTGTTTGTCAATCTGCTTCCCTCCCCAGAGCCCTGTGGCTGCTCTGTGCTGCTGGGAACTGAGCTGGGCTTGTTTGGTTTCCAGAGAGGAGATGGAGCAGAGCTGGGATGCTGCACTGAACCACGGAGATGCCATCCCAAGAATAACTTGTGGTCACATGCCAGGCTACCTGGTTTTAAATGGTGTTCAGCTGCTTGAGCCAGGCAACTAAATACTTCTGAAGCTTATTAAATTAACCAGTTAGACCAAGGCAATATACAAGGTACACAGGCCAAAGAAAGCATTGTGGGTGTAACCTTTTGAAGGAGAATTATAGTTGCTGCTGATCAGGCTGTTACGGTAAATGTGGTGTCAGTGTTTCCATATTGGTCTCTCTTTTTTTTTTTTTTCCTTCCTTTTTTTTTTTCCATTCTTTTTCCCCTGTGTGAAAAGGTTTGCACCTCATGAAAAGGTTTTCATGTGCTGTGTGAAACCACTGGATCTTTGTTACCCAAAGAACCTGATCTTTGTTACCCAAAGAATCTGTGCTGTGTATACAGGGAAGGAGCAGCCTTTAAAACTGGGATTTGAACCTGACGCCAGCCACCCAAATATCTGGGGGAGTTCAGCTCACACGATTCTCCCTGTTGTGAAAGGTATTCCCTTTGCTTGTCTTTCAGCACTGGAGAGGTGACAGTCCATGGGTCAGGTACACCTGTGTGGTTCAGTGCTGGGGACACAAAGAGCTTTGCTGTGTTTGTGGTTTGTCTTGGTGTGGGGTGGCTGGGATGAGGGCAGGATGCTGCTGCATCCCCATAAAGGGCTCTGTTACTGGGCAGGCTCTGTCTCAGCCCACGCATCGTGCTGCACTTGATTAATCCCCTTCATTATGGTCATCTTCTCACCCAGCCAGGAGCAGGGCACTGTGCAGAACCAGCCTCCCTTTGTTTCCCCTGGAACTGCCAACCTGTTTCCCCAGGCCACACCTCCTTTCTAATTTGAGTGACAAAATTAGGGAAAAACTGGTTTGTGTCTTGCTCTTCCATCCGCCTGGGCATGTCTGGGAATCCCTAAAAATGACTGAATTCAGTGGTTTAAACTTTTTTTTTTTTTTTTTTTATTACACACCTCCCACAATAATTCTGAAGTAGCTTCATAATGGAACTGCTGACACGACTCGATCGCCTCAGCCCCGGGAGTGTGTTCCACCTTCTATTGTTTGCCTTGGCCTCTGTAAATTGTATATTGCCTCAGTTTAATTGGTTAATTTAATAAACTTCTTCAGTGCTGTATCAGTTGCCTGACTTAGCTTTTATCCACCAGGCTGATGAAGAAAGTATAAGTTTCAAAAGCTTTCCTGTATGAAGTTAATCGAATGAAAGGTATCTCCTACTGTACTTTGCATGTATGTTTTGGAAAGATGGCCTGAATTGACACATTTTTACAATTAAAGCATTTAACAAAACCCTCCAAAAATCTTTGTGTAGCTTAAGAAAAGGGAATTTTGCACTTAAGGCCGTGCAATGCTTCAGAAGACACATCTGAGTGATACCTTAGGCCAAATGGTATTTTAGATGGACTCTTGGGACTGCAAAAGGGGAGAAAAGTGGGGAAAACACAACAGAAATGATCAGAAGGTATTATGGAATGGGAGTTTTGTAACCCAGCCATGTGTGAGGCTTGGGTGACCTGCACTCATTTTCTGGTTCTGGCTGAAGCTCCTTCACAATCAGGCACAGATCCTTTAACACCTCTGTGTTCTGCTCCCAGTTTCTCCCATTCTGAGAGTCCCATCAATTCCAGTTTTGGGATCTGGGGCTCGCATGCTGCAGTGGGGCTTTTCCTTTCCTGAGCTGGAGTAATGAGGAGTCAGAAGGCTCAGTCCCTTCACTGTGGGTGCAGCAAAGCCTCCTCCAGGCCAGTGCAGAGCCCTGGAGAGGCCCCAGGTGAGGGAGTGTTTGCCTGTGCTCAGCAGAGCCACGGAGCCCGGAGCACGTGTAGCACGAGCCCATCTTTATCTATTTTAATCCGCAGCTCCAGCATCCCAAGATTTAGGGGTATTCATCTATCAAGAGTGATTTAGATATACTTGATCATGCCTCAGGGCAAGGGGACAGCCTAGGTTACTTCTTGATATCCCTTCCAGCCCTGTTTTTTCATGACTCTATTAGATCTGACAACAACAGAATCGTATACTTTGTTCCAAAGGCTCCGTCCATTAATTAGTACTTTGTGGTGCACAGCTCCTCTTCCCTTGAGGAGCTCTAAGAGGTTGACAAGTGCTAATTAAGTCCTACAAGAACTGGTGTGTTGGGTAATTATTATTTTACAGGTAGAGAAACTGAGGTGCAAATGTAACCCACAGGATGTTTTGGGACAGTCTCACTTCGATGCTTAGCATTTTAGCTGCTTAAAATTCTGGCTGAGCTGTGCCTCTGGGCTGTTTTCAGCGGAGAACAAGGTGGTGTTTGCTTCCTCCTGCCCACATCTGAGCCAGTCAAGGCTGTAATGGGCTCACCAGCCATGTTTGGGCTGCATCGGCATCAGAGGGGCACTGCTGGTAAAATGAATCTGGCCTGCATGCCAAAAATAAGTTTATTTTTTCTCTATTCCATGCTTCCTGGACTTGCAGAATTACACCGACTTTAAAGGGGGACTGCCCTAGAGCCTTGAATCAGGCCTCTTGTGTGGATGGGGAGGTAACCTCCTGCAGTCCATGCCATTTGAGTGTAATTTTCAATCAAACATTTGCCAGTGTAATTAGTCTGCTTCAGAGCTCTCCGGTGCAGAGTGACATGGCCAAGTGGCATTTGAGAACACTTGAAGAAGAAACGGGCTAATTAGTTTAGCTCTGGGTCAACAGTACCTCCGGAGCCAGGCTGGGTCTCTGTCTGAGCTGCTGCTGTTTGAAGATCTCTGTTCAGCCAGCAGTGCCTGGCTGAAGGAGGGTCCCTGGTGTGGGTGTTGAGGTGTGGCTGCAAGAGTTTCTTTTGTTTTGTAGCAGGGTCATCGCCCATTCCTGCCTTTCCATCTGTGATACTGCCTCCCTAGGAGAGATGACATGTGCTGCTTTGCCTGTGTCTTCTGCATCTCACAACACCTGTTTGCAAGGTTAGGGTTTGTGTAGAATGCTGGGGAAGCTCACTAATTCCAAAAATAATATTTAGTGTCCTTAATCAAATTCTGTCCCAAAGACTCAGTGATTCCCCTGACTTCTTTGGGTCTGAGAAGTCTGTGTACAGGGATCTCAATTTGATCAGCTGTGGATTCTGATGAAACAAATTTCACGCCACCACACCAATTCTCAAACCTCCCATTTATAAATTATCCAGCTGAATTTCCACCTTAGGTCTGCGGTCACAATTAAAGATCAATTTTATGAGAGCCCTTCCTGGCTCCACCTGATACACACGTTAAATGTTGGCAAACCAGGAATGCAGACCTGAGAGTACAAATTCCAGGGTGGTAGCAAATTTGTCCTTGATGTGCTGCAAAGGGGCTGGTTAGACAAGTTAAACTCCAATTAGCAGATTTCGTGTGATGGAAATTGTTGTCTTGCTGCTTCTGTCCGGCCCTGTCACGCTGCTGCACATCAATTCCCTCTCCTCCTCCAGGGTGTGGTCCCATTAGTGTTTGCACGCTGTAATTTGTGGTGCTGCTCAGTTTAACAGGACCACATTTGCCAGTCCAAGCCTTGGTGAGAGGGTGAGGTGCCTATTGCATCCAGGAGGGTTTTTCCCATTCACGCGGGTCTTTGCTAATCCCACAAGCTGGGGAGTGATGGAGCTTTGCACGGGCACAGGCTGGGAGGGAATGGGCTGGTTGATCAGGAGGACAGGAGGAAGTGGGGGGAATGAGCCCCAGAGATGTTTCTGCCTCATCTGTTCTCCCTGATGAAGAGTTTCTCTTGACTAGGACTACACGTTTGGGCTTTGCAAGTAATCTTGTCCCAAACTGTGCTGGAATGCAGGTGTTCCCTGTGCTGTGTGTGGCTTTTACACCGTGACTGGACAGATCACACCCACAGTACTGCACAGTCCCTGTGCTGCGCCCATTTTTTGGGAATTCTGCCATAGGGTTGCAAACCTGAAAGAAACCATTCATGTGGTATAGAACATCTCTCCCTGCATTGGATGTTTCAGAAATGGGGATCCTTTTCTTTCAGAGGTGGCTCTGCAGGATGCAGAAAGGAGACAGGCATCTCCCAGCTCTTTCCTAGGAAGCAATCCCAGCCTGTTCTGCTGGAGAGGCAGCAGCCAGGTGGAGAGGCACAAGTAACGGCTCATGTTTTCCCCATGATTTCAAGCCAAAACACTTGTGAATGGACATTAGCAATGAATCCTTCCCCTTCTCCACTCACTGGGATCAAAATCTCCTAAAACTGTCTCATTCTGTTGTGTGTCCAAATCTGGTGCCTGTTCCCACTAGGACAGGCTGCATTTTATGGCTCTGCAGCAGGATGAGAGCACGAAGGGAAGGTTCAGTATTCAAGGGCTGCAGTTGAGAGCCTGGCTGAGCAGACTGGGCAGTCCCAGCTGCTAAGAGAGCAAATCAGTGAGCAGAAATGTCCTTGAGCATTGCCAAAATGGCCAATGGATCCATATCCATGTCCTAGCAGAGCTGGGCATTTCAGCCTGAGCATTCATGTGAAATCAGAGGTGAAGGACTGGCAGGAGACAGCAGCAAAGCAGTCCAGGGGATGTTAAACACCCCCTCTCACTGCAGCCAAGCCCTCTGAGCACATCTGTGTCCATCTGGCAGGTAATTAGCTGGATCTCTGGTGGAAGAATCAGCGAAGGGATCCCTCTTGCCACATCTCCTCGTAAAGTGACTACTCTAATTTTTGTGACATCCAGCTGGAGGGGCTCTGTATCTGTCATTACAGACCATTAAACTCCTTCAGATCCATCTATATATTTTAAGTAGTTTCTGATCCCTGGGTGACAGTGGCTGAGGGGGATCTGATATTTAAAAAAAATAATTTAAGGAACATTTTCTTGGATGGAATGAGTAAAAAAGTTTTTGACTAAGGAGGGTCCATGTTCACAAGCTCCTGTTCAAGCAGGCTGGACATGAGCAAAATCTGCCTTTCACAGCAGCTTTGTATTTCCCAGAATACAACAAAATCTGTCAGATTGTCCCTGATCTTACCAGCAAATGGGACAGTTTTGTCTCCAGCAAGAATTCCTCCGGTTTCTTAATTACAGTGGTCTTGATACTGGTAGGCAGAAATTTTCCTGGAAGAGGCAGTAAGGAGTTGAAATGCTGCAGGGAATAAACAGGCTCCAAAAAGCTTCAAGGAAAATGTTTCTTGTAAAACTCCTTGGATTCTGGAGGGATGGTGATAGTAGTGAAGGGACCAAAAAGGGGCATTGGTTCAGGTTGAATCAAATGCTGTTTGACTCAATACATAATGCTTCCTTTCATTAAAGTGCCTGCAATATTTTCTTGTTAATTGAAATTAATGTATTAATTTTGGTTTGAAAATGTGTAAGCACTTTCAGGCTGATGACTTTTATTTTTTCAGCTGAAGTGACAAATCCAACATAAATTTGCCATGTTTTTATTGACCCAAATATGCCTGTTTTCTTTGGGCTGGGATCAAAGTTTGAGCCGAGAAACTCTGCCTGCTTCTGATCTGGACAACACCTTCTGCCTAAGGATGCTTTCATTCATTAATAAAGGGATAAATAAGGGGAAGCAAAGCCCAGGGAAGCAGCAGATGCTCTGTGAGGGCTGAGGATTTCACACAAAGAAAGAAAAATTGAAAGAAATGGGCAGTTCAGCTATGTTGAGCAGAGTTTTGTCTGTGTAAGGTGGTGTTACAATTTCTGTGATGGTCCTGCAACCTGAAGTGTCTGCAACAGTGGTGAGCTTGTGTAAGTTACCCGAGCTGGTGATCTGCAAAAATAATAATGTGTATTTAGAAAAATGCGGGGCAACAGAGGAGTAGGAGACCTGACCCCTCCAAACCACCTTTTCCAGGCCATCTTTATCCTTCACATTCTAACCACTGGAGGGAATGAGGTCCCAGTTGCTTATGAACGAGCCTTCAATCCCAAAAATAGTGCACAGCCTGCATTTCTTTTGTTGTTGTTTTTTTAGTTTTGTTTGTTTGTTTGTTTTATGTTTTGTTTTGGCTAAAGTAAAGGTTCCTTTTTTACCTTGCTAGAACCAGGGATGAAAAGGTGAAATATTCTTTAGTTGTCAATAACAAGATTTTCTTCTTGCAAAAGGACAATAGGAAAAGTTTACAACACTAATTGTCAGTGGAAGCAGTTTTCTAAAAAGGGGTGTCTAGGCTCAGCTGTTTAAATATTTACTTGCTGGTGCTTGATTAAAAGCTAGTTAGAGAAGTATGATTTTATGTAGTTTCTAAATCTGTGAAATCTGGTGTCACTCAAGGATTGAGCTTGTCATTATATACCATGTGTGGGAAAAGTCCTATTGACAGTCCTCACTGATGTCCAAAGAAACAGCTGGGGTCAGTGTAAACATGGGACTCTGTGGAAAGGATAACTCACTGGGGGCCTGTAGAATTTCTCTCTAATACATATTAAAATTTTATATAACAAGTATGGTGTATTAATACATCATATTTGTAAGTTGCTATATAAACAAGTCTATAAATATATATTACCTCTTTATTAATTTCATTTCATAAACTAAACGAATGAGCTGAAACTTGAATTCCTGCTTCCTGAACTACTTTTTCTCTGCTAGAAATCTGGAGGCTTTGGGGTCCCTTCTGAGAGAGGCAGAATATTTTTCTGGAATGTGCTCAGAACTCAAACATAGATAACCAAATAAAAGTTGGATTATCAAAAGCGTGTGTCGTGTCTAGTATTTAATAAGGCTGAGACTTTTCTGGAAGCTGCTGGTGGGGGTGTCCAACTGCAAACCCAACTCCAGAGCTCCAGCTCTGGTGCCATCCTGAGTCTGCACAGGGAAACGCCTTTCCCAAGGGTTCTTCATGCAAGCCGTGGTTTGGAGCCTCTCTTCACTAAGAAATTGTGCTGTATAGCCTCACTAATGACTGAATGTGCATTTCTGCTGCACTTTAAGACACTTCCTCCTGTCTGGAAATCTTCCACTATGCCCCTAAAGGCACAGAATAAAAAAGAAGGTAAAAAATCAGTTCATGCAGGATGGAAAGGGAAGGGCAGAGGAAATATTATTCTGTAGGAAATCAAAATGCACTAACCTTCTACAAATCCAGAGAAGAACAGTTTGCCAACGACTGCCTAGTTTGGGAGAGCATTGGTATAATCACCAAACCCATTTTGAAATACATTTCTAAATAAAAAAGCATTTTGTGCAGTTGCAGTAATTACTGGTTGCTCTCTGGCAATAGCCTGCAGAAAAGTAACTCATGCGTTTGACAGCAAACATGAATATGCTTGTAAAAGTGAGGGGATTGTTAGGCTTGTGTGAGCTTGAGCTCTTAAGAGCAGCCCAGGAAGCTGAACACGGCAGCAAGTCACGACTTAGAGCCTCGACTGAAGTCGAGGGGAGTTTGTTGGGATTCAATCCTATGGATAGAGGGAAGGCTCAGCTCATTTCCAACCTCCCCGGTGCATGCACACCTTGTGGGAACACGCCTGAGATCCCCAAAAGCACACGGATGTTTTGAAGGACAATTGTCACAGCAGCACAGCTGTGGTTCTTGGGAAAACTGGACCTTGCTGTGGAAGATGGTGATTTGAGATTGTTGTCCACACCTCTGGTTTGGGTTTGCCTTTGATTTGCATGAGGGTGACTTCTGTCCTATACTGGAATTCCTATAGGAGGAAACATGATTTATTTATGAGGGTGAAAAGAGGGAGGATTGGAACAAATAGTGCAAATACTAAAAATTTCAAAAAAACAAACAAAAAGGTGATTCATTTTGCTTCTTGCTTTGCATGTGCTTACCCTGATTATTCCATCCAGTGAATTTGTAGGCATGAATTTTCAGGAGTATTTGTTGGAAAGGCTTATAAGGAAATATGGCAAAGCTTGCATGGGGAGTGAATTAATTTCAAGAAGCTCTGTGTGTTGCTGATTCTCTTTTATACACCTGAGCAAGGGACAGAGACACATCACATGACCTCCCAAAGTTTCTACTTTGGCAATTAGAATATTTTAGGTTTTGTTTGGACATTGGGAAGTTGCAAATAGCAAACCTCAGTTTACAAATTCTTTCTGAACTTTGGAAAAATTCCTCAAATGAAAGGTGGGGATAAAAGCCCTACTGATTTGCTGGAAGTCCATTGACCCAAGGGGAAGATAACGTGCTCACTTCTTTGAAGAGGAGGTGTGTGAAGTCTACTGAGAATTATAATTCATGCTATAGAAATTAAACATCTGATCTCTCTCCATTTTTCATTTGCATGACAAAGTGAAAAACATAGGATTTTACAGCTCAGACATCCCAAGCTTCCTAATTAATGGTCATTTTCTACTTTTCTGTTTACAGGATGAGTGTTTCACTCCAGTTCTGGAGGAACAAGCAGGTTTTGCTTGTGTTTACAGAGACAGAAGTTCTGCTGCCTGATGGATCTATCCATGTGGATAGAGAAGGATAGTGGGAGTGATAAATGAACTCTTTTCTCCCTAGCAGGCCAAGCAAAATCCTTTTGGAGCAGGATTTTCATCTCCTTTGTGTTTGTGCTCTCTAATGTTATTTCTAGCTGCCTCCTGCACTGTGTAGGATTGCTCAGTCCCTGGCATTATCTCAGTTATGAATATAACAATTTCCTGATAGATTGTTTATCAAAGAAAATATTATGTCAATAATGTCTAGAAGCTGTAGCAACCCTGCTCCCAGCCCCAAGATGTAAATACTCTGGTTATCTCATGGCACAGCCTTAAATGACGCCACACATCTTGAAATAACATGTTCCAATGTGTCAGAGGAAGAGATTGTTAAAGCCTTTGTCTTATATTACGTGCCTGCTAGCAAATGGGTGGTGAGAGACCCAGAGTTTAATTTTTCTTTTCTTATTTTTTTTTTAAATATCTGTTAGGCAGATCATGCAACTATCTAAACACAGTTCTGGAAAACCTGTTTGCTGGCTTACTCACAGCCCCAAATGGCTTTGAGTTGCAAGAGTGTGGTGCCTAACCCTTCGGGGGAAAAGAAAAACAGAGCAAACCCAACCCAGTACACCTTCTAGAACAACATCTTCCGAATTTGTGAAGACTGGTGGGGGGGGGAGGAGGGAAGGGAAAAATGGTCTGTGTGTGAAACCACGAATTATATTATGTCTGCCAAACCCCTTTGAGAATTGGACCAACTGTCGGTTCAAATGATTTGTGCTTATCCAAACTTTACTCATCAAAGGTTTTTATGAGTTCACTTTGGCAATGGCTATGTTTTTCCATGTGGTGAAATCATACACCTGGAAAACATGCAGCCAAAATGGTGTGGAGCTTGAATAACTCTCCTTGTTCTCCAAATGCTCTTGAGTTTTAAGCATCATGGTAGTTAAAGTGCTTGTGGTCCTATAAAATTTGTACAACTTTACAGTAAACTTGACTCTTGCATAACCCCCTTGGCCAGATGATTGGCAGCTTGGCTGTGATCTTCTAACACAAAAGGGAACAAATACTGGGCTTTAGTTTTTACTGTACAAAGGGAAGAAAGCTGAAAATCTTTACCTTGGTACAAGCTGTGCATGGTGGCATGGAAAACATCCTGCAAAGAGGCAGCCTTGGAATAATCCTGTTTTATGGTGTGCTTCACTAACAGTGTGCAGAGCCCTCTCCAAAAGCAGTTCTGGGATGGACAGCAGCCACCAAGATGATTGCACTTCCCAGAAGTGATGGGGAAAGCTGATGGAAGATACCAGCAAAAAATCCAAGAGAAAGGGAATGTCAACAGCAATTTGAAGTTGGCCTTGAAGTCACCTTAAGCAGTCTGTCTGTTGTTTCTTGCAGCCTGCAGCAAAGCCAGTTGTGTTGCCCTCCTCATTTTCAAGTTGGGCCCTCCTGGGACTTGTTTTGAGGCTAGCCTGCCATTCCTGTGGGCAGGAGGGAGCAGCAGAGCTGGGGAGGAGTGATGAGGAGCAGGAATGGCGGGATCGTTGTGGGTTGGCTGCTGTGCCTCATGCCTGTGCTGGCTCCAGACATGGTTCAGGAGAACACCAGGCTGCAGGACTGGCAGCAGAGGGGACATCTCTGACCTGTGACTGAGCAAAGGTTCTAAGATATTGGTGGCAATTTGTGCCTTTGGTAACCTTGGGGTTAATCCCATTGGCATTCTGGACACTGGGGAGGATCTTCGAGTGGATGAAGATGTACAGCACTCTGTTTAACTGGAGGGTGTCCTTCCCTGGCAGTGTAATGGTTTTTTTTTTTTTCCCCAGCTGTAATTAAGCTGGAGTTGTCTAAGAAAAAGGGTGCAGCATAATTCTCAAAATGGCATCATGAAACAAAAGATACATTAAAGTGGTGTAACAAGGCTGGTGACCTCGCAAAGAATCCAGGCTACAGTGAGCATCAGTTTCTCGCCTGCAATGCCCAGTCACTTGTCTTTCTGTTTACACAACAAAATAGCCTGAAGAGAGTTAATATGTTTAGAAAAAGGCACTTGAGTGTTTTTCTAAACGGAGAGGAAACTCAGCAAATTGATGTGACTCAACAAATTGAGGATACAGAGCCGACCACAGCTCTGATTAGGCCATGTGCAGATTGGTTTAAAGGGCACTGGCCTCTGGCCAGGGAGCTCCTTCTCCCTTGCAGGGAGCACAGGACACTGAGCTGATGCTTCTGTGCTGTGGTGAGGGATGGTGATCCTGGGCGTGGAGCCTCTACCACACCAGCACTGCAGATCTCTGCCACAGGGGCCTCGGAAATGGCAGGGATTAAAAATAATAGGGACAGCCTAAAATGGAATTTAAAAGAATGTGGATGGCTTAATGCAAAAGCCATGAATAATGGTGCCTAAAACACCTAGCTATTAGTTCACTTCCCATCAGTGAACCTGGGCACAAACCTGGGCTTCTCCTGCCTGCTGCAATATAAAGGTCTTTGTTCTTGCCTTTATATAACAAGACCCCACCTAAAATCTAGGCAGCCTTGTGTGTGTTTTATGCACACATCTAATTTAGTTGTTAAATGTTGCTCCAAAACTCACATGTACACAAAAAGAACCGTGTATTATCAAACTGGTTTAAAATCTATAAAGAAGCAGTGCTTGGGAAGGGTTGAAAGCTGAAGAAATAAAGAGCATTCCTTTTCATTTAGCGGTCTTGTAATATGTTAGGAGGAGAAAAGAATGAGCCTGGTGGCTCACTGGGGTCTTGTTTCCTCAGCTGACATGGGGTGGGTGGAGCAGGATGGTGAGGGTGTCCCCAAGCCCTGGAAAGGAGACCCTTGGGGTTTAACTCTGGGACTGAGTTGCTGGGTTCACCACCCAGGCTGTTTTCTCCATTTCAAATGCATATTAGTTCTTCTTCCCCTGAAACTTTAACCTCACAGGCCTGAGCAAACCCTTCCTTGAAGTTGCTGTGAGGTTTGGGACTCCTCCTGTGGTGTCCTGAGGCTGTGGTGGGTTTGGGAGGGTCTGGGTTCCAGGGCTGATCCAGGGAAAGGGTAGGAAGAGCTGTGAATTAACACAGAATCTCAACAAGGCCAAAACACTTGGGTTGTCAGAAACCCAAGGGATGTTCATGAATATCAGTGCTGGAATGGTGGGGTTTTTTTATTCTTTTTTCTTGGTGCCTCCTATTGCATTAGGGCAGGAATCCACAAAGAAAACCCCAAAGGCTCATCCCTGAGGAGCCAGCAGACAAAGTTAAACAGCTCACACATGAGCTGCCCTGAAAGCAGAGGGGAGGGGAAGATGCTTTGCATTTTGTGATGAGTTGTGAACTGGAATCACTTTGCCATGTGCTTGTGGGAAAGCCCAAGGAGGAGGCTTTGAGGACAGCCCGTGGAGTTCCCACTGCTCCCCCTCCTAACCAGTCTTCGGCATGGAAAGCTGATCCTGCTGTGAAAGCACCACATGTTGGAATTCTGCCACATTTTATGGGGAATTCTGAGGAAAAATGCTCAGTCTGTGCCCTCATGTCCCTCTGCACTGTGGAGACAGCCACTGCTTCCCTTCCACATGAGGGGTTTGTAGGGGTTATTCCCATTATCATTTTTATCATTATTATTATTTCCTAGGTGTTTGGGATGCTGGAGTGGTGGGAGAACCTGACCCAGCCTTGAGTTACGGTACTGTGGGTATGGGGAGTTCTTGCCCAGAGGTTTCTGTGCCTGCTGCGGGGGTGTTCAGAATTACAAACTCTGCAGCTGTGTGCCTGTGGCCACCCCTAGGCTGGTTTAGCTCCTGCTGAAGCTGTGCCCTATTCCTCACCTCCACATCCTCTCGCTGCCCGGCCAATTCCCCACAGAGGTTTTCCCAGAGGCTGCAGAAAAGTTACTCTGCAGCTTCAGTTCTCAGGTGCCCATTACAGATATGTTAAATACATAAATTAAAAACATCCTCCCTGCTCCTGTCCTCCCCCACGTCGTCTGGAGCACCCATCACATGACCTTTTGTTGGCTGGGGCTGATGATGCAAGGATAGGGATTACTCCAGTTTGCAGGAATTGCATGGCAGCTCCAGCCATGTATTATAATTTTGTGCTGGTCGGCGCCAACACTGTAATCTCTCTGATAGCCTTAGGAGCAGCTTTGCCGTGAGATCTTAGGAGTGATGTGTTGTCTCCCCGTGAAAGTGCTGAATTAAACAAGTATTTGCAAATTTTCCTGAATGGGAAATTCCATTCCCTCCGCCCTGAACAAAACTGGGGAACTTTCTTGAATCTGTGGAAATGACAGATGTGGAGAAATCCTGTGGTTAAAGAGTTTGCCCTTCTAAAATACCCTGCCCTCTGTTACCTCTGTTTCTCTGTGAGAGATAATAGTTCTAAAAATTCCAGCATTATGGTTCAATATGTTCTGAGGGGGAGAATCTGTAAATCTTTTGTTATGAACAGAGGAATTTTGCTCTGTAGCGTCCCAAAGGTGAGCACTTGCCCTGTGTTTTACTGAGTGAAGGAGGTGAGTTTTATTAAGCCTGTCTTGTTGTTGACTTTATGACTTTGATGTCACCCAAATGATCAAGTTTGTATTAACATATGATAATTTCTACCTGTATTGATAGACAATTATAAATGCAACTGCACTGTATCACATGATGCTAAATATGTGATTCATCTTTTATTTCTTGTGAATCTAAAACCTGGATCTCCTGCCTTCCCAGGCTGTCTCTGATTTAGGGACTACAAGCTTAAGTCATCAAAATCTGCTCTGCTCTATCTGTTATTGTCAGAAGGAAGTGGATTTTTCACCCAGTCAGCCCACTGAGGGGAAGAGCCTCCGTCCAACCTGTAGCTCCACTGGGAAGGTGTCACAGCCAAGTCTTCCTGTACCTTTGGCTCTTGTGAGGACAGTGGTTACATTCTTCAATTTAATGTGTATTTAGAGCAGCACTGCCTTAAGATCAAAAGAATTACTCTGGATTTGTACCAGGGTAGCTAAACATGGAATCATACATAATTCCCAAGCACATTTGTCTTGCAAGAGCCACACCTGATCTGCCTCCTAGCTCTTATTTACATAAGACATCCTCACTGTGTTGGGAACATCTGGGGTGGGGCTGCTCTCTGCCAGGGTGGGCAGAGGCTGGACCCCACCTCTCTGTGCCCATGGATCCTGACTGCTCCCAGCCCTTCCTCAGACAGCAGGAACATCCCTCTGCTGGGCTTGTGCATTTCTGTGGTCATAGCACGAACCTGTTTTATCCCTGAACACAATGGGATAAAATCCTACACAAGAAAGACATATCTCGGATGTTTCCAGGATGCGTACATCAGTGATGCATGTGTAGTTTCTAGCACAGAGAGGATTAGAATAAATGCATTCTTAGTAGATACTGTTTTAATCTTCCAAGCTAAACTTAGATCTCGGACACCTGTCTCTGCAGCAGTCTGTCTCTTGAGCTCATGAATTTGTGCACAGCTGTCAGTGCTGTATGTGGGGTTCTCTCTTTTCAGCTGGCTCTATTCCCAGTTGGCTGAAAAGTAGGAGCCTGTCTTAGAAAGAGAATTTCCACTCCTGCATACTTTGATGGAAACAAGAAGATATAAAACAAGATTTAATGACCTAGGGTTTTTTTAAACCATTTATTAGCTGTTCTGTACATACTCAGTCTCTGGGGAACTAAGTTACATATTATGATAAGTATAGAGTGCCTGTTCCCTATGGACTTTGCTTCATGATTTATAAGGATAAAATAAAGCATATAAACCACATAAATTACCTTGGATAGCTTACTTTGAAATAGAACCCTGGGAAGTGCCACAAAGTGGCCAGATAAAATGCTGACCTGAATCAGTGGTGCTAAAATGGGTCCAGCATCCCCTGGCCCTGCCCAGCCCTTTCTGTAACTCTGAGACTGAAGGTTACAAAAGAAGAATGCTTGTTCTTGGGCAAAATATCCACCTGTGTTGTCCTCATTCCTTGGGGACTGATGGGATGGGATATGTCACAAATGGAATAGCTCCACCGGGAGCTTGGTGCCCAGAGCTGTCTGCATAGTTCTGCAGTGTGGTTGACTGGAATTGGACTGCAGTGGTCCTTGTGGGTCCCTTCCAACTCAGGACATTCTGTGATTCTGGGGCTGCGCCCTTTTATTCTCTGAGAAGGGGCCGCCCGAGACCTTAAACCCTGCCTTGCTCTGCTCACCCTCTTGATGGGAACAAAAGCAAAGCTCATGATGGTCGGATCTGCAGTCTGTGGGGGCCTTGGTTACCTCCAGCCCTCCAGGCTGGGTCACAAATGTCCAATTCAGCCTTCTCAAAAGCAGGAGTAATTGTGTGTTGGTGCTCAGAGGGAAACCTTGTGCTCAGGCTGTGCAGAATTTAAGAAGCCTGGTGCTTTATGAGGGAATCGTAAAAGCGAGGCCTTGTCTTTTGTGGGCAGTAATGGGGATGCATTTCCAGGGAAAGGCATTTCCAGAGAGAGGCTCATGTGGAGATCAGGTTTGCTGAGGTGCAAAGCTGAGAGTTTTACCGTCCTGTGAGTGTAACAGGGAAGTGGAGACAGGGCCCAAAATGTTCAGCGCCATTTTCTGCAAAACATGGGCCAGGCTTGGAAGACGTGGCAAAGCTGGAAGGGTCGGCAGGTTTAGCCGTGCTGGGCAGTCTCTGGAAATGGAGAGAACTGTTCTTCTCTCTTCTATTGGCAGGCTTTCCGTGACAACACTGTGGGCACAGCAAGGCTTTTGGGGAAGCAGAAAGCAGGGCCTGCCCTGGGTGAGCGCGAGCCGAGCACCACGGGGAAGGTGCCGGCCCCAGCCCTGCATCCTCCCTGGAAAAGAGAAGCAGCAGCTGGAGGAATTTGGCTCGTGTTGGATGATACACCTACACCAGCAGATAATGATTTGATCAATCGGCAGCCTTGTCAGATCAGACCCCAGATAGGGTGGCTTCGTGCCAGGAGCTGGATCAGAGAGACTTTGTTTGATGTTATCAGAGCACAATTAGGTTACATGCTTTGCTCCGTGGCACAGGCCAAGTGCTGGCAAGCAGGAGGTGAATTTGCCTGCCCTTGGAGGCCTGGGCACAGCTGGCACCTCTGGTCACCCTCTGCCATGGCTGGGGGTTGCAGAAGGGGTAGCAAGAGGGCACCCTGCAGTCTCTGCCCAGGTTTGAGTTCCTGTCAGCCAGCAGATGAGAGAACAAGTAGATTCAGTTTCAGGAGACCTCGGGGCTTAGTAAAAAAGAAAACTCAAAGGAATTACTCTGTAGAAGAGTAAAATACCAGGTGTAACATGCAGCTAATTATGCCACTGGTTTACAGGATGGATTTTAAATGTTTCTTTCTGAAAAGCCTGAAAGGAAAAAAAAATCAAAGGGGAAAGATTGAAAAACAAGTATGAGAAGATATAAAACAAGATTTATATCTAAATAATTTCCTCTAATTGCTGTTAGAAGACATTAATTTTCCTTTTGATGCTCCACTTTACCTTAGGCTTTGCTGTACCTGCCAGGATGGCAGGGAGTCAAAGAGGATTAGCTCAGCAGCTCTCTGCTTTAGTAGCCTCTGTAAAAGATTTAGCAATGGGAAGAATATACAGGTTTTTTAAAAAAATCCTAATTTAAACTGGTCAACGTCAACCTTCGTTTATCCCATGCAATCATGATGACTTCACCAGCATTCTATGGGTACAAATGAGGTAGAATCTGGGTTTAGAGTGCCAGGGGTTGTGTGTGTTGCTTTCTTTAAATACAGAAGAACCAGGTGTACCTGTGGCTGAAAAGGTGTCATGGTGGTTTCAAAATAATTTCAAGTGGGAAATATTTTGTCCATACAGACAACCAGCCTAAAGACCAGCACCAATTAAGGTCTGACTAAATCTTGGTCTGGAAAAGACTTAAATAATGTAATTTTCAGGGATGAGCTATCCCTTTGCCAAGAGGGGACTCTGCCTGGGGAGAATCCAGATAGAACCAATATGAAAATATTTAATTTGCCCAGATTTTATAATCTTTTGTTCTGGTTTTCACATGTGTGGGCCATCTTTCTGTATCTAGGGTGGCATGTGGGCTGTGATTCCCCTGTTGTCCCTTTTTCTGTCTCCTCCATCTGAAGATGGCACGATTTTCTTGACAGAGACTGGGAGTGCAGAGGTTGCATCTCCCCTCAGAGTTTGCTTGCTGAGGCTGAGCCCAGCACCGCTGCCGCCTGGGTGGGTCAGATGCTTTTTCTTTCACCTCTTGCCTTGTCAGAAATGTTCAGTCTAAGGGCACTTCTCGATCTCTGACTGCACCTGAAGTGCAGGATTGCTTTTGGTGGTTGTGGCAGCCACTTCCCAGCTTGACTCAGAGGCACTGACACCCGCTCTGTTTGACGGGAGTGGGAAAGTCCACATTCCTCGGGCTGTGCTGAATATCTCAGCCTGGAAGTGTTGTTTATCAAAATTTCTCTTAGATGAACCTTGCGGTAATTCTCCGTTAATTTATTTCCTCCAGTTATTACAATGAGTTCTGCTCAGGGGTATCCTAGAAAACCACTTGGAAGCAGCAGTGGAGAGAAATGAAGTGTGGTTGGCTGGAAGGAGCACCCTATGCCACATCACAAGACTTGATCTCTTCTTTTCCCACTGCTTTAATCTATTCTGTTCTCTGTGTAGGGCTTAAACAAAAGTTACCTAAGAAGATCCTGTCTCTTTGTTTTTGTCCTGCATATCATTTTGTAGGAGGCAGCAATCCTGAGCACAGCTCACAGCTTAGCAGTGGTGCAGATGGGCCTTCTGGGTGAACAATAAAGCCAGGGCAGAAATAATGAGACTCAAAAGCTGCTTTTAAATTGCAGGTTGAAGTTATGAATAAATCCCCTCCTTCAGATGGAAATACAGAAGTATACAGTGTGTATTAACTGTCCAGTTCACTAAGGTCGTGGTTTTCATGAGAGTCATTCTCATTTAAGCACTAATAAATACCCAGGCTGTCCAAAGGAGTTTTAAGTGTGTTGAAGACAGACACTGGCTGCTGAGCTCTTCTAAAAAATCTGGTTCTGCTAAATCAAGAGCAGACAGTCTCTCTTATTCATCTTCTTGTCTGGTGGCGGTTAAACAAATGCTTTTGAGTCTGAGGAACATTAAAATTCTGCAGCTTCCATAAATGACTTTGATTTCAAGATGAACAACGAGATGTTCCAATCAAAACCAAAACCGCTGCAGAATGTAGCATTTGAAGGAAGCTGTGCTAATTTCTTCAGAAACAAATGTAGAAGTCAGTAACATGAAACAGCTGACCACGAGCCAGATGCTGCAAAGCGATAACAAAGAGTTCAGGAAGCCCCCAATAGCTTTGGCTTTCCAGAGAACTCGAAGATCCATATGTGTACCTTTAGGGCTCCTCCACCAAATGCAGTGGTGCTCCAGACACAAAAATAAGAGCAGACTGCTTGCAGACACCAGTGAGTGAGCACCTCCTCACTGTGGGGAGAAGTACATCTGTCCCTTTGAATATCAAGTTAGAAATTAAGTTATTTTGCACAAAAAAAACCAGCTACAGACCAAAATAACCAAAATATTTTCATCTGCTTTAATATGTTTCATGAATTATCCTCACCGTCTTATTTGGAATAAGCTCACAAACCCCTACCAAAATAACAAAATAACTACTCAAGGAAATATTTATTGTTTATAATTCTGCGTTCCTGCTCAAGAAACTGTTCAGTGCCCCCAAATATGACTGTGCCCTCTATTAAATTCATTGCATCTTGCCTGTATTCTGACCCATTGCACACTCTTTAATCACAATTTGACCAAATTTGACACTGAATAATGGTGCAGACTCTAAACTAAGCAACAGTGGTTGGAATCTTAAGCAATACCAGAGTTACTGTGACTTTCTCATATCAGACATGTTCTTCTTAAGACGTCCTGTTCTGCTGTCAGGCTTTTCATTTTCAAAACAATAGATGAGTGTTTGGGAGTTGAGAGAAAGAAAACCACTCTCCTATAGGAGATAAGATCAGATATAGAGACCTTGGAAAGCAAATACGGCTAAATTTATGTTTGCTGGAATTGATGCTCTGTGTCTTATTTATCTTTTTTTTTGGTTTTTTTTGTGTTTATCCCAATGTATATTTATTGTTTCTCTAACAATCTTGTGCCACTAAAAAAAGTTCTTTCCAGTGAATTCAAGGTTTTCAAATATTATAAGAAATGGGCAGAATCTCATAGAACCTCCTTCCTGAGGTTTTATCTCTTGAGAGCAGATGCTTTAAGTTGCTGACCTGAGATATTGAGGTTTCTTTGCACTGGAGGGTGGTGACTACAAATCCATCCCTTGAGGGGCTTTGCTCGGGATTTGGGCTTGTACAAAAAAAAAGAGAATCATATCCAGGAGCCCTTCAGAATTCACAGGGGTCGTGTGCTCTTGTGTCATGCCTGGGATCACACACAAAGCCCTCGGGAAGGCAAAGGGCAGGAATTTGCCATTTTCCAGAGCTGCTTCCGTGTCCTACCCAGCTGGATGATGCACGAGCAGCCCTGAAGGATCATCATTGGCATCCTGTGTGTGACCTCTTTGCTGGGGAGGGAGGGCTGCTGGACTGGGAGCACTGGGAAGAAGACCTCACATTCCAGTAGATAGGAATGTGCTAATAGCACCTCTTTTCTTTTTTTAGTTTTTTTTTTTTCTTCCCAGGATGGGCAGCTACCAGTCTTTCCCAAAGCAAAATGTCTCTGAAGGATTCACATTCCTTCCCAGTTTTGAACATTATAGCTATCATTTAATCTTTCAAAATAACACTGTGGCTGAAATCCCCACTCTCAGGATGCAGTGCTTCTCCATCTTTATTCAGCCTGCAGTATGGATCTTTTTCCCGTGTTTTTTTTTTTTTAACTGCAAAAATGCTGTGCTATCTCCATGCCTTTGAGTCTTTCTCTTTCAGAAATTTACCCCAGCTCCCCTCAGCTGGAGACTTTATCCAGAACCATGAACACTCATGACCTTTCAAAGTCAGTCCCAGGCTTTCTGAGTGACAAAAAACAAATTAGGGAGCGATTTGATTTTATTTTTAAGTAGAGGTTTATTTACTTACCTGGGAGCCTGAGGCATAGCCAGGGAGAGGCCCGAAGGTGTTCACAGCCCTGGTTGTGCCAGCTGTGCTAGACAGTGCTGTTGCCTTATATTAGAAAAACTTGATGATTAAAAAGAAACAGCTAGATATATCTAATTTAATAAGATATAACCCATGTGGATCATAAAAGGGAGATCATAGCTGATTAAAACTGCATGAATTGTTTTAAGTGCATTCCTCAGTTTTTAGACTAGAACAAAGGAGATGACCTGATTTATCCTGGAATATGGAGATAGATAAGAGCAACTACCTCGACTAGACTTTTCCTCTGCCAATTCAGGATTGTATATTTAAAAACTAGTCTGGACAAACACTAGCTGTGTGCCAAGCAGCAATGTTTCCATCACTTCCCTTGGAAGATTATTCCATACACTAATAGATCTTGTTGTCGGGAGGCTTTTTCTTACAGCCTAAATCATTCACCTCAAAGCATTAAGGAACTCAGGCAAAAGTCTAATGGGTTGGGGTTTTTCCCTTGTGCCCTGCTCCTCTCCAGTGTCTCCAGGCTGTAGGCATGGTACATGGAGCTGCTGCCGAGCTGGATTACCAAGAGTTTGGGAAGACTGTATTAAGCAGGTTGCTCTACAAGGCCAGCCTAGAGACTGGTAAAAAAATTGGCTTTTGGACAAAAAATAGAGGATGTCACAACCAGGAAACAGTTCAGGATGGGGAGGTGTGGCAAGGTTCGCTTTTAGCTGCACTTTTGTTTCCCTTTTCCATTAAAATGGTCTTCACCCATTTTGGGGATTGAAACAAATTGCTGTTGAGGCAAAAGGAGACCAGAGAGAGGAGGTTTTTCAGTAATACCAGAGCAGTGCTTGACTGACCTGTGTCTGTCCTTATCGCCAGTCAGTCCCTGTTGTGGTGCAGGACCATCAGCCTTACCTGCTGTGGGTTATCTGTAAATAAATACAACCAGAGCAGAAGTAGTTTAAACAAGCTGCCTTAATGTATTGGTCTGATAACAGATTTATGGGACTGTTTCCACTCCTGTGAGTTGGCCCAGCTCCACTGACTGAATTAGGGCTGTGCACATTTACACCAGCCAAGGATGTGGCTCATTGCATATCATATACCAGGAACTCTCAGGCCAAAAATAGCCATGGATACCTTGAAAGGAAATGCCATGTGAAATGCTGACTGAGAACAAGGCAGTTGGGAGGAGGAGGAGGAGGAGGGGAATGTTGGGGTGACTAATACTCTGCGACCATCTGCACAAATTGGCAGCTGTAAAGTAAAGCAGCAAGGTTATTGCAGTATATATGTACATATATATCTATATAGATATAGAAGCATTAAGTGCAAAGCGTGTGGATATTCTGTATGGAAGCATTCAGCATTAATCAGTGGGGAACATGAAATAAAACACGTAGGCCATTGTGTGAGGGTTTAGTTCCCTCATTACGGGGAGCATGGCGCACGTTGGAGCGCGCGGAAGGGGCAGTGCAGGGCAACCAAAGTTATTCAGGGATTTGGGGAATGAATTATAAAGAAAGATTAGCTATGCTTGGCCTCTATAACTCTGAAACAAGAATTGTTGAGTTGAGCAGCTTGCTCAGGCACGGTGATACTGAATTGGGAGCTCAGGGAAATAATTCCTTATCTGAGCTCTTTGACAGACTTGCTGGAAAAAGCACCATGAAAGATTTGGAGGGTGAAGTTCTGTCTCCATGTACTGAGGCTGACCCTGAATCCATGTGTGAGATTTGAGTGCAGGGACAGATGAGAGAGCAGGGGGAGTTTAGGCACCTGAATTTCATTCCACTTTGGAAGTTACAGGATACTTTTGTGGTGAGGGAACTGAAAAAAGGTGAGGTTTTCACCATGATGAGGTTTGGTGGTGCTGGCTTTCACTAAGGCACTCCGCATTCCTGGTTTTGTACTGGAGTCTTTCATTGGCTTTTCAGGATTTAAAAGGGTGACCTTCAGGCCTGGCATCAGGTGTGTTTTTATTTTCAGCACATTGTAGCTTTCATTGTGGTATTTCCAGCCAGGTTTTCTGGAAAGCTTTTTGGAGAACCCATCCTGGTTTAGCCTTTCCATATTGAGGACCTACTTTCAGCCTACTCTTATCACCCCTGGGAATCAAAGCAGGACACTTAACCTGACCGTGACATCTTAGATGCTGTCTAGACAATGAGAGCAGAGATGAGTTTACAGTGTTGTGCTGATCTGGATACTTGTGAACATCTCCACCCATGTGGAATCTGTGGCATAATGAACATCTGAAAAAGGACTTGAGGTGCTTGGGTTAAAGGCCCATATCCTTTAAAACACCACATTGTGGGTATTATATTCCTCCTCACTGATGAACTGTCAGGGACACAGACTCAGTGCCACCTGGCTGATGAAATGGCAGAACACCAATGCCAGCACCACTCCATGGAGCAGCCTCCAGGAATCCTGCTGGGCACAGCTCTGGGAAGGGCCTGGCAGCAGCACAGCAGTGGTGCTGCTCCATTGATCAGCTGCTCATCCCAAGGCTCCAGAGCTGCTCTGCCCATCACTGTGGGCTCCAGAGCTGCTCAGGAAACTCCAGGAAATCCTCATCCACCTGTGGGAGTCCTGTCCCAAGGCTGTATGGACAAGGTCTCCATGATTTATTTGGTTTCCTGATTTCCATCTTGGCCATGATGTAAAATGCTGCATTGGTGCAAAATCATTCCACATGAAAGCCCAAAGCTCTGTCTGTTATTCTGAGTAATTCCCACCATCCCCAGCCCCCTGCTTTCCCATGCAGCCCTAGGAAAGGCTCTCACAGAATTGTGTGGATGTTTTGGGGATCTGTACTTGCAGTAATTCCTGTACCACCCCATGGACAGGCAGGAATAAGTATTTAATAATAATGGAAAAACAGCAGTGTCTGCACATGAATCACAACTTACTGTTTCCAAGGCTGGGGTGAGAGGTGGAAAGGAAGTTGATCTGAAATGGAGCCAGAACACTCTGTTGGTATTTTAACTGAGGACTCTCTAAAAAATGTGCTCCTTTCTCGGGGCTGAGGGCTCCTGAGGGGCAGGAAGTGTGCTGCTGGCAGAGCCAGGCAGGAGTGAGCATGGGAGAAGGTTTGGTGCGAGCTGTTTTTTCCAATGTGCCACTGGTAAAGAATTGATGGAGGTGTTGCTGTGTTGTATCCCATGGTAGCCAGTCCCACCTCTCCTGGCTGGCCATCTTGGGCTGTCTCTTGCTGGTTTTATGAAGGGGATGCAGGCCACCTTTTTTAAGGTTTGTTTGTTTATTTATTTATTTATTTATTTTCTTTACATCAGACTGGCCATTTCTGAGTTCAGCAAAGCTTCTCTGCAACAAAGGGAAGCCCTAACAGGCATTGGGTTCTCCCTGTGAGGGGCACCCAGCAAACCCATCCCATGATCTCCTGGGGTTAGCACTGCTGGATGTACTGCATGATGAACTTCAGGTGTCTGGTCTTTACCTGGTGTGGAGGGGTTTTTTCTGTTTTGTTTTTGTTTTATACTTTTCTTTCCCCCTTTAACCTCAGGATAGTTCAAATGTGTTAATTACTCCAAGGTAAAGGAGACATCTTTTAATGTGAAGGCTACCCCTGCACATGTGAAATATTTAACACTTGGTATGCTGAGACTTGCTCTTCAAAGCATTTTCATTAGCTCCAGGGGTAAATAATGTTTGGCAAGGATGATTTAGCAGGCAGCAGAGGGAAGGTGCCACCAAACAAAGAAATCACCCAGACACCCCTCCAGTTTTCAAACTAATTTCAATACACCCCATGCACCTTGTGCATGCTGCTGAAACCTGGAAGGTGCAGAGGAGGGGCACACACTCTGTCCGTGGCAGGAATCTCATTTCATCTTGTAAATTTTATTAGCATCCTTTAATATGTACCAAATATTCTATTGGCATTTACAGAAAGAAACCCACTTGATTAGATTGTAGAGGCATGATTTAGGATGTGCACATGGTTAAATCCCTGATGTTTTCTTTACAAACTAATTCCTGGCCAATTTGGCTACATGAGTCAAAGCCTTAAATGGCTCCCCAGCATTGAAACTTTGTGGAAAATTTTAGTCTCCTTGATGAAAGGCTGCATCCACAACACAGAGATCTTCTGAATCTTGGTGTAAGAGCAATGCTGAAGAGTTTGTTTCTTGAAAAAAAAAAAAAGGAAATAAAAAAAGCTAGAATTAGTGCCATAATAAAGCAGACAATTTAAATGCAAACTAAAAGGAAATTAATTTAAGGGGGATTTTTTTTGATCTGCTGTTCCCAAGAAAAGTGTTTCTTTTATGGTTCAGAAATTCAAAAGCTAAAAAACTCAGGGGTTTGGCCAAAAAATATTTTTGTTTTTAGGCATTTGGTTTTTCAGGAAAAATAGGACAAAAATTTTCCACACAAACCAACACTTTTCACAACCTTTCATGTTTCCTTGGAAATTTTCCTTCCAATTTGTTTTTGTTAGAGAAGTCGGGCTCCACCCGCCCCCGGGGAAGGATCCACAGCCTACCTGACTGGAGTCCTCAAAAGCAGGTTAATGCAAAGTTCCTCCACTTAGCTGAGCTCTGTGGGCAGAGCAGGGTTATCTTTGGCACAAGCCACGGATATTCCTGGGTGTCCTTAACCCTTCTTTTCCCAAACCTTTGCTGTGGCACCCTCCCGCTTATCTCTGCGCTGATGGTGACTATGGGCATCCCATGGGAGCTGTGCAGGGCTTGCAGGAGCACTGGGGCTCCTGCTTGGGTGCTCTCTCCTTAGCTTGGAGGGGAACCCCAGGAATTCTCTGGGAGCCTCCCGGAGTGGTGCTTCTCTCAGTTCTCTGCTCCAGGGCAAATGCTGGCTCTGACCCTGAGGGGCAACAGGGTCTCAACGCAAGAGCTTTGCATTTCTGCAAGCCGGAGGGGAAAGGAGGAGCCAGGAAGGAATGCAGAGAGGATTGCTCTTCTGCTGGGAAAAGGTGTTCTGCAGGCAAAAAAAAATTTAAAAAAAAAATTATGGCAGCCCCCAAAAGCTTTAAATCTGTGGTTTTCTTGGAGGAGTTCCAGCTCAGAGGAGTTTCTGCTGTCCCTTGAAGGGTACAGAAAGTACTGTGTGTGGAGATGTGCAGAAGGCACCCTGTCCCCAGGGGGGGTTTGGTGGCTGAAGAAGGGCTGTGGGCGTTCCCAGGTGTGGATTTACCTGGGAGCTGGGCAGCAGGAGGCATAGCATGTCCCTCATCCTCTGCTGATGCACAAGTGGCCACGAGCCTGCCAGTGCCCCTCTGTCCCTGCCACCATCCTTGTTCCCTGGCCCTAACACTGAGCCTTCCATGCCTGGATCCCCTTTGTGCTCCTTTGGCTTTCTCCTGTTAGGCTCCAGTTTCCAAAGTGTATTCAGATGTTTGACAGAAGAACCAAGATGTGCTATTTTTACAGAAAATCAATGGGGTTTAGCTATGAAGTGCTTTCACCTGAGTCTTTTGAAAATGTCCCCCATCAATAACAAAACAAAAGCAAAAGCCTGTGTGTGAGTGAGCTGGGGGTTTGCAAACCCCGAGGAGCCGGGAGGGGCAGGAGGACACGGCTGCAGCTGGAGCTGCATTAGCAGTGCAGGGATTACCCCGGAGCCACCCAGAAAAGTTCACACTGCTCTTAAAACGTTTATTCTCACAAAGTGAGGGTGCTGCAGAAGCAAAACACTCAGCCTTTTAATGTCTTGTATAATTAAGGACCACTTTATTTTCTCTTTTTATTAATGACTTACCTTTAATGTTAGCCCGATGACACAGTTGTGTAATTTAATGTGAAATGTATTATTCAGCTCGCTGCTGCCTTACAGAAAGGTTTTGACAGGCTGGAATGGGTTTGGTTTCAGGACAATAAACCATCTTTTTTATACATGTTGGGAAGAAACTTGAAGGAAGTGAGGTGGTTCTTTCAGTAGTTTGATGGGATTAATTTTTTTAAAAGAAAGTGTAGCTGGAGGAGAAAAATTCAGTGACAGCCCTATCATAGCAAAGGCCAATTAGTTGTTCAGGCCCTAAATCAGAGGAAGTATTTAGGCATATCCTTAAGTCTCACTGGGGACTTGCCTCAATGAAGCTTATGCTCTCTTGACTAAACACTGAGTTTAAGCTATTATTTACCCTTCGCATAGTGAAATTTGGAGAAAGAGATGTAACATCTTTTATTAAATCAGTGTTTTCTAAGACACACCAGCATGCCCTCTGTCTTTGGAAATGCCACATGGAGGCAGCTGAAGATTAGCAGTTGCCTCAAGTTAAATGAACTTAGCAATGTTCCTGTGATTTTGTTGAACTGGGGGGCAGAAATATTAATAATTAAATGGGCTACATGAAGAGGCTTCCTGTGGGAGCAAGTGATTTGATGCAGTGACCCAGTCCTAAATTCCATTTGCTGAAACAAAAAATCTTAAAGGGAAAAAAATGAGAGAAAGTTTGTTGCAGACTTGTGAGTCTTGTCCTTTAGACTTCCTTCCAACTGACTGAAAATGTGGAATCTTTTTCCTGGTGCCATTTTCTTAGGAAACAGAGCCAGTGCAGTCAGCCTGTGGTGCTCAGTGACTCTGGATCTGATGGCTGATTTCTTCCTAACTGGGTGGAGGTTTGGAAGATGGAGAAAGCTGGTTCCTGTGGGATGTGGTGCCTGGGGAAAGGAGAATTCCCAGCTCCAGGTCAAGGTCTGCCGTGGAAATGTCAGCTCTGAGACAGCAGAGCATTCCTGGGGCACAGAGCAGGGGACACCTGGCCCAGGGTGAAGCCCTGCTGGGGAGGAGCACTGAAGCCATGGCACACCCCCTTTGTGCAGGGGCTCTCCCAGTTCATTTCACTGGTTTCAGGCTGCCTCAGCTTCTGGCTTGATCTCTCATTTCTGTACAGGCAAGAGATTTACCTGTACCTACACAAAATCAGATTATTTTCTCTATCCCTGCCTGCATAACAGGGGCAGATTCCTGAGAGTGCTTAGGAGCAGTTTAAATGCAGATTCCTGTCCAAATCCCAAATCTTTGTTACTGCATTGTCCATTCCCCAGCCCTAATGAAGGTAATTAGTATTTCCTATAAACCTTGTCCTAGAGTATCCATCCAGCCCTGGAGTGTTCCTTACCTGCATTCCAGCAGCCTCAGCCAAGGGAAGGATGCATTATTGTTCCTGTGGTCAGACTAAAGGAGTGACCAAAGGTGCACAGAGGGATACAGACACCCCCAGCAGGAGGTTACACTTAAACCACGAAGGTTTTTCTTCCTTCCTCCCTGAAAAAAAGCAGATAATTCAGAGTCAAACACACAAAGGAGGGAAGAGAGGTCTGTGCTTAGGGCAGGGCTGTTTGCTGCCTGTCCTGCAGCACTCCCAGGGCTCTCCTGGAGCTGGATGCCAGGTACAGGGGGAGGCTGTGGAGAGGAGCTGGTCTCACGTCCCATCTGCATTAGGCACCACTGATATGCTTAAATTATGATCTTGAAATTAAAAACGGTATTAAAATCTTCTGCTGGTTCTAGAGTGGGAAGATGTAGTAAATCAGATAGCTACATGGAGACTCTTAGAGAACTTACAAATTATTCATAACCAATTATGTAAATTCCTCTGGAGCTGTAATGGTAAAAAAACATCCCAGAGCCCTCTACAAAAAGTGGGTTGGTTTGGGTACCCCCAGAGAAGGAGCAGCACTATTATTGTTTAAGTCTACTCCGTAAATGTGTTAATGGATCCACTCTGAAGTATCTGAGGGGAGAAAGAACAGACGCAACCTATTAACTGCCCATGTCCTAGTAATCATCGAATAAATTGACTTTTATTGTATCCAAAAGTAAGAAATCTTCTGGGATAAAAAACCTTTTGCTACTTGGCTGCTGATAATTGGAATCAACAACTCAAGGAATTAAGGAGGCTAGATCAGCTACATGCTTTTAAAATGATTTGTAGCTGATGTATTGCCAGTTATGCACTCCATGGGCTAATCTCTAATTGTATTTTCATGTATGGCTCTGGACTGAGTGGGTGATTTATTTGACACACCATTTGATCTACTCATCACCAGCCCTTAACATACAGGGTTTGCCATTCCAGATTGAGCTCTTTGTCCAACAAGTCCCATCCCCTGCCTTTAGCAGTGGCTTCAAACACTCTTGCATGGCAAAGGGCTTGGCTGCTGCTGGAAGTGGTGGTGGCAGGGATGGCTCCTGATGGCCCCGTGGCTCTTCCCACTGTTCAGACACCCTCTTGGGGCCTGACCTCTGTGAGACAGAGACCAGAGGCACATTCCAAGGCTGCTTCAGAGCCAGGAGCTGTTGGAGCCCCAGGACCCTCCTGTGTGAGGAACCTGTGTGGGTTAGGCACCAGTTCAGAGGCAGGGAAACTTGGCGAGCTCTGCTGTGGGAGATATTGAATCACTCTCTCTCTCTCTCTGAACTTGTTTCCACCCACTCCTTCTCTTGCATAATTAGTCTATAAGCTCTCCAGGGCAGGGACCATCTTTTTATAACCTGTTTTGTGTAACACCTAACACACAACAATGGGGTGCCAGTCTCACCTTAGGCCTGCAGGCACCACGCTGCTGAGGATAATTAGTATTTTTTTTTAGGCACCACTGTAGTACAAATAACCAGGGTGTTTTGTTGTTGTTATTTATTTATTCTTGGCCAAGGCCTGGTGAAGGCAGCAGATCACAGAGGGCTGTGGACAGGCTGAGTTTAGAGAAGAGCAGACACATGAGCTTGTGGTGAAGATGGAAGGGCTCTGCAGACCTCTGCTTTACTCCCAGCTCAGCTGCTTCTCAAGTTACTTTTAACTGTCCACTTCATTACTTCTCACCAAGGTTTCCTTGCTATGAAAAGTATAATTAAGGACCAAATGTTTTGTGAAGGTCTGTTAGACATTTGGCTAGAGCAGAAAGAGTAAGAAATTAGACATGGCAAACTCAGTTTAATTGTTCCTTGCTCTTGCACAGAGCAGAGGATGTTCTTACAGCACTTCTGTAACATGTTTTGCTGTGGGTGGGCAAAAGCTGGGAGAAATCACAGAAGATCAAGTGCCAAAGTGTGTGTGTGTGCTCATCTGACCAGCTGGGTGTGCATCACGTGCGTGAGAAATTCCTCTTTTTTTTTCCTTTAAATTCACAGAACTGCTTTTTGTTTCCTTAATCTCACCGTGGATGGCTTCCTCTCTGCATGCCCATGCTGTAATTCCCCCAGTAGACATCTGTCAGGAATACACAAAAATGAGCACAGCTTTGATGCAACAACAGAATCCTGGAAACTAATCAAGAAAAAAAAAATTGCCCTTGTAAAACTGGGTCTGTAATTATTATGGGAGCCAAGATATCGAGATAATAAGGAGACAGCCCTAAATAACTTGGGGGAATTACAGAAGGTAATAATGTACTGCTCCACTGCCAGACAGGGTTAGACAGACAGAGTGGCTTTGGGTTTTGGCCTGGGTTCTGCATTGTGTTCAGGCTGCTCCAGCACTGCCAGACGGAGGGAGGAGTGTGAGGAGAGGGGCTCTGCAGGCTCCTGCCTTGGGCTGAGCCTTCCTGGGCACCACTGGGGGATCTGCAGCTCCTCACCCCCCTCGTCCTGCAGCCTGGGGAGGCTCCAGCCCTGCCACGCACCCCAGAGCTGATGTAGAGAGGCCTGAAACCTGTTCAGTTTTTGGGGGATCAGCTTTTCCCTTCCTCCATCAGCTTGGCCTTGACATCTCATACCCACGAGATGCTCTACTCTGTGCCAGCAAACCTGCCCTGAGCTCAGAAATCTCTGCAGCTGCCCCCCTGCAGTGTGATACCAGCTATGCAAAATAGGCAAAGGGTTACCAAAACCAAAAAAACAAAACAAAAACACACCAAAAAAAAAAAAAAAAAAAAAAAAAACAAAAAACCAAGCAAAACTGTTGCTGTCTCTGAGGGAGGGAGTGTCAGCTCGGCTTTGCTGGTTATGGTAAACTGTTGTACACAAGCTCCTATCCTCAAACAGGAGTCTCTGTGCCAGAAAGTCCATGTAGTCTTGGAAAACAGATGGTGTGGGAGCGAGCTAATCAGGAGTGGTTGCCCTGCTGCATTTGTGTGTTGCCAGAAGAGTCAAGCCAAGCTCCCGTTGCTTTTTCACAGCCACCTTCAGCAGGGCAGGAGCAGCCCAAATTCTCCTGCTGAGGAAATGTGCTGGAGTGAGGCTGCTTCCAGTTCCAGAGAGCTCTGGCATGGGCAGCCCGGCACTGCGGTGTAGACATATCCTTTGGGTGTAATAACAATAGAAAGATGAGATATGTCGTTTTCAGAGGGTTTGGAGCAACAGGGTGTTAAGATAATACAGGCAATCAAGCTCAAAATATATCTGGTGGTGGTTTCTAACCCTGCTGGTATTTCTCCTCGGGGTTCAGTGTGTTAGAAGAGATCAGGGGCGTATTTTAAAGTATGCAGAACCCACAACCAGGGTAGAGACTTCCAAGGATCTTAATACTCATTTAGACAGAAATCACTCCATGCTACGAAGCTGCTCTGCAAACTGGGGGGCTGAACTCCTTTGGAAATTCAGCTTTTAGGTGCCATTGATTTACTAATCATCAAGACAAGATCTCTGCATCCTTTTCAGCAAAGCAAATGCTATTTAAAGACACAAATCCTCACTTATATTATTAAATTTAATGCTTCTGTTTTGCAAGGATATTCGAGCTCCAGGATGGGGATGTAGAGCTGTTACCCCTTCAGGCTGACTTCAGTCCTCTAAACTGAATCTTAAACAACAACCTCTTCACTGCTCCACTTAATCTTGGAGATGCATTAAAATATTCTGTGCCTTCCTTAAACAGAAGAAAAAACCCCATGAGTTTCAGGTGTGTGAGCACTGAAGATACCAGTGAATTCCACTGAAGAGTCCCCTGTATAGCAGCACTTTCCAGGGACACTTCCTACCTCTCCTTTAACACCCTCATACTCAGTACCTGGAGGAGCATAGCATGCTACTGCTAAGTGCTTTTAAATTAGGATTTTAAAACTTCTCCTGTGGTTGCCTCTGTTGATTACAAATCTGGGTTTTTTCCCCCACCAAGACCCAGTGTTTTGGCTTCAGCACCCTCATCAGTTGTAATTACTGTGCCCTTTTACATGGAAAATGTGATCAACTTCAGCTCCTCTGAACTGCTTCATCCACCTGCACCTGTGGCTATGGAGGGATTGGCTCATGCTGGAAATTCTGACTCTATCAGAATGGCAATTATTAATCCTAGGAACTGAATTAAAAATATCTCCCTTTTTATTAGCACTATTAAGAGCAGTCTTATTCTTGATGTTCTGCTAATCACTTGTCATGTTAATTCCAATGTAAAGTATAAAAGCCCTGCTTTAGTTTGAGTCAAAATCATGTGTTTAAAGACACAGGAATATAGTTGATGAATTAATGTGGTTGACTGAGGATAAATATGGCCAGGGTAGGTCTCTTAACTCCCTGCTCTCTTTGAATCTTGTTTAATTAACACAGCAAAATGCCCATACACATTCTGGATTTCGGTGGGTTGTGCTGAGCACAAATGTCCTTTGCAAATCAAGAGTTTGAGCTGAGCTTCATGGGGTGTTGTGTGGCACTCAGCTGGTATCAGCCATCTCTGCCTGTCCAGCATCCTGCCACAGCTCACAGAAGGGCTGGGATTCTGCTGTGGCTTCAGGTTCAAGAAAAATCTCTCCTGATGAGACCAGGAGGAGCAACTCGAAAAGCTTGCTCATTTAAATACCTGCTCTTGGTACTTCAAATATATCGAGGGTAAAAAGACAAAAATTTGTGGTGTCTGTGCACGAACAGGAGAGGGAGAATGGGAGCAGTTCCCAGGTCCTGCAGCAGCCCTGTAAGGCACTGCATGTTTGCCCTCCTCTGCAGCACCAGTTCCAGAACTAAAGCCAGGGTTCCCTGCCCTAAACCCTCAGGTTAAACCTGGCCAGGGAGCTGGGATGTCCAGATCAAGCATCACGTGTGACCTTGTTTCCATTCTCACTGCCCTGCCTGTGTCTGCTGGGCTGTCCCAAGTCCCTGTGTGCATCCCGTGTCCCCAAGCCTCCAAAATCTGCTCACGTGGAGCAGAGGTGGGGCACAACAGCCCCTTTTGCAACCACCAGTGTTCCTGCCTCTGCTCCTGCCTGGGTGGCTCAGCAACCACAGGTCTCATCATTAGCAGCCACTGGTGGATCCCAGATTTAGCCCTGTCACCACAAACCCTCTCTTTTGCTCCAGCTTTAGCAAGTGGCAACTCCCTTAATTACACATTTTTCTCTCCTCCACCCCAGCTACTGCACCCGGGGCTGGGGGAAGGGAGGGGAGAGCAAAGAAAAGGAATCAGAGGGGGAAAATTCCATGAAGAGCACTGTGGTCCATCCTGCTGGCTATAGCATATCTGTTCCCTGCAGCACGAGTGCAGCAGGAGCCCTGGCCAAGCGTTTTCTACTGGGGCTGCACCTTAGGGCTGGATTTTGGGGCTTCCCCCACCTCTGTCCTTTTCTTCCTGCTCAAGGAGGTTTACAGTGTGACTCCCCTTCTCTGGCCTGGTTTGGGGTGAACCCAGCTTTGCCCTAAGCCCACCAGCATCTCCTCAGGCATCCTTCTGGCAGGGGCTTTCCAAGTCCCTTGTTCCTCCCTGCTCCTCTTTCTCTTTCCTTTGCTGCCCTCTATCCCCCAGCCTTGCTCTGCTGCCTGGCACATAAACCTCGAATTTGCTGCATAGGCATAAAATCCTGTGAACTGCTGCACCTTTTGCACAGGGATAGGTCAAAAAGAAGTGTAGCAATTTGCTTGAACATGTGCACAGGCAGTATTAATGCAGATCAGTTGCAAGAAATAACGTAATACAGATTTGCCAACGTATGTATTGCATAAATGCTGACAGGTGCTGACAGAAGTGTGTGCGTAAACATTTAATAGCACTGTTAATTCATAGCACAACAGTTGCTGTTGGCATGGTTTGGAATTTATTATATTTTGCTATTTATTCCTAGTCAGCTTGTTGTCCATCATCCTCCCAGATGGCATGTCTGCCGCGATTCCTTCCTCCTCACATTTGCATGATACTTTTCCTGGGAGGAAGGCAGGGTGGCTGAGAGCTCAAGTTGTGCTTGCAGGCTCCAAAGCCTCCTTTCTTGTTCAATATAAGCCCACTCAGTGACTGTGAAGAGTTCCCATAATCTCTTTATATCTTAATTGCTCTCTGTGAATCGGGGGAAATAAATATTTCATTCCCTTATAGATGTGTTTCCCTATTCTGTTTTTCTTTTCTAATCTGTTCAGATCACCGTGGTGAAAACCCAGCCCCACGGAAGGCAAAGACGAAACCACCACTGATTTCAGTCCAACAAAGGTTCACCTTAACTGACTCTGCCTAAAAGTCCAAGATAATCATCAAGGCTCCTTCTACAGTCCCTGTCGAAAGACACTGGCACCTCCAGCATCAATCCACCCTCCCTGTCTCAGACAGATATCTTGGGAAGGGATGAATGTCCCTCCAGAAGGGCCAGTTTCCCTCTCCATTCACCACAGCAGAAAGTTCAAACTCCAGCTAACTTTTAGGTGGCTGTTTTTCTGTTGAAAGTGGCAAGGATGGGTCCTTGCATTGTTGGAGTCCTTCCTCTCCCCCAGAGTTGGGGTGTTCCCTTCTGCCAGGCTGCAAGTATTTATAGCTGGATCGACTCTTGTGTGAGATCCGTGCCTCAGGTATTCCCCTGGGCACGACACCCAGGTGGCCTTGGACAGTGCCTGGGTCTGGCTACATGCTGGCACCCCTGTGTTCATCCATGGCAGTTTTCAGGAGCAGCAGGAGAAGGTGTATGGATACACTGAACAGCCTTTAGCTGGGTATTGCCAAGGGAAAAACTGAACCAGCCCGTAGGTTTCACATTTGGCTTTCCTCAGTGGAAAGACTGGACAATATCAAATGACAGGAACAGCTTTCCAAAAACATTTTCTTTCCAGAAGTGAGTGAGAGGAGCTTTTTCACTATTAATCTCCAAAGGTACACAGTAATTGGTCGTGCTTCAGGTGTGAGGGGCAGTAAATGGGGTCTCTGTGGGGCTGCTCATGGTGGTCTTCAGAAACATGGGAATAATGAATGGCCACGTGTGACAGCCTCTAGGACATGTTCCTCATTGTTTTCCCCCAAATTCAGGATGCTGGTTAGGAGGTGGCACTGGCAAGGACAGTTTGATGGGATTCATTTCTTTAATTTCTCCAGGAGCCTGTAGGAACTGTAGTGTGGCCTGGTTGTGGTAGGGAGTGATGCTGCCAGGCCAGGGTGGCCATAGGTGCTGAATCCCAGTCCTGAAAGCTGCTGGGGTGTCCTGCTGACAAGTGAGAGAAGTTTCTTGGCTTCAACAGTCACCATACAGGAAAAGTCAACATGGAGAAGAAAATAAAGCCCTTGTTCCTCTGAATTGTGAAAATTGTTTCCTCTGTGGGTGTAAATGGATGGGGGATATTCTGATTTATCAGGTAAGAATCTGCTCTAACGTGCAGTAAAAGCTTCACGTTCTAGCTGTAAGTCAGGGGTTAGTCCTTTGGGTAGTCACAGAGGAGGCTTTGCAGGGGGATCAGAAGGTAGAGCCCTTGGGAACCCCAGGAAAAATAAACATAACCCAAAATGCTGTGAGAGACTGTGTGACAGCCTCTGGTGAATAAGAAGTGACTGAACACCAGGTTTTTCTCTTTCACAGCCATAAACCCAGGCTAAGGAGCCTGCCCATTACATCTCTGCTGTGGTATCACTCCCCGTGTTTGACACTGCTCACATGATCTACGAACTGGGGCCTGGTTTTGATTTAGCACTGTTTATTAACTGAGCAGTGCTGACATATTTTAGTGCAACATATAAAATCTAAGGCTTTTTCTTAAGCTGAGGAAATGAGGTTATGTGACATTGATCCAAAATGGAGGGGAGTATTTTAGGTTTCACGTTAACAGACAAGGGAGCAGAGACAGGGGAAATGCAGTTTTTCTCCTGTCCTCCCTGCCAAGTCCTCTGCAAATGGGGCAGAAACAGCAGGTTTCAGTAAAGTCTGGTGCAGATTTAAAAACAGCTGAAAATGGTTTTTGATCATTTTGTCATGTGTGTGAAAGATTTTAAGGATCGGTTTAAAACCTAAATTGAGACAATAAGAAATTCAAAATAACATTTGCTTGGGTTATTCAGCTCTGAAAACAGTTGGACACGAATGTCCCATGGCTACAAGAAGGTACAAGACGTTGTCCCCATTAAATGGAAGGGGAAACTGAGGCCAGAAATGAAGGAATGGTGATTCAATGGGGAGAGAAGAGGTTGGTCCTTCAGATTTTAGGACCTTATGGAATCCCACCAGTGCTAGGAATGTTGGCTAAGGATAACTGATTGAGGAAATCTAGAGCTTACTGGCACAAAATAGTGATCTGCAGACAGGCAATGACAGGCCATTAATAGGCCTGGTAATAATGGATTTGCATTAACTATTTGAGGTGTTTTGTAAGGTCTTTGGCCTCCTGTCAAAGCTCCGAAGCTGGTGCATTGTTCCAGCACTGGAGTTGCTGCTGTTGGTGTGAGTCCAGAGCTGCTGTGGTTGTGCAACACTCCCAAGTCCTTGCTTTTCTCCTGGCTACCTCTTGAATGGAAGTCCTTTCCCTAGTTTTGATAACAGCTATTAAATTTGGCTGCACCCACTCAACATTGCTATGCTTCTCGGAAATAGGGCAGCGGTTGTGTAACTTCCATTCATCTGTCCATGCAGAGCACTTAATTTCCATTATTGAGGTTTCCCAACATCATAAGAGAGTTGCATTAATGGGGCTTATCTGTGATAACCAGTGCAAACTAGTGCAGAAAAATCTGTGACTAGAGCCAGCCCTGTTTAATTCAGCCTGGTGAGTGAACATTACACCATGACCCTCCACCAGCATCTCTCAGCTTCCTGCTGCTCCCCACACCTCTCCTGACCTCTGTCGTGGTTCTTGGAAACCCACTGGCTGTACTTTGGTCCTTGTTTCAGCTCGAGCTGCCTGTAAGAGGTTCTCACCATCAGTTACTCTGTGATCTGAGCAAGATGTGCTGTCATTCTTCTGAATTCCCTCAATTCCCACCAGGAGTGTGGGGTTGCCCATTTTCCTCCTGCAGCCAGGCCAGAGCTCACTGGTGATCTCCCCTTTCCTATCACTCTAGTCACTCCAAGAAGAAGGGTTGAAGGAGCTCACACGTTGTCCCATGTAATCTCACTGCTAGCTGACATTTCTCCTCCTCCTCCACTCATTTTTCCCAAATCCCTTCCTTTTCAGATCCCTTCATTTCCTCCTGCTCTCAGTTTTTAAGCCTTCTCTTATGTGACTTAGTGTCTAGAACAGCTTCCCTCTGTACTTCTCTCCCGTTTCAAATCCTTCCTTAAACCACAGCCACTTCAGCAAGTCCTCCTTTTCAGAGCAGTAATCCCCAGTTATGCCAAAGCCCACAAATATTATCTGGTGTCATGTCAAGCCTGTGCACAGCCTCTGAGGGAGGCTGGGCAGGTTTCTGAGAGGGAGCAGAGCTTCTAAATCCCTTTGAAATTGAACACAAATTGGGCACCTCTTTCTCTTTGGTGTCAAACCCCTCGTTCGTGTCCCAGGGGAGGGCGTGGGTATGGATTTAGGGACAGGATGCAGCAGCACCATCCAGAGTGTGAGAGGTTTGTGTGGAACCACAGACCATTTGGATGTGTGAGTTAAGGGCATGTCCCCAGTGCTAAGATGGGCTGGTTTAGATGTGTCTCGTGGGGCTGGTTCTTGCTCAGTTGCTCATTTCCAGATGTGAATTTTGAGAGAGGCAGAACTCACCAGTGCTGTCTTCTGTTAGGGATCCCCCCACAGTGAGTCCCTATCTCTGTGTAAGTAACTGGGATTGCTCCCAATGGGATCAGCAGCAGCAGGCCTGTGGATGCTTTGATTTTTTGGTCACCAGCTGTGTAACAGGTTTGCTGTCGGGGGCATTCCCTCTGTTCCCAGGGAGGCTGTTGCTGTGAGAGTCCTGTACAAAAGGTGACACTGAGCACCGTGGAAATGTCAGGAATACTTAGCCTGGTGTGCTTCTCAAAGGGAAAGATGTTGGAGCTGGGATTTAAGATGAGGGTAGTGTGGTCAGAAAGGAGCTTAGGACTGGGACTAGGCATGGGTGTGACTATGGGGCAGCCATGGTGGTTGTTGTCTACGGGGCAGAGCAGAGAAGTAATGCAGGTGATGGAGAGTCTGCTCCTGCATTCCCAAAAAGCAGGGTGTTCACAGGGGGCCCAGCAGTCCTGCCCTGGGCTCATGAAAACTCCGTGGAAAAACCTCTGTGAGGAGGTTCTTGGGTCTCAAGTCCTAAACATGTTGTGACCAATTCCAATTGCTCCCCACGCTGTGATTTCATTCCCAGCAGTGTTGTTAGGAGCAGCCTGTGAGTGCATGGGGCTCCTGTGGCTGCTCCCTGTGCAGCTCCCAGGTGACTCTGCCTGATCAAAAGTGCTGCCCAAGATAATGTGAGCTGTCAGTCATGGTCAGGCCTTAAGGAGTGCTGGATTCAGCTCACCTAGAAACCCACTCTTGGGGGAAAAAAACCTCTCCCATGTCCTTGTCTATCCAGTGGAGTTAAACACAAGTGTCCTGGGAAGGGGCTGTGGTCCACAAGCTGACAGCAAATCCCACACACCACATTTGTGGGATGCATTCTCCTCCTTTAGAAAGATGAAAGGTAAAAGAAGGAGAAAAAATTATTCCTGATCATGCCGAAATCATAAAATGCAGAGAGAGGAAGGAACCATTACAAAAATCCAGTGAGTGCATGCTGGAGCTGGGGGTTAAACCCAAGTCTCCAAAACTCCCATCAGTTCCTGTGACATGAGGCCACTTGCATGTGCTGACCCCTGCTCTAGGTGCTCCTGTGCTGGGGCAGCCAAGTGTGAGAGTGGCCAGGCTGGGGCTGTGAGCAGTGCAGGTCCTGGCAGGATCACATCCCCTCCTGCTGCCACAGGACCTGGCAGCACCTCAGAGCTCCCCATGGAATCCCTGCCCTAGGCTGGAGGAGGAGGATGAGTGACTGGAGAGGATAAACACTGAGTGGGGACAAACTTCCCATTGCAGCAGCTCTGGATTTATTTCTGTTCATTCACTGCAAGTCAGAATCCATTCTCTTCATTTTCATTCTTCCATGCTGTGACACCCTTAAAATCCGTGGTACATTTAGCTTTTTATTTCAATTTAATACCTTTTAAAGTGATCTAATGCAGACAGATTACAGACAGTGAAGGTTACTGTCCTTTGGTGGAAATACTCTCTTTAATAAAATACTGAGAGACAGACTGGCCCCTCCATGCATTAAAAAAGAAAGATATA
The DNA here is from genome assembly GCF_963662255.1 of Cinclus cinclus. Classification (NCBI taxonomy): domain Eukaryota; kingdom Metazoa; phylum Chordata; class Aves; order Passeriformes; family Cinclidae; genus Cinclus; species Cinclus cinclus. The sequence continues at coordinate 6,756,333 of NC_085067.1, forward strand.
CTACGTTTAGATGCTGTGGCAGTAAAACTTTATAGACATATCAATTCTGGACAGTCACGTTCTCCTGAAGTTTTCAAATCACCTTGCAAAGGCAGCCAGCTCTCCTGGTTTGGAAATCAGAACCAGTTGTTTTTTCAGTTTGCAGTATTTAATGTAGATCTATGTAAATTGCTCGGGAAGGGGAGGAGAGGGGTTTGATCTTAAAATATAATTTGGATTGTTCTCATCTTTTCTTGTAAAGGCTGTTTTGATGATTTGTTGCCACCTCCCAGTTTTCAAACATCTCCGTCTCAAAAAGTTCAGATACTTTTAAAGATAAGGATCAAATTTTATGTATTTTTGTCTCTTAGTTCTCATGCCTTTGACATTCAGCTTTGCAAACTTCCCCTATCAAAGGGCTTTAACATATTTTTTTTTATTTTTAAATGAAAATTGACATTCTCATTTAATAATGTGACTCTAGGAGCCAAGACTTTCAGAAAAATGCCAAATAACACAATACCTATGGGAATTTACAACCTTTTTATTAGTAATGGGTGTCTCTCACTTCTCTTCAAGCCTTCTGAGATTTTGTTGTTTCATCTACATCCACCCAAATTCTGTGATCCTTTAAAAGTGGGAAGAGTGGAAAAGTACCTCCTCAAGAGAAGAAGTGATTACACAGCGTGGATCTAATTTCCAGTTTGAACCTCTTTAAACATCAAATATTTTCAGGTGTAAGGTTTGCTTGCCTGAAACGTTGTTTTTTCCCTTCTTCTTTTTGCTTTGCTGGTAGAATGAAGAATTTGATTTAGCGTTATATGCCTGGAAAAAATAAAGCATTTAATTTACATTTTACAAGGCAGTTATCGCAGGTTAATTAAATATCAATTGAGTGTTATAGGCCATATTAAGATTTATTAATAACCCAGCAGATAAATCTCCTTGGAATTCAATTAAATGAAAATCACATAAAAATATATGTGCAGTTTTATTCATATAATACATAAAACCTGTGAATTATTGTGCAGCATTGTACAGTAAGTTGATTAATGGGAATTAATTGCTGAAATGGAGAAAAATCAATTTAAACTTCCTGTAGCAGCTATAAGAAGCTCGGTATTCTTCTCCCACACCCTTGGAAAGCTGAGTCTGTGTCTGCACTTGGACTCTACCATGGGATGAGTCTTGGAATAAATGTGCTTCCTCTCCTCTCACCTGCTTTAGCTCAGCATTTTGGAGAAAGGAATTAGTCACCGTTGCCAGTGCGGAGTTCACTGTGCCGCTGGAGCTTCTAGGGGTGAAAAAAGGAGCAGAAATGCGGGTGTCCCTGGCACTGAGAGCACCCCTGGGCTTGTGCCTGGTGTGACAGGCAGGTCCTTGCTGGCTCCCAGGAGGATGGAGAGCTCTGGGACTGCTCGGCCAGCAGACGCGGGAGCGCTTTGCCCTTTGGAAGCTGTTCCCATTCTGTGCCAGGGCTCCCCCAGCAGCTCCTGCCAGCCAGCCTGGGGGCAGAGCAGCATGTGAGGCTTTAACCAGCATTAGTGAGGAGCTCAAGGCCCTTTTGGGGAGGCAAAGCTTCTGACATCTCGCTTGAGGTTCAGGAGCTGGACTTGGAAAATATCTTTCCAATGGGGCCTGGCCTGGTGCCATCTGCTCCCTGCACATCCTGAGTTAAACATTGTCAATATGAGATTATGTTCCAATTACAGGACCAGACCGACTGGTTCAACTCCTACCATGAATCTATTTTGCTTTATTACCATGCCCTGACTCTGTGACTGATGTAGCAGACACCAGAAGAGATGGGCTCTGCCCAGAGGGCTTTGTCTCACAGGAACGCGCCGGCAGAAGACCGAGCGCGGCAGAAAATGCAGATGAATGAGTAACTCAGTCGAGATTTTCTTTTTAATTTGGGGATTCTTTGCTTGGTTTTGTGTTTGGCTTGAGTTTTAATATTGCTAAATTTGCTTCCTTCAGACGTTGCACAAGAACAGAGACTTTCAGAGAAGCTCAAACAGGGTTAGGCATGCGGCTCTTTGAAGTGTGCGTGTTGGGGGGTGAGCGCTCAGCGCGCACACGGGAACCCTCCTGGAGCATGGAAAAACAAGGGAGAACCCTGTTCCAGCCACACAGCCACCCCAGCTGAACCATGGCCCGTCCTGGGGAAGTTAAGCCTGTTGAAAATACAAGCAAGTGTCAGTCCTTGCTCATCCTCCCTGCTCCTGCAGCAGAGATTGCCTGCATCTGTCTCCTCTGTGCTTCAGCTCTGCTTCTCCCTGCAATAGTTGTCAGGGATATTAGCATTAAATACTTACTGCCTGGCTTAACTAAGGGGTAAGATAGGATTTAATTTGTATGGCTGAAATCCAATTATATAATGGAGCCCCTGGGGGAAGCAGTTATACCTGCTGAATCTCTTGGATGAGTAATTGTGCACAAAGGCTCCTCTCCTGAAGTAGAAACAGATCTGAAATATTTTTCTTTTCTCTTTTTTTGCTGCTGCTGTTACATAATAAGGCTGAGACCCTGAAAAGAAAAGCCAATGACAACCCAATGCAGTAGAAAGAATTAAAGCATTGCCAGGGGAAAACAAGTTATAATCTGATAAAATCAAGGATCTAACAGGAAGTCTGCAGCAGCATTAGCTTGGAGGAGCCAAAAGGCAGGGCAGCCAAAGGAAGCTTACTCATCTTTTTGGAAAATAGCACGAGGCTTTGCTGTCTAACTTTCCCCCCTATTTCTACCATGACCAGGGAAAGGGAATCCTCTGGTTGCTTTTGCAAAGCTTGGGAGGTATGTATTTAAAAAGCTGAGCAGCCAGCTAATTCAGATACTTTTGGAAAATCCAGCACTTAACCACCTTTGAAAATCCCTTCTCCTTATCCTGCATGTCATCTGCACCCTGATAAGCATCAGAATCATAGGTGATGATGAGCAGGACAGGAACAAAAGCATGATGAGGTTCCCAGCAAGGTTTATGAAAGCAAGCAAGCTTGTAAGGCATTAATCTCTGGGATAGTACTGGGGCTTGACAACTCTCCCATCTGATATCTGCAGCAGCTCCAAATCCCACAAAGGAATTCCTGAGAGACTGGGACTGAAGGCATCAGCCTGTTGTGCTTGTGCAAGGCTTCTCAGAGGTCAGAGCAACAAAAATTCATTCTATTTTTAAAAACAAAAAGCAGACTTTTATTCTTTTCTAATGAGATCTGTGTGGAAAAAAATAATTTCTTCAGTGTCTTTGATTATAGGGCTACATGCAGATAAAATGGTGACTGCTTCCAGCCAGAGGAGGGAAGGCCAAAATTCCCAGTGGCACAGGTTGAGGACAGACCCTTCAACCTCGCTGCCTGGGCAGGGATTTCAGTCCTTGCAGAATGCAGCTAAATCCCGGGGAGGCTCTACCAGGAGGGACCTGTTCCCAGCCTCGCAGCTCCACCCAGTGGCTCTTTTTTGGCAGGATAAATCCATATTTTCAGAGCCATCAAAACCTGTTGGGACCAACGCTGATGCACTGTGGGGATGCTCTGGGTTGTGCATGAGGAATTTAGGGTGTATTTGTTTGTCACATTCTTAGAGTTGCCAGCTACCATTTGGATAATGGCAAAAAAACCCAAAAATCTGCAAGGAGACTTTAAGTGAATGCAGAAAAATCATAAATCTTATTATCCCCTTTCTTAACCACCCCCCCACCTCCCCCAGCCCCAGCACAACTGGAAGGGGAAAAATAGTAGGGAACTGGTAATTTGCACACTCCACCTTTTCAAATTCTCTACGAGCAAAATGCAACAGTTTGGGGCAAATTTATTTGTTATATGAGCTTAGTAATGAATTAGAAGAGCAACTGATTTCTAATCTGTAAACTCATTTTTGAAGAAGAATTCTCTTGTGAGTGTGAATTTTGGCAAAGTTAACTTGGCAGCTCTCACTGTATTGCTCCACTTTATTTCCTGTGTAATTACCAGGACTAACAGGAAGCAAATTTTCATCATTTCCATCAAGGATGTCATGCTGAAACTTGCTTTTCCAGGAGTATCAGAGCACTTGTAATTAAAATAAGCTTCTGTTTGTGTATGTGCACACTTTTACTCCAGGAACGCTCAAGAGATGGGTACAGATCCACAGAACACACAAGGGTGATATTAACAGAGTTAATTTTCGATTTGAGCCAGTAATGGAAAAATATCCCATTCCTCCAAGCTCAAGTGAAAACTGAAATCTCAGTTGTGCATAACGTAGATTTACCAGCCTCTCTGCAAGTCTTAAAAATAGAGAAGCCGATAAACTGATAGAAACCCCAGTTTTGCTGTGAATCTCCTGAAGCACCCGCCCCATCTGTGTGAGGAAAATCTCATCTGTGAAATGCTGCTCCCAGATGGGCTGTGCAGCTCCAGTGCCGTGGAAGGAGTTGAAATGACCTCTTCTTCCTGGAGTTCAGACATTATTTAGCACAAATGCAGCCCCTAAGGCCTTCACTTGAAGTTGCTTTCTGCCAGCACAGCAGCTGAACATGGGCTTTAATCTGCTTTGCTTTGCCACTGGAGCGCTCTGTGGTAAGAGATTTGGAGTTACAAACTATGTGAGTCCCACCTTCAAGCTTGTAGACATCAGTTCTCCATCCATACAATTGAAAGGTAAATCAGCCTATGCCTTTTTTGGACAAAAGATCAAGGATTTTTCTTTTATGGGGATAATATTTCAAAATAGATATTCAGTATTCCACATGTAAAGAGTAATAGGAAGCATCTTGCAAAAGGCAGTTTTGGAAAAGGGAATATGTTTTTTTTCTTTTTATTAAACCCTAAATTAGAGAAAGATTTTGCTGGGTTTTACTTGTCCTCCCCAAAACTATCACTGAAGAGCCCTTCAGAGTCTGAGCCAGGTACAGCTGGGACCATGGCTCCCCAGGCTGTGGAACAAAACTGGCTCACTGATTTTACCACAAAGGTGTTTGCTGGCCACCATCTCCCAACTGAGCTTGTTCTTTCTTGTTCCCACAAGTCACCCACTCAGTGGCACCATGGGAATGAGGGAGGCCAGCAAGCCCCGTGTGTGCAGGGAATGCCCAAAACAGCTGAGATTTTGGCATGGCAAGGGTATGACCTGCAACCTGTGAGTTCTTCTCCCTCTCTGCTTCTATACCAGTATTTCTGTGTTTGCAAAGCTCCTGCCAAAGACCCGTGAAGGTTGTGAAGCTCAGGTAAAACCTGCTGCTGTGATAAGCAACCTCCTTACCCCAGAAGTGCTGTTTAGCTCTTCTTCTCATGCAGGGGTACCAGGCTCCCTGCAGCTGCCTTCAGCCACTGTGCAGTCCTGAGCCTGCTCTCCTGCCATGTGAAGAGGGGTTTGTACTCAAAATGCCTGGAAGCCTTGTCTGTCTCAAAGGAGAAGCTGGTGACTATGGTGTTCAGCAGGGGCACGTTGAGGAAAGGCTGTGGCCTCCAGAAAGGGGACAGGACGGCCCTGATGATCCTGTGCAGCTGTATCATCAACCACATCTTCCAGTAGGGGATGTGTGAGCCCAGCCTCACCGAGGGGTCTGCGCTGGACAGCAGCTGGAGCCTGACCTGGAAACCCTTCCTGCTTGGAGTGTCATCATAGCAGTAATACACCTGTCCTGCCAGCAAGTCTGGCTTCAGCTGCAGGTTCCTTGCTGCAAGGACATGCATCCATGCCACGTTCCCTGGAGAAGTAAGAGAGAGAGAGAGAGAGAGAGAGAAACAGGCATTCAGGAGGAGCTCGGTTTCCCTGTTTACTGGAGAATGAGTGAATTGGATCTGCCAGCTTCAGTGCTGGGAAGCAGAGAGGCACTCATCGTGTGCTCAGCTGTGCTGCAGAGAGGCTGAGCAGTTAATCCAGGCCTCCAAGATTCTTTCAACCTTTGGTCTCCCCTTTGAGCTGGACAATTAATGTGCCTTGTGATCCTGGTTCATGTGAAGCAAAAGGGCAGTGTTTTGTAGTGAGAGCAGGATGAATAGGAGGCAGTGCTCCAGGGTTTGATCCCTGCCTCTGCTGTGAGCCTTTGAAGGAGTCACTTGATTTATCTGGGCCTGATTCTTCTCTTAACAGCATCTTCAAAATCTGCACTTTTGGAAAAAGACATATAAGTGTGCTGCACAGAAATCACTGAATGCCTGCATGATCTAATGCTGAATTACACCCCCTAAAAGGCACCAAAACAAATTCTTCCTATAGGTTTTGTGAGTAATTTCTTGTGCTTGCTAAAACTGGTTATGTAGTGCAGCCTTTTCTATAAAGAACTTGACAAGTAGGGGTACGAGTAGTGGCTGTTTAATCTTTTTTTCTAATGAAGTGTCTTTTCCTAGCAAAAGCACTTTAAAAACACAGCTGGAATTTCTCTCTGACCCCCATATATCCCTGAAATACTTCTCAAAGGGAGGAAAAGAAAACCCTTCCCAGTAAAACAGCGGCAATAAGAAACTACTTTTTAAATCCTTTAGCCCGTCTAAGTTTTGTGGTTCCAAGCCCATTTGTGCTCATTCACCATACTCATCTCTCTGTCTGGGGAGATTATGGCTAAGCTGACGTGTAAAATCCCCTGTGACTAAAGCTGGAAGCACCCCACGCAAGGAGCTGAGCCCTTCACTCACCCACATAGGTGTGATTACGCTCGGTGTTTTCAGGCTCCAGGTAGTTCAGAACACCATTCCTGGCTCTGGCAAGCAGATACAGCTCCTGGAGGAAGGCTGCCTTCTCCCCGTACACGGTGTTGGGACGGATGATGCAGGTTCTGAGTGTACCACCATTGCTCAGCTGTAAAATCAGTGATGGACGCCAGTGGATGGATCCAGTGTGCATGGATTCAGGGATGGAATCTTCCACAGTGACACCGGGATTTCCAGATAAACCCAAACCCTGGGAATACTGGCCTAGAGGAGTCAACATTTGCAGAGATGCTCTGCATGCTTGGCGTCTGCTTTGGGTCCCTAAAACCACAATGAGGTGCCCAATTTGAATTTTACTTTTTTTTTTTTTTTTTTTTTCCACAGCACACCTGCACCCACGTGGTTCTCCTTGAGAGGTGCTGGGTGGAGAGTGCTGATATCATGAACTCTTCTGCAGCTGTGGTGTGTAAAAGAGGATTTGCAACAACCAAAACCGGGTACCACAGCAAGCCAGCCCAACTGGGACCTCAAACTGGGACTGGGGGACAGATGCTCCAGGCAGTGGTGTAGAGCACAAATCTCATTTTTATGTTCTCCTGCATTGTCTAGAAGAACTCATATGTGCTGACTGCACTGCCAGTCTAAAACACTGAACAGCTACCTTGGGTGGGGGGCTGGCTGTGGGTACACCAATATTTTTAATTCTGGAGTCACTCGGGAAAACGTGAAATGACACTTTTTTTCAGTATGAACTAGGTGAACTTAGTTCCTTTGGCCCTGATTTAGCACAGCCCTTTCCAAAGCCACACTCCTGCTGGAGCTGAAGCACAGGCTCAAAGGGAAGCACCCTTTGATCCTGGGAGAGTCTGGCAGCTCCCTGCTGAGGTGGGAATATCAGGCTTAGGACAATGTGGTTTATGCATCAAATCCAGGCAGAGGTTGGATACACACTTAGACAGGAGCTGTGGGGTTTTTCCAACCATCCCTCTTTCCCCTGTCCTGTGCTGTAATTCCAGGGGTGCTACCATTGGATTTTGTACCTTTTTTCCGTTGGCTTCAAGCACAATTTTTTCTGCCATGGCTTTTGTCTTCCCGTAGGGCAGCTCCACATCCCCGCTGTACTCAGTGTCCTCATTGCCTCTGGAACATAGTGGGAGACAGGGAGTGAGCATGGAGCAGAGCACAGGTCTTGGGGACATCTGTCCCAGCCTGGTTTGCTCTGCATTCCCTGCTCCCCAGGGATTTCTGCTGCCTGGGAGCTGTGGGGATCTGAGCTCCTCGTTGCGCTTTGGAGTTTATTTTGTGATTGTTCCTCCAGGAATACCAGGTGCTTCACACTCACGTTTGCACAGGGGCTGGTTTCTCAGAGCTGGATTTAGTTTTGTCTAATACCATGATTGTAGTAACATTCCATCAGGACAATTAGAAGGCAGCAGAGATACATTTTTAAGCAACTCACAGAAGCTGAGCAAGGTAGACAGAGCACAAGAAGATGGAGGGCAGGAAAATGAGAGCAATTCTACTTCACTTTTTCATTAGAGGCAGAAAGAAAAGCCTCTCATGAGCCATGAGAAACTGCTACTTAATTTTCTCACAGAGTTGATTAAAGTTGGGAGGTGTTTGTGGTGGAACTGCTGGAGATCTCCTGGAAGCCTTGCAATGAGCAGGGCTGTGCTGGGATTGCTCCTTCATCTCCCCTCCCAAATTACCTTTGAGAAGCAGAGGGCCCAAGGCCAAGGATGAGCAGGGAGCCCTGGGTTGTGACTGTGGAAGACAACCTGCTCATCAGGCTGCCACCTTACAGCTGCCAGGGGGAAAGCCTGTGGGATCTCATGGAATGGCTTCACAGGGCCTGGAATAATTCCAAGGAGAAAGCAGCAAGCAGCTCTGTTCCCCATAGGGTGTCAGTGTTTCATCCCAGAGGTTTTAAATCAGCCTGCGACCATCATGGGATTTGATTAAACATCTCCAGTGGGCTCTGGAGAGAAAAACCTGGCTTGCAGCACTGGGAAGGAGCATCCACTTGCTCCTGTGCTCCCCTGAGTAGCTTAGATCAGTTCTCTCTCCCTCCATGAGAGAGCTGGAGACTTTCTCCCCATTTTAAAATTAATTTACTCTATATTCTGCCCTCTGAGAGAAATCCACCCTGGCAAACCAGGATCTGCCAGGCAAGGGATACCCCATGCAGGGCAAGGAGGAACCCTCACCCTCCTGTGGCAGATGGGCTCAGATACATCCCCTGGAAGGGTGAAAGAAACCCAGAGGTGTTTCTGTCAAACACTTGGGAGAGCCAGCTCTGACTCAGCTCTCTGACCTTGACAGGTTGTTTTCTCTTCCCTGTGCTCAGATCTCCCTGTATAAAATGTGGCTGGTGCTGTCGCCTGGCTCTTGCCTGTTCAGCAGTCTGGCATGTTGTGTGTCAGATATCCCAGCTGAGATCAGGCTCTCCTTGTGCTACAGCAACAGAAATAAATTAGGAGCATCAGAAATGCAGACTCCTCACACACCCTGGGCTTCTATCACAAGACCCTCCTCCCGTCCCCATGTTTAAGGAGCATGAACAAGACAAACCAAAAAACAAGCAAGACAAAAGATTGATTGTGCAAGGCTTGTTGCAAGCCCAGGAGAGGCCCAAGACAATTAGTTAGAGGTTATCTAGAAGTTTTAGTTTTAATTGCTTTCTCTCTCACTCTTTTTTTTTTTTTTTCTTTTTTATTTTTTCCCCCTGCAAAGCTTTAAAAAAGCAGCAGCTTCACAAAGGGACAAACCTGCCTGCTCCTCCTGGCCTCTGCTGTGTGTGCTTTCCCCCACCCCTCTGAAGCTTGCTAGTAACAAAGAGCTCAGCATAATGCTCTTGCTTTTCAAAACGATCCCAGATAAGTGAACGCTAATCAGACTGGAGCAGCATTGTCAGAAGGTATCTCAGCAGTGCCTGTCTCCCAGGGATTGAGACTGACAGAGGCATTTTCTATTATTGTCGGATGCTGAGGTGTGAGCATTATCCCTGTGCCCATCACCCCGGCCAGAGACTCCTCCTGCTTTGTCTGTGCCAATTCCCCAGCACGGAAAAGGGAGTTAAATAAATTCTACGAGGAATGATGGAGAAGGGGGACAGAGGAAAAGGAAAAGGAAAAGGCAGGCAGGATCATGGGCTGTGAGGGAGAGGACAGAACAGATGGGGTGGGGATGGGGAGATGAGAAGAGGAGGAAGAGAAAGGCATCACCTGTACTTTCAGCGTGGGAAACAGAGCCGTGTTACGCTGCTCCCTGTTCAGACAGGTGGGCTAAGTTTTGACTGGGGGGGGCTGATACTCCTCCCATTATCTAATTCCCTTCATTTAAAATCAAAATAATTGGAGGATGAAGACCCCTCTCTAAGGTTTCCCCTCAGGATAATGGGAGAATCTGAGTGTGTTCTGCAAAATGGGTGAAAGGCTCCAGGTGTGGTTTTGTTTGTCTCTGTGGTGGGGAAGCCTGTTCATAGCCCATGAGCATCAGCCTGCGTGGCTTTTACTTGCCCCTTTTGGTGCCACCATTACAAGCCTAAGATCTGTGATCAAGCAAGATCTGGGGCTGATTTTTCCAAGACATGTGTTCACATCTCTCTCTAAGTCACAGGACTAAGATACTGACAAGGATGTGTCTATATCTGCATGAATTCTCAGTATTTGTATTTGTGTGATCAAATCCCACAGCTTTGCAGTGACACAGTCTCCAGTGCTTGTGGTCCCAAGTGGATTGAGTTGCTCTCATGGATTTTTTCATAAGCCAGACATTTATTCTACAGATTTGAGTGCTTACATGCTTTTCAAAACAACTGGCTTGTACTTTGACTCACTTGTGAGCATGAAATTTAGGCTTGTAGGTAATTTTAAGTTATGTCTTTTCTAGCTGGGCTCAAATTTCTAGAGCCAAGTGACTGCAGGCAGCTGTGTCCAGGCTGGCTGCCTGTGGAGACACCACTTGACTTGGAGCCAGTTCCCGTGGCACACAGATTTCCAGGGGCTGAGCAGTTTGTGTGGCTACAACCAGGCTCGAAATCAGCAAGAAGCCTTCCAACAGTACACATCAGACTGAGCTCAAATTTAACCTAAAGCTTCAGTCTCTGGTCTTCAGAAATATCAGCCCTGCTCTCAAGGTGCAGGAATTCCTGTTGCCCCAGGAATACAAAAGGTATCCTGATGCTGAGCCCTGAGCAGGGGTGTCAGCTGATTGTCAAAGTCACTTCTGGAGATCAAAGAAAAAAAAAACCCTCAAAACTGTCATTTTGACCATTGTATTGATCCAAATGCCACCTTTTCCACAGAAGGTTTCCAAATAGCTCTGCTGCTGCTTCTGGGTCTGGGGGTCAATCTCGTGGGAGCCACAAAGAGCGGAGAAGGGTTGAGCCTAATGACCTGAAGTGGTGACATCCAAGAGCCCAGGAGATAGCCCCTATGGGCATATTGCCAGGAGGAAGGATTTTGAGGGGTAGAAGGGTACAATTCTCAGGTCAGAAGCAGGTAACAAAGGATGTGACTACACCTGAATCATGCAGGGCAGGTTCACACCAGTGCATCTGTCCCCTAAGACTTCATGGCCAATTCCCTTTTTTTCTGGGATAATGCTACATGAGATTTGCCCACATTTGATAACAGAAGCTGGGTACAGGCTTGCCAGCAGTTCCCTGTGGAGCTGGGAGCAGGAGGGGCAGTGTGCTGCTAGCAGTGGGACATCAGCTGCCCCTCGGGCTGACTCACTGGGAGGGAGTTTGGCCACATCCCAAACCCTGAGCACCTGAAACCTTATCTGAAAATGATTTTAGGACTCAGAGGAGCAGGGCTGTAGATCCAGGGACAGCCTGGGCCACACAGCTCTCACCTTGGGCTATCACTGGCCAGGCTCAGGTTGGGAAGAGCCATGGTTGATAAACAGGCAGAGCAGCAAGGAAGGGTTTTCAGGAAAGAGAAGAGGAACAGACAGGAAGGGGAACACAAATCTTCTCCTTGGTAGCCACAGCTCAAATCTCCATCTGGCTGCAGTTCCATTGCTGTTTGACTGGACAAACAGAGCCATGGAGAAGATTTGGTGAGCCTCACCTGAGCAGGGGCTCACAGGAGGTGTTGGGTCCCACGGCAGCGATGGAGCTGGTGTAGAGCAGGTATGGGATGCTCAGGACACAGCAGCCCCTTAACACATTTTCAGTACCTGTGGGGCAGGATGGGAATGACAAACATCAACCACCTTGCCTTGATTCCTGTTGTGCAAATCAAACCAGATTACCAGGCTTTTTCTGACTTGGAACTAATCCATTTTTTTTTCTTTTTTTAAATGGCTGAAAATGTGTAAAACCCCAGGTCAAGGCTGCATTTCCTCAGGAGGGGATGGTTTATAACATGGGTAGCACTCACATCCATAGCTCTGATGTGGCTGAACCTCCATGGCCAGTGGCAACTAAACCTGGACTTCAGAGCTGTTAACAAAGGGAAGCTGAGGGCTTGGCAGAGCAAAACTCCATCTTTTTTCATTTGTGGGCAGATTGTTGGTGAACTGCAGCCTTCTGGCAAAGGATTGGTGATTTAGTTGCATGTGTTGCTCTGTAGAAGCTCTGCAGGGTGCTAGAGGGTGAAATCACTCCATCAGACTCCTGATAGGTGCAGAACTTTAAATAAAATAATAGGGCAGCTTACAAGTCCACGTGAAATCCAGACAAATCCAAAACATGGTTTGCTTTAAGGAAGGTTGTTCTGGTTGAACTCGTTGGTCAGTGTTTGTGGTCTAGTGTGGTTATTTTGAAGTATTTTGGTGGGTTCAAACCATTTATGACTCTTGCAGAGGTGGTTTTTGCATTCATTGGGGTTTTGATCCAAGATGAACCTGGGAACCTCAGTGACAAGGACTGAGGGCCTGCAGAGCTGATAAGGCAGATCTGAACGGAATCTGAATTTCTGGCTTCCAGAAACCTCCACACCATTTGTACCTGGTGGTACAAAGCAAGCTCTGCCCTGAGCCTGTCTGCAGATCTTGTCTGGGAGGGCTTGTGATTTCTCTTCTCTTTGCTATTAAGGGCATAATCTGAAATTACCAAGGAAATCCTGAGTTTAGGATAATTTGCAAGCACACGAATCCCTCTGAAGTCCTGGTGGAAAAGAATCAATGTGATTCTCCATGAGCCTATCACAATATGTAAAGTTAACTGAGACCCCCTGGTGAGAAACATCACTGGAAACAGCTGAGTTAAAATCCATTCAGCTTAACAAAAAGCAGATTAAAAAGTCTTTAAGTGACTAGATGGAAAAAATAATTCTTGTAGAAGAGAACTCTTCAATTCAGTCAACAAGGCTGTAACAGGATTCAGCAGCCAGTGGTTGAAACAGAGGAGGGAATCAAAGCAGAAGATGTAAATTTTGGCCAGAAATGATAATTAACCATAGCCACACCACCACTCCTCAGCATTGTTATGGCTTGCTGAAAGCCATGATAGATAGCCCATTAACTTGCATCCTTAATTCGAGGCAACAAGTCTTTTGAAAAGGAATGGTCCAATTTAGCCACAAATTGTTGGGCTTAGGGCAGTAATTGGATGAATGTCTGTGGCCTGAGTTGCACAGAGGAGCCAGCTAGAGGATTATACACTTGACCTCTCCTGACCCTACTTTTTTCCATGAAGTCTACAGCAGGTATCAAATACTATTTTTATTCTTTTATCTGCCATGATTTTAACAGAGAATTTCAGACTAATCTCTCAGTTCAGGATTTTGAGGAGCCCTAGTGAGGGCAGCAGCCCCATTTTGGGGAGTTCCACGCGGAGCCATCCAAGGAGAGGCAGAAATGCAGGACAGGCTCCTGTTCAGCCATCCCAGACCGTGCTCCTCAAGGAGTCACTCGGTCACACTGGACAATCCTTGCATGGGTGGTTTTCTGGGAATGTCACCAACATCTGCAAGAGGTTTGGTTTGCTGAGGAAAGGACTTGCCTGGTGTTCAGTGCTCTCTGTAAATCCTCCCTGTGCTGAAACACAGAGCTCACAGCAACAGCATAGGGGAAGAGCTCACAAAGCCACTAAAATGCAGCAGGAGCCCTCGGGCTCTGAATATTCTCAGAACACAGAGAGCACAATACGGGCTCTTAAAAGCACAGAGTTTTGAAAACAACTACAGCAATGAAAAGAAGGCTGGAATTTAAATGTTACCCTTGAATGTATCAGCAAATAGTAGAAGCCCTAAGCAGTAATTGAGTTGGAGATGTGTATATATATTTTTTAAAAAACCAAAAACCTTCCTTTGGGTTAACGACTATTTTAGTAGCTAACAGCCTGAGGTACCACTAGAATTGCTGTTGTAATAGGGATTTCATTATTTTTATGGCCTGTGCTTATTTCCTAGATTTATGAACAAATTTTCTCTAAGCAGATCCTGCACCAAACATGAACTTGCTCCTGGTGGTAGGAGGACAGGGTTGTGGAGCTCTCAGTTACACGTGGCCTATCCATACCTGATAGCTGGGAGCTCTGACAATTAAACAGTATCACTCTGCTAATTAAAAGAGCATCACTCCCTTCTGGTGGGTGCAGCTCAATGGGGTACAGCCTTGTGCTGGTATAGACAGGGCAAAATCCATGGGAAAGCTATGAGCTATCTAGAGCAGGGCTTAATTTTTATTGTTGTCCTTGTCACCCACCAAACAGTTTCTGACCACTGTATGTGTCCTGAACCACGTCAGTGCCATCAGGATAAGTTCTGCCCTGGACCAGAACAGCCGTGCCCAAACTGAGCCCAGATTTGAGGAGCGCTGGAGAGGAGCAGCATGGGCAGCCCTGAGCAAGGACAGAGGGGCAAAGGGAGAAACTTCCCTGCTGGAAAGGTCCTGGGCACCTTTCCCATCTCAGGGTGTGTGGGGTTTGGGAGGAGGGAGCAGTGGCTGTGTCTGCTGGAGCCTCCTGTGAGTGCAGGGTGTGTGTGAGAGCAGGGCTGTGTGCTCCGGGCTCACCCCCGACGTTGACAGCTCTCAGTTGCCAGAAGGGCACCGTGCCCCTGTAGTCCACCAGAGCAGCTGTGTGAAGGACCATGTGCACTCCCTGCATGGCAGCCAGGAGTGCAGCGGGGTCTCGGATGTCTCCTCTTGTCACTGTCACACGAGTGGTAGCTGCAGAAAAACAATACAGAGATGCAGGGGAGGAAAAAAAAAAAAAAAAAGAGAGTACAAATCAGCATCCTCACCTTCCTGCAAAGCTTGGAATGCCCTTTCTGCAGGGCAAGACAAAGCACTCTCTGATAGTGACTGAGTTCAGCACACCAGGGCAAAATTCCTTTTTCTTTTTTTGCACTTCAAGAAGCCAGGTTTTCATCTAGTTTTAGTTCAACATGATGCTCTGCATCAAACATGGGGCAGAATCACTGCAAATCCCCAGGTAGCCCTAGGAGCACACCTGGCCCAGGGCTGTGGCTGCTCCAGCCCCTGTGGATCAGGGAAGCTGTGCTGGACTCCTTCCTTCAGGCAGAAAATGTCAGGGCTTGCTGGGAATAACACCTGGAGATTTCAAGAGACATTGCACAGAGCTTTGTTTAAATTGCAAATACTGTAGATTAAGAGGAAAATAATGCAACAGGTTAAAAAATTTCATAGGAAATTCCTCCTTAGAGCCACTAGGACTTTTCCCCCTATTCCCTTTTACCTCCTCCTTCATCTTCCTCAGAGTAGCTGTTCCATACATGGCTCCTCTTGGCAACTACAGTCCATTTTCTTGCTTTGAGACAGTGTTGTAACATTTCAGTGGGATTTCTCCCTTTTTCCTTTCCCTAGTTGGGAATAGGCCAGGGAGAGGCTGGGGTGAGGAGCCTGTGCTCCTCAGGGATTTACAGTGAGCCAGGCACGGGGTTGCTTTGGGAAGGAGATCCCCTCTGCCCTGGGCTGGCAGCTGCCTGCACAGCCCCACACATCCCAGACCAGGGTGGGGATTTCTGGAGGATCACACCAATGAGTAGCTCAGGGAAGGGTCTGTGGCTCCAGCTGTGTTATGGTGTGGAACCCCTCACAGGAGATCCAGCAGGGCAAGGGGGGAAGAGGATTGTTCCTCACAGTGCAAAAGGAGGGACAGAATCCCAGCCAGCAGATCAGATCAGTGTTCTCTGAGCAGCCTGGGATGGAGGAGGAGACAGGAATTTTGCTAAAGGGTCAGGCTGCTTTCTTAATTAGCACAGCCAACAATCAGTGGACTCACTCTGAGGAGTTTTAATATTAAATCAATTAACAGTGAGTATAAATATGAATTCAGTAGTGAAGCACAAAGTTGATTCAGTGAGAATAGAGGGTGACAAGAAAGGAGCTGTCCATGCAGCAGAGGTAAAACCCTTGCCTGGAGGCTCAGAGTGCACAGGAGGATGCTCCTGCTGAGAGGTAGAGCAGGGTGTCAGCAGACATTCTTAAGGGGAATTTTTCTGCTACTCTGTGGTTTAGGAAAAGTCTGGAACCCATCAGGCTGAAGTGTTAAATAGTCTTTTTCACACAACCTGTGTTAAGGCAGCTGGTGTAAAGCAACCGTGAGGAATTTTCAAATTGACAAGGCCTGATGAGTTCTTCCCAGAAGTGAGGGGTGTAACTGCAGCTTTAGTGTGTTATCAGCTACTTTGGAGAACTTCTGAAGACACTGGGAGAGCTCAGCAGAGCAAATGAAACACTTGTGCTTAGAAGGGAGGTAAAGAAGAGGCAGGAAATTACAGAACATTTTGGTTTTAACCCCAGGAAGTTCAGGAGCAGGCACTCAAACCAAGGGTGTGTGAGCACCTGTGTAATGGGCAGAATGGAAGCAGCTGACATGGATTTGTCAAGAGCAAATCAAGCCAGATAAACCTCCTTTGTTCTTATGACAAGGTAACAGGCTGGAGGGATATTGTGGAACAGGTTGATGTCATCTATCTTGATTTTTGCAGGGCTTTGGAAACTCAGCCTCATTCTCACAAGGAGTCAGTAGAACATGGGCTAAATAAGCCCCATTAAGGAGAGCACAAAGCTGGCAGAATTACAGTTCCCAGGGAATTGCCAGCTGTGGTAGGTGGCTGCCCTGGGGCTCTCTAGGGCTTATTGCTGTATTTGAGTCTTTTTGATTGTTTTCATCAAGAATCTGGCAGATTTGTTCATTAAATCAGCAGATAACATCAGACTGGGAGGGACCATGTTGGAGGATTTGAGTATGAGCTGAACAGAATTAACAGTCTGGAGGGGAAAAGGAAAAAAAAATTGAAATTTGATAGGAACAAAGAGAAGGTTCTGGGTTTAGTAGGGAAGAGGCAGCTGATCTTAATGAAGGAATTAAATTGGGCCAGGGCAGCTCAGGAGCTGTTGCTTGTTATCAAGTGAAAAAGGCACAGTTGCAGTCACAGGTAAAACAGGAGGATAAATTGCAGGATCACAAACCCATCAGCTTTTTGCAGCAATGGGAAGGCCACAGCCCAAAATTTAATGCCCCCCTTGCAGACAGGAACAATGCCAGTGCCCTGCAGTGCTGGATGGAGCAGAGGAGGAGGAAAGAGTGTGTGAGAGCTGCTTTAACCTAAAGCAGAAAGCAGTGTGGAGTGGAAGGATGTGGTTTGCAGACGGCGAAGACTTGTTAAAAAAAAAAAAAAATAAAAGAAAATCACAGTAATCCTGTAATACCTCTTCTACCTGTAAATTGAGATGGGAAACCAAGGAGCCAAACTGTACCTTCTGCCTGGTGGGCAGAAATAAATGAGCTGCCCGGGGTGGCCTGGGGACAGCAACACCTGTGGGGGATGCTGTGGCAGAGCTGACTCTGCCTTGGGCAGAGGGATGGGGTTGGGATGGCCCCTCAGGCTGCTCCTGCCTCATCATCTGTGGTTTGCTGGGGTGTCAGGCCACAGACCTCTCCTGGAGCATGGATTTTGGCACCTCCCTAAGGTTTAAGCAGCTTTTCCTTCAATTATGGGTGCTTTTAAGGTAATTGGCTCCCTGAAACCTGGGGAAACCAGTCTGCTGAGTTCATCTGCCAGGGAGGGTTTTGATTGTGATACTTCCCTGGGAGTCTGGACTTGCTGTGGGTGCATCCCCTTCCTGTCCCTATCTCCCAACAGGATCTCCCTCAGCATTTTTTGCCTCTCTCAAAGCAGGCTGAAGGTTTGGGCAGTCAGAGACAGGGGACCTAGCCCAGCATTAGCTGAGCAGAGCACCCTGAGCTGCCGTGGCTTGTTTTGCATGGGTATCCCTGAATCCAGTAAAACAAGTTGTTTTTCCCCAGCAAATTTCACTGTACTCAGCCCTGCAAGAAGGCAGCTCTCAGAATATGATCAAATGGATTAATTCAGTATCTCTGTGTGTTTACTGAGACTCACATCCTCATTTTTTAAGGCTGCTATCAGTTTCTCTCAATTATTTCCATGGTTTATTTAACAATGCCTGCAGTAGGCACTGAGTTTGATTCTGTTGCTGTCAGGAATTTTAGTTATTGTCCTCAGAAGCAGTGGCTGGTTGGAGCAGCTCAGGAGGATGTTGGTTTAGCCCTTTAGTGTCAGACTGGCTGAGCACGAGCAGCTGGGCAGCCAAGTTCCCATGTCACAGCCTCTGTGTCCATGTGGCTCCTCACAACTGCTCCCTGCCTGGGGACTCAGAGCCTCACTGGGAGACATCTCTTGGGTGATCCATCCCTAGGGGTCTTTTTTCCTGTGGCTGAGTCCTGTGCTGTAAAACTTCTGAGCTGGAAGTTGTTCCTCACCCAGTCTGTTTAACCCAGGTTCCTGCCCCACACCTGTAACTGTGGCACCCCCAGTGTTATCCCAGTTGCCAGGAAAGGGAGGGTTATGGCCACTAAATAGATGCTGATGTCCTTTTCTTACCTGTGCTGAGTTTTTCTACTTCTTCTCTTGCTACTGAATCAAAAACTCTGACTTCTTTGATGTAGTCTTGTTGAGACAGGAGCTCTACGATCCTCTCCCCCACAAACCCACATCCTCCTGTCACCAGGTAGACCCTGGCTCCATCCATTTCTGAAGATGTCATTGTGGTTGAGAAGCAGAGAGAAGGAGGCTGCCAGGATCTTATCATGCACTCAGCCAGTGTTTTCTGAGCTAAGTCTAAAGTTTAGCTGTCAGAATGCTGCTGGGTGAGCATTAACTCCAGCTGGTTACACATAAATCAGATTTTCCTTGGCACAGTCCCACAGTGCTGCCACTGGCCCCTTCTGGGCTCTGACCCAGCCTTTCCCTATGCCCATGGTCAGGGGGGAACTCTGGCTTGCCTTGGTGTGCATCCAGTCTCAGGGCAAAATTTGGATACCAGAAGTTTTCCACCCTGGACAGTCCCTTCCCACAGGCAGGTTTATCAGTTGTTGGAGCTCTGGGCTCAGAGCAGCTGCTGCCAGTGGGATGCTCAAGGACCCTGTTTCCATGGGCTGGTGGTTTGTAGAGAGGTTTTAGAGCACCAAATCCAGTGCTGAGCTGTGTCAGGAATGGGCATCTGGGGTTTTGTGGTCACCAGTTCCACCAGTCTGAGCATCTGGCATGGCTCTGCTAGCTGGATGTGCCTTGAGTTGAATACATCACACACACCCCCCACCCCTGAGATGTGTGTGTGTGTGTATATATATATATATATGTATATATACATATTTAGGAGAAGAAAGACCTCTTGTCATTTGAAAACCATGTTAGAGTGCAAACTCTACCACATCCTTTGGCAAAGTGTTCCAACAATCAGTTCTCATCACTGATAAAAGTTTCATCTGCCAGCCCATAGCTGACACACCTTTCCTTGCTATGCTGTAGAGAGTGTGTGCTGTTTTGTTTCCCACTGGAGCCCAAAAATGGGATCAGCTTTGCCACAGAGTGCTTGATCCTGTGCTAGAAGTGGAATGTGGCAGGGGAAAGACCTCTCCTGTTTCTCTCTGCCTCTCCCAAAAAGGCTGAGAGTTAACAAAGTGAGGCCTGAGCAGCTCCCAGGCTCTCCTTGATGCCAAACAAACAGCATCCTTCAGCCTGGAATAGTCACATTTTCCCAATCCATCCTTGAAGCAACTTGTCACTGTTTTTGGTGAACTGTTCTTAGAGGGTAAATAGGGTCATGTAGTCTCCCTGCTTATTTTTCCTTTTTACAGTGTTGTAGCTGTTTTCCTATAGTGTTGCTTGGGAAGTTTAGGGTGAGTTTGTTCCTTTTTCAGGTTCACTGCTTTCCCCATCCCCAGGCTGGAATGTGGAGACAATTCCAACTACATTCATGGCCAGAGCCATTCTTACCACAGTGCCAGTGCCTGGCTGGCTAAAGAGACACTTGGTGCTGAGCATGAGGTTAATGAAGAGTTAAGGCGGTGAACTCCAAGAGAAGCTGTGCTTTGTTTGTGAATAAATAGTTTTATTTTAATCAGCTCCTGCTACTAGTTCAATGTGTTCCCCTCTGCCATTGATTTTCCTGGGCTGTGTTAAGCTCAGGAGAAGTCAGTTCCCTTTGCTGTGATTACAATCAGTGGCCATAATGGCCCAGAGACCAACATGGGCCTGATGCTAATTTGGTGCCTGGCAGACCAGCACAGCCACAAATGTCCCAAGAAATTAATTTAGCCTTTTATCCAGCAACTCCCAATCTGTACAGTGGTGATTAACGCAGCTGCCTTCCCTCAGAGGACTTTTTGCAAGGATAAATACATCGGAGTTAGAGCTGTTAGGACTCAAAAAGTGAGATAAATACACCCTGAGAGACTCAGAGAAGTGCTGCATGGGAATGTCTGGTATGAGGTAACCTTGAGCATGTCCTCATCAGTGATGCAAAACACCCTGTGAAGCAGAGGCCTCGACTCTGTGGACATTTCTCAGCATTTACAAGGCTCAGCCTTTGCTGCACTTTTGGTATCTGCATCTCTGCAGTGCAATCTGATCAGGAGGGGAAAAAACACTGGCTGGGATTTACATATCTTTTGTTTTCTTTGGGATATGAAAAACAAGTTCAGAGCCCAGAGCTGTGACATCTGTCACAGAAACAGCCCAGGTCCTCCCTAGAGCCTCCCTTTGCCAGCACAGAGGTGCTGCACCTCGAGGGGCAGCTGTTCCCAGAGTGGGAAGGTTAAAAGAAGGTCCTTACCCTCATCCTCTTCTGGTACTTTGAATTGCCTCAAGAGATGACAACTCTGGGGGTCTCCATAAGCCCAGAGGTGCTCTCGGAGAACACCCAAAGGCTGCTAGAGGAGGCAGATGCCCAGGACGTACCAGGGGATGTCAGGGAGGGGTCTGGGCAGCCCTTGCTGTCTTAGCTGAGCCAACTCAACTTCCTTGTACTGTGAGAAAACTTCTGGGGAAGTGAGGAACACAGCGAATATCAGCAGATTTTAATTTACACTGCTGGGCAGAGCACAGTTCTCTCTCTGTCTCATTCTCCCCTCACAGTCAGCTGCAGCCATCGTCTGAGTGCCCTCACTGAGCCCAGGCAGAGCTGAGATCCCTGGGGAGAGCCTCACTCTGCAATGCACAGCAAGGTGCTCAAAGGTGACCTCACCTGAGAGGCTGCCTGAGGAGCTAAAACACCTCCCCATGAGGGCAGGATGTGTCCCTGGGTTTGGGATGAGCTCCTGGGTTTGGGGTGATCTCCTGATCTCCTGGGTTTGGGATGTGTCCCTGGGTTTGGGATGAGCTCCTGGGTTTGGGATGTGTCCCTGGGTTTGGGATGAGCTCCTGGGTTTGGGGTGATCTCCTGGGTTTGGGATGTGTCCCTGGGTTTGGGGTGTGGTCTCCTGGGTTTGGGATGTGTCCCTGGGTTTGGGGTGATCTCCTGGGTTTGGGATGTGTCCCTGGGTTTGGGATGTGTCCCTGGGTCTGGGATGTGTCCCTGGGTTTGGGATGTGTTCCTGTATTTGGGGCGATCTCCTGGGTTTGGGATGTGTCCCTGGGTCTGGGGTGATCTCCTGGGTTTGGGATGTGTCCCTGGGTTTGGGGTGATCTCCTGGGTTTGGGATGTGTCCCTGGGTTTGGGATGTGTCCCTGGGTTTGGGATGTGCCTGTGTTTGTGGCTGGTGGCTGGGAATGCAGAGGTGACTCTGTGTGTCCTGGAGACAGGTCTCTCTGTCCAACATCTGCAGAGGAGTCAGTCCCACCGAGGGCAGGGAAACTGAGCTCTGGTTTTAGGCAAGAAAGGCCCTTTTTGCTCCTCACCCACAGCAGGTGCCCAGAAACAGGGCCTTTGTGCATATCTTGTTTTTAAGAGCCTTGCAAGGAGGAGGCTGAGATGTCAGGAAGGAAAAGCAGCTGCCCTGATTTCAGGCTGCAGTTTGCTTGAACTCGCTCTGAACTTTGTAAATAGAGTACACCTGACCTGATATTCATTTACAGTAAGTTTATTTCTCAGTGCATTACATGAAAGGTCTTTGGTATTTGTGGGTCCTTGAATATTGTTCCCACTCTGCTCCGTAAGAAAATGCTGAATACAAAACATTCCATATACAGTAACAAACCCCATAGCAAATAAAGAGAAATAGATATTTTGAACAATAACATAGCAATATGAAAACAGATAAGTAACCATGCAAGAGGTGGAACAAACAGTTTGTGTTTACAACAAACAGTAAAGCCTGCCATAAATGAGTTATCCTGTCAGATGAGATTTATTCTTGCTCTAAGTTAAGAAATTACACATGATTGCAAGATACTGCCTATGGCTGTCCTAGGAAAGACCAAATGTTGTAAAGCTGATCCCCAGGAGAGAAGCCAGGGCCATCAGCACACATACGAAACACAGTGATATAAATAACAAAGGTACTGTGTAAAATAACTGGTGAACAAGTTACCATTTCCTTCTGTGGCTGGGAATGTGCTGTGCGAACAATTATAGCACCTTTCAATCCGTTGGTTTCACAGGAAATCAAGAAATCACAGAGGCTCTGGGTAGCTGAACCCATACACCCCCAGTGGAATGTCATCTTGAGTCAGACAGAAGCTGTAAACGTGGAGGAGGATGGGTTTCCAATCACTGGATCACGAGGGAATTCCAGAAGCTGATTGTCTTTAGACACCTTTGTCACAGTGCTCAGGGTCCCACATGACAGCAGCTCATGGCAGACACACAGCACCTGCATGTGCTGCTCCAGGGCTGATCTGATTTTTAATGGCTGTTCCTTTGGAAGTTGATGACAAAATGACCGTGGAGTTTGGTGGGAGCAGGTGAGGGCTCTTCTCTCTAGTTTATTCCTATTTCCCTGGGTTGCTATCAATTCCTTAGAGTAAGTGCAAATTAGACCCTCTGGAGAGGAGCATTCCCTGCCTCCCAGGAGTTCCAGAATGCTGGTGAATGTGAGGGTGCATGACTTGCAAAGGGTTTTGGTTGTGCAATGTGCTGCTTCTGGTTAGCTCAGGGCAAGGAAAACACTACTACTACCAGAGCTGATCCAAGTCAAAAACACACTGGAGCTCAAACAAACATCAAGAATTTCAAAAAAGTCTTAGGAAAAAAAAATAAAGAAAAAGAACACACTATGGTATTGCACAGTATGTATGTAAGATAAAGCACTAAACATTTCAATTAAAATATATTTCTAAATGAGCACGCATTCAAAATAAATCCCCTAAGTTACATAGACATGGCAAGAAGCATTATATGCCCTGGCTGAAATTAACCTCAGGATCCTGCCTATGATGGAGAATGTGGTTGGAGTGGTTTGCTTGGTCATCAATGTCATTAATGTCAGTATGTGAGGCTATGCTCACCTTTAAATGTAATTAAACTGGGGTGGCACCACAGTGTGGTACAGCTCTCATGTGAGTGAAGAGGAATGAAATCCCAGCAGAGAGAGAAAGTCCATCTAGTATAATCCTGGTGTCCCCCAATTAAAGTTACAGTACCTCATCAGAGAGATGGAGCTAAACAAAGCTAGGAGAAAAAAATTACATAGCTCATACTATCAATAATTAAAGTGGTCTCAACCCAAACCTGAACAGCCTTTTGACAATTGACTTGGCAGGTTTAATTGAAAACAACTTCCATTAAATTTTCCTTTCATCTTGTCAGCAATTTGTTTTAAATAATATAAAATTCCAAATCCTTGTCAGTATGAATGCCTCAGCAATGTGAGTGAATAAAGCATTAGCACTCACCAAGCTCATGCAATAGCTTTGAATTCAGAAGACAAACTTGGAGAAGGATTTCTCTTTCAGTTCAGTGTGAAGCCTCTGAAGTGTCAGGGAAGTAAAAATGGCCTTATTGTATTCCCTCTTCCCCAAATTCAACCCTGTGGCTACAGGACCAGTGAAACTGAATTTCCCCATTTCCAAAGATGGCTTTGGCTGGCTTTGGTTCCTGAAGCTGCCATGAGGACAGATTGTGCCTTTGGCCTCGTCTACAGCTGGCACCAGCCTGCCCAGTGCACGAGTTCCGACTGAACTGAGATTTCTCCTCACTCCTCAGGCCTGATTTTCCAACACCAACTGGCTGATTTATCTCCTGGAAGCCACCAGTGAGGTCTTGGAGTGTCCATATGATCCAGACCAAGATGGTCCCAATTCAACACAGAGGTAATCAAATACTTCTCAATTCCTGCACAGGAATCAGCCTGTAAAATGAGGAAACATCCTTTTTTTGGATATTTAATTCTTAGATGGAATGATTATTCCAAGAATTTTCCCATGGCTGCACCTTGCTTGGCTGGCCACAAACAGAGCTCTTGCCCTGCCAGTAGTGGAAGGAGAGACATGGGCTCTTACAGCACCATAGACATCCTTAGAGTTAATGCTGGGTTTAGAGTTAGTGCTGGGTGTGAAGCTCAGATGCATT
The DNA here is from genome assembly GCF_963662255.1 of Cinclus cinclus. Lineage (NCBI taxonomy): Eukaryota > Metazoa > Chordata > Aves > Passeriformes > Cinclidae > Cinclus > Cinclus cinclus. The sequence continues at coordinate 6,780,674 of NC_085067.1, forward strand.
CTCAGAGGCTTTATTTCCTTCTCCCAAAGGGATTGCAAATACAGGATGGCTCCTTGAGCTCAGGAACCTGGTGGATTTGAGTTTTACTCATTTTCTTGTCTCCCCACACCACACTCCAGCTGCAACTCAGAGTGCAGCCAGGCAACTCCCCAGACTCCTGCAAAGCTCTGGGCTTATTTCTTGGAAATGTCCCATGGAAAACTCAATCATTCAGAAACCCAACCTGAACCAGGTGGGCTGGTGCTGAACGAGCCCCAACACTGGCCAAGCAGGGTGAGGATGCAAAAGCAGGGCAGGGATCCCTACTGCCTCCAGCACAGCTGGTTGTTATGCAGCTGGACAGCAGTAAATGCAAGGTTCTGGTGTTTGCTCAGCATCAGCTTATGCCATTTCACCTGGCTGGGGATGGCTGGATTGCTAAAGAGCAGGGCCAAGTGAAGGCATGGTGGATTCAGCCATGCTGAAGGAGCCTGTAACCTGCTCACCTGTGAAAATGCCAGGCTCTTCAGAGGAAGGATTGGGACTGGATGTCTGTTTTGGTAGCACTGCCATGTTTACAGTGTATATGGCCAGTCAATTTAATGTGTGCCTAATGCTGGGCTGGCAGAGCTCCTCCATTTTTAGCCTCATTTCCAGTGGGCTTTGCCTTGGGAAGATCACTTGGGGTGCTGAACACAGGGACTGTAGAGTGTTTTCTTTGGAAAGCCTCTGGCAGAACCACTGCAGCAGTGCAGCCCAGCTGGCTCACACAGCTGTATCCTGCACAGGAACCAGAGACAGAGGGGCAATAACACAACTCTATTTGCTCAGTTTTGTCCTGGGCTGAATTTGAAAACTGTCAGAGTGTGGGAACTAAAAAGTAAAAAATAGTCCAGTCAGTTTTGTTGATTAATCTCCTCCTTCTAACAAAAATCACTGTCTACATGAATGACATCAGCTTGTCCAACCTGGTTAGCACAGCAGGTGGAGTGATTCATTTGTCACTGAAGGGCAGGTTCAACTTCTGAAACCTGGAAGCTGGTACTTCCCCTAAAATAATGAGTTATTGCAAAAAGTAAAATGCCTCTGTATTTAACTCCCAGTGCAAGATAAGCTCTTGACAAGACTCTAATTCCCTAGGCTGTGGTTTACTACTACACTGTCTCTAGATCCAAATGGCAAGGATTTACTCACCAGATTAAAACAAAACACTGTGAAAACATTTTTCCTGATTGCTGTAGGATTAAGAAACTATTGCAAAATGTCCTTTTCTGTGAATAGTTACTGCCATCACTTAAATTAATTATCTCTGGATGTATGCACAAGCTGAACACAGTATGGGAAAATTCTTGCACAATTCCATCCTATCTCATGCAAACCGTCCTATGTTTTCACAGAAACAGTCTAAACTCTCTGAAGATAGAAAGCCAATGTTGCCATGAGCATTTGCATCAAGAGTCCTTGTTTAGACAACCACAAATAGAAATAATGTCACTCACATGCAATTAGCAACATGAAAAGCCAGGATTTTGTTGCTAAAGTCCAGAGAGCCACCTGAATTTTCAGAGTAATACTTTTAAATGTACTTTATATTCTAGTTTGTTCTTTGTTTAAAATTAAATCCTTGCAGGCCATGCTTCCATGGCCTGTGGAAGTCACACCTGGAAGTCAGTGTGACACCAGCACAGGAAATAAAAGCAGATGTCTCCAACTGCAGCAGTGGACAAGGCTGAGGCTCGGCTCTGGGTCTGGGTGAGATGGGTGGGCTGGGCCAGTTAAGCAGAGCTTTACTGAGTGACTGTCAAGGGCAGTGAGGGAACAAGGGCAGGGTTAAACCCTTGAGGCACAGCCAGGAGGTGTCACTTCTGTAGGCAGCTTCTGAGACACCTGACAACTGCTATTCCAAAGGCAAAAACAACAAAATCAAGGAAAACGTTCTCAAAACCCTCTCTGAGCTATGGATAAGTCATTCTCTGCAATCAGGGCTCAGAATTGGCCAGGGAAGGAAACCCAGCCACCAACACTGCAGCCTCCCACCCACTCCATCTGCAGGGTGCAGCTGAGCACTGGGTACTGTATCATTAACTGGAGAGCAGGCAGGGAGGGCAGGGAGATGCTCCTACTTCATCCGGTGGCTTCTCCTTCTGGCTTCACCCTCATCCAGCAGTGAAGAGAGGATCTGGTGGGCCTGGGGCTGCCGGGGTCCTCCTCGCTTGATCTTGATGCTGGTTCTCAGGGGGGAGCCCGGGATCACATCCTGTCCAGAGCCTGGCTCAATGGAAGACAAAGAGTCTGTAAGGAGAGAAAGTCACGGGAGAGCTCTATTTAACAGGGGAGGCTGAGGAGACACTCATGGGCCTTTCTGAGTGGTTCCTCTTCCAGGAGCAGTGTCCTCCCTCCTGTTTGCTCTCTGTGCAGGAAGCAGCTTTGGAGATACAGGTTTGCTGCCATCACACTATTCCTGCATTACGTGTTTCTCCTCTGCTCTTCCTGAACTCTTTGGGGTAAGTGTTCCTACAGCAGGGCCTGCTCTCCTTTGTAGTTTCATTTCTAAAGTGCTGCTCTTTTATCAATTATGAATTTACTTGGGCTGCAGCAGCTCCTTAGAACTGCCCACAGACTCCTGGTGTTGGAGGATGAGCTGGTGGTGTAAGCACCATTTCACTCCTAGGAAAGGACATCTGGAGGCACTGAAAAGATTGAATGGAAGGATTGACCCACCCTGGGCTGCAGCCAAATCAGCAATAATGCTGGGAATGGATGGTGGCTGTCCCTGCTCCCGAGTGCCTCCAGGTAACAACCTCCTGCTCTTCCCTCAGCTAAACAAATTAAATATACACTGCTCTGGGCCACTCTTCAGCAACAGATGCTGGTGGCTTGATCTGCCTCATCATTTCCAATGCCCCAGTTTCTTCTTCCTTCTGCCTCCAGAGCTGGATGTTTGTGTTTCCCTGCCAGGAGCCCAACGTGCCAGCCTTGGTTTGATCCCACGAGGCAGCGTTTCTGTTTCCAGTGAGCTTTTGGCTGCCAGAGGATTTGGGCTCTGTCTGCTGGCACTGAACCCTGCCAAACAATTTGGGCTTTGCTGTGTCCTGCTAGGCTGCTCTCTGCAGCTTCCAGGCCAGGTCAGCTCCAGCTGCCCTCCCAGTGCAGAGGAGAGGTTTGTTTGCTGGGATGTTTTGCCTTGTTGCTTGGGTGGCTGTGGTTTTGGAAACCACTCTCAATGGGACATTTCTTGGGAAAATGAGAGCATGGGATTGGCATTTCTGAGTGGGGTTTTAAAGCTGGGCTGCCCCAGGACCTGTGATCAAATCCTTAACACCTACACTGGGAACATGACCAGACAGTTGGCGCTAGGTGACTTAAACCTCTGTGGTGCTTTTCAGCCCAGGGAGGTTTGTGCTCAAGGAAAATATTTTTTGTTATTTAATGTCTTTTTCTCTTTGTTTGTTGGGGCTTTTTTAACCATATGCACAAAGATTAACATAATTGCACAAGGAAAATATTCCTTACTTTCCAAGTTCCCTTTCTAAACAGTATTTTTGTAGGGCCTAAAATATGTGTGAAGTTAAAGAATTGAACTATTTTGAAAGCACAGAGTAGGAATACAATTATCAATACTTATGGGACAAAACCTCCCCCTAAAGTCATACAATATAGGTGTTTAAATATGACCTAACCACGGTGCACAATTAAAAACCATCCATTTTTGCTGATGCAGTTACACTGGTATAGAAGTACACATGGGTGTAAATAACTCATCTCCATTCCAAGCAGTAACAGATCAATACAATGGTTTGCTGAAATGACTGTTTCAAAATAACAGCAACACATGCCTTATGTCTGCTGTATTTCCAAACACAATGTGAAAAATAGCTAAACCAGGCAGTTCTACTGGGGCAAGGCTCTGTGAACCCCAGTCCCAGGGTCTACAGAAGATTTCTTAAGAGGTGATTTCTTGCTTTATACCACTATAAATGAAGGTACAAAGCAAAAGCCAAAGGAGGCCCAGGTCCTGGGTCCTGTAAATACCCTGGGACTCATCCAGGGAACCCCCCTTTCCCTCCTTCCTGGAGATCATCCCAGCTGGCACCATTGCTGCCTTGGAAATTGAGTGGGCATCTCCCTGGTACCTCCACCAGCTCAAAGCAAAACAGCATAAACATCTATTTTTCTACCCTTGGAACGAAAATGTGAAGCGAAGCAGGATTAGTGTTTAGTAAGGTCAGGGTGAGTGTGGTTGAATCACTGGGTTGTGATTCAGGGTTTCCCAAAAATCTTATGCTGTTGCTGCCTGTTGCTTTTGGAAATAGCACTTGAGGCCTCCAAGAGCACGAGGCCACTGAGCAGAGCACAGAAGAGCAGAGCAGAGCAGAGCAGGCTCCAGGACAGCCATGCCCTGGCACTGGAAGGGTCCAGCAGCAATTCCATCCCAGCACTGCTGGCTCCAGACAGGGCTGGGATCCCAAGGGGCTGCCCGAAGTGCATTATTCCTGTGTAGTGAGGCATTGTTAGGACTGCTGGGCATTTTAGCTGTTTAGCATTTCCATAGCTTAAATCAATATCCAAAGGCCACATCCCAGTAGAAGTGGATGCTGATCTGAGGGATGTGTGAGGTGGGCTCACAAGCAAGGCCAGGAATGAGGGTCCATGTGTCAAGGACAGAAAAGTGCTCTGGGACTTGGTCAGTGCCAAGGAACAGGTTTGTTGCTCACAGGCTGGGATAGCAGAACCAAATATTTTGCCTCTAACTTTGTTTCTGAAAGGGGAGAAACTGTCACAGCAGGTTTTGGCAGCTGTGAGAGAGTTCATCCTCAGCTACCCCAAAAGGAGCAATCTGACAATAATCAACACCATACTGTGGTTAGGGAAGAGAGCATTCTTTAAGGGATGATGTACACACTGCACCAGGGATGGAAGAACCAACCACCTCAAGAGATCACAAAAATCTATCTGAATGTACTGTGAAAATAGATTTCATGTAAGTTATGATCACAAAATGTTCAGGGATCACTGATTTTCAGGGTGATGTGGCAGCACTGTCTGGGCTTTCTCTGCAAAACGTGGTACTGTACAAGGCAAGGGCCTCAGTGGTGTTCAAGTCACTTGGAAGATGCTGTTAACAGGATTAAATGATCTGGCCTAAAGACTTGAACAAGCAGCTCTGTGGGAAGCTGCTGGATGATCTGTGCCACATGGCTTGAGCTGCTGCTCATGACTTGGCTGCCTGAGCTGTAACAAAAATCACTATAAGGGTCATTTCACCTGCTACTGGAAAGCCAGAGGAAGTAGTACAGCTGGTGGAACAACAGTTCTAAGCACCCCTAAGTCATGGTACCTAGTTTTGAAAATGTGGCTTGAACAGACAGCAGAAAGCTCAGGAGAATGGGAGGGTGTTTAACCATCAGACCTGAACAGAGCCCCTGGTTCCCTAGAGAAGAAAACTTTAGCAGTGCTTACCATGAATTCCTATCATGTGCTCAAGGATTAATACCCTCTCAGCTAGAATCTTCAGAGCCTCTCGAAGCTGTTGGACACCTTCCCCCTGGAAGAAAGAAAACAAAACTAAAATTGGAATGTGTAGCAGAACAGCCTTCTTGTCCATCATGTCACTTTCATAGCACCAAACTCTGTAGTGTGGATGCTTAAAAATGAAAAGATGCAGAAGAGGAGATAACCTAAGTAGGAGTGCAGGAGAAATCCCTGTTCCAAGAGCTCCTCATGTACACTCAGGCTGTAGTTTGTTGTCCTTGTCACCTTAGATGTGAGCTTGAAGGGCCAAAGAGATGTTGGGAAGTATTTCAGGGATTGAGAGATTTGAGAACTCCAAAGCTCTGCACATGTAGTTTGATCTCTTCTGGGAGTTTGTCCTTCAGCAGGTGGGAAGGACAATAGGAAGGAATTCCCAATCAGCTCCATCTGACAGAACAACCTCTGGGGACAGAGGTTTTCAAGAACATGGTGACAACCTGGCCAAGGAAACCTCACAGACCAGGATTTCTGGCATGCATTAAATTCAAACCCAAGGCTCACATCCCCACTTGCTGTGCACATTTAACTGTGGATTCAACCTCTGACCCCTCCCCCCCCCCCCCCCCCCCCCAAACCCACCTGTCAAAACGGCAAAGTGACAAAAACGAAAACGAAACAGTAGAAACAATTCTTACATCAGTGCCTTTGTCACCTTCCTCACCCTTCTTGCCTGGTTCACCCTAAAACAAAGGAAGGAAAACTTGTTTACAAGTGGCTGGGGACCCTTCCTGCACCCCTTGGATCCCTCCCCACCAAAGGAGCAAATTAAAGAACATTTCACCAGCAGAAAACACATGGACTGGCACTTCATGCCAAGGGCCAAAGTGCTCTCCTGAGCTTTGCCTTGGCTCCTGTCAGCTTAACAGGAGGTCACCACCACTTCTAACACAAATGAACTTGTCCAGGAGTGGCCAAGCTGCAGGAGGAACCACCTGCCATGGCCTGGGCCCCAGCAAGGCCATAGACATCTCACTGGGCTCTCAATGAACAACACTGTATGCTAAACCACAGACAAATTGCTCCTTTCCCCCAAACATGCACATTTTCATCTTGATTTAGAACAGAGAAGTCCTCCATTCTGCTTTCATTAATTAGACACATCACTTTTTGCCTCTGAAGATGCTCATTAAGCTTTTCTTGAACAAAGATCTCTCTGTGCTGTGAACATTGCTCTCATGCTTCCCCCCAGCCAGGAAGTTCATGCACATTCTGAAGAACAGATGACAGGGAGAGATTAAACCACTCTAAGCTAGACATGGAGCAAAAAAACAACCTAAAATAGAGTGGAAAGGCTTGGGCTCCTCAAACTTGTTGGACATCCCTGAGATATTTGCAAAGCAGAGGTGAACATGGGAGGAAGGACTGAAGAAAAGGTTGTGTGAATTGTACTAAATGATGAGGTGGAACCAAGGAAGAGAGATGAGAACCCTCCCAGAGGCTCAGGGGCTTCTCTGGAAGCTGCCAGCCAAAAAAACCCCAATTTTCTCCTCTAGATCTCTGTCAGCCAACCTTCAACACCAGTGATTTGTTTGCACTGGCCACATGTGCCAGTGCAGACATCTCTGTGCATCTGTTCAGGTATTACCAAAAAATCATTTGGAGACATCTCTTAATCTCATTACAGGGTTTCCAGCTCAGCTTTGGCCAGCTGAAGTGCAGGAGGGTTTTGAGAGCAGCTGATGGACCTTGAGCTGTTTAAGTGTGGCCACCTTTGGGCTCTGGTAGTGCCAGGAACTCCTGGGACCCAGGGAGAGCTGTGTGTGCCCAGCTCTGGCCAGAGGATCTGCAGGCAAAGCACAACTCCTGTGCTGGGGTGATGCCCTCCAGGGGATGTTTCATTTGCACAGGGATTTGTTAATTGAGGGTGTCTGTGGAACAAACGTCTGAGCTGGAGCCAGCAGAGCTCAGCACTGGAGCAGCTCCAGGCCAGCCAGTGGCACCTACAGTGCCAGGCACCAAGCTCACCTGAGCCTGGCACCCACCCCCGAGTGCAGCACTTACAGGAAATCCCTTAATGCCCCTCTCTCCAGGCAGACCTGCTTGCCCCTGTTGGAAATAAAGGCAGTGTCATTAGGTGATACTTTGCCACTTGACAAGAACACAGTGTAATTTTTACTACTGGAATTAAGATGGCTTAATGAAAAAACCTTACACTTGGGATAATGTGAAAAAAAATAATTCCTCTCTCTTGACATTATCACTTAGAGACAGCAAAAGGGGGTTTTGGTTTTCTGTCAAGTATCAGCTCCAAATCCCATCAGACTCTGGAGGAGCTGGGTTGGATACAGAGCTCCTGAGCTCAGTGCCCTCTCTGTAAGATGATTAGCAGGTTTTTTGAACTTTCCAGCAGTCAGTTACATTATACCAGGAAGGAATTTGGCTGGAGGTTTGTTCCTTACAAAGACACTGCATTCTTCTCTCTGGTAGAAGTGATGGGCTGCTGCTGCCCCAGCCAGAACAGAGCCCAGGACTCCCACCGAGCACTGATTTAATCTGCTCCTGCTCCACACACACCCCACAGCTACTGATCAAAACACAGGTACAATATTTTGGTTGGTTTGTTTCTTTCTCCTGCTGTGCTAATTTTCACATTGTTCTCAGTGAGGGGTTTTTGTTCCTTTATTTTTATTATTTTATTTTTTTTTACAGAAACAGTTTGAACTAGTATGTGTTGGTTTGGGGCAGAATGAAATGCCATTGAGCTGAACATCTTTTTTTTCCCCTGTTTTCCTCCACAGTGCTGGTTTACCACCCTGGAGCAGCTGGGGCAGGGCAGAATCCCTGACCAGGAGAGCAGTTATAGGTTATTTAGTGGGAAGGGAGAAGCTTGGGAAGAAGAGGCAAAATGTAAAAGCATTAATAGAAATCCATTAAAGAAACAGCCACGTATTTTCCCTGGTTCTTCTCCTGTAGACACACACAGAGCAACAAACCCATCCTTTTCCCCTCCAGAAAACTACATATATGGTGGAAGATTTCTGTAGTAGAAGGGGAGAGCTGCTGGGTTTGTGTCCATCAAATCTGTATAAAACCAAGGGGCACCTACAGAACACTCCCATGGAGCACTGAATTCCTATGGAATGCCTTGCCAGCACCAGGAAAAGGCCCCTAGAGACAGGTAGAGCTTTGAGAGAAAAGCCCAGTCTGTCGGGTGCTTCCAGTATCTTCAAAGGGAAATACTTGGATTGTGCACTGGAGGGAGCAAAGCTGGTGAAAAAGCACAGGCAAGAGGAAAAATCACAGAGAGGAGCACAACAACACACTGAAAATACATAAACAGGCTGTGCTCCATGTCCAGGAGGAACAGAAAGGGTGTTATCAGCTTAAAGGGGATCAAAGGATATTTAGGCTGGATGTTGGCAATATCTTTTATCCCAGGCCTCCCTGGCTGTTCCTCTGAAGACTGCCTGGAGATGCAGAGGAGCCTCCCTCCCTGGCAGTGCTTGGGATGAGCAGAGGCAGAGCGTGAGCAGCACACAGAGCTGAGCCATCCAGGGGCTGTGCTCTGACTGCTTCAGGTCTCTCCCACATCTGTTCTTGCCGAGATTAAGCAGGAAGAATGTAAAATAACATTTTCTCAAATCTCAGTAGATGTTGTAAACCCCCCCTCCGCTTTTCTCTGCAGCTGCACAGCTCCTCTGCTGGAGCCCTCATTTGTACCCACCAAACCCAAAATTGCAGCATGTAGTTGTCAAAACCAGCATTCAAAGCCACACTCACAAAAGACAGAAAGCACACAGAGCATCCTACAGAAATTCTGTCAGACAAAGCTGTCAGCTTCCCTTTCCACACTAACAGAGAATGGAAAGGAAATATGGGGGCTTTTTCCTATTTATCAAGACATTTTGATATTTGAAAATGTTATTTGTCCCAAACTTAAGAGGAGAGTTACAATTCTAAATTCCTAGCAAGGAGGGAACAAAACCAAATTCTAAGGGATCTGTCTGGAGTGAATGGACACAATGCAACAAGGTTTTGTTTCAAAACAAGTGTAGTAGTAATATGGTATATTAGTAGTAATATTAGTAATATGGTTGACCACAAACTACAAACTGTTAAATGAATCATTGAAGAAGAGTTTTATCTGTTTCATGGATGCAAATGTGACACTTTGCCACACACCATGCCCTTCAATTTTTTAGCTGAAAGTAAAGATTGAATTGCCAATGAGATGTAGTTGGTAATCTGTGCATCCATCTCACCAGTTAAGGTTTTGCTCTCTATCAGAATCTTGAATTCTAGTCCCAGAACTCCATCAGTCTGCAATCTATTTGAAAAGCCAAGCCATGCCCAAACTAGCTGAGCTGCACAGGAAAGTGTTACAAAAACTGACCAACAGTCACTCTGTCTTTCAGGGAAGTGCAAGTGATTTCTTATGTAAAAGCAAGACCAAGCACCGAAAACTAAAATGTAACAGAGATTTCAAAAGGCAGATGTGCCCCACCCTCAGATATCTGCTGCTCCTGACCCCTCAGGAGGGGTGGAACCAGCACCTGGGTCTGCTCCCCTTGCACAGTCTGGACAGAGGAGCACTTTGTCTGTTGCTGGTTATTCCCACGAATTGGAGAAGTCACCACATTGGAGTTTACTGATCTGCATTTGTCTGTCTTGGCTCTTTCAGGCATCCTTCTTGTCTGCTGGATTGGAAGGGGGAGCAGGAATGCAGAGGAGGTTCTGTCATGGGGGAATCACATCACCTACAGCCCCCACATTCACCTCCACCTGTGGGACAGGAAAATGGCACTTGGAAGAGATGGGAACTTGTTTCCCACAGCTGTGGCAGTGCAGCCACCACTGCAGACATCCATCACTTCAGAGGTACCGACCAATGTTTTCCTCCTTGTCCTTCTCCCCTCCTTTGACTCTCTCCTTGCTGGGATCTCAGTGATCCTCCACAGTCCATGGTGCTCATTTCACAGACCTAAGGGCTGAATGATCCTCTTCCACCTACTCCACTCCCAAGTGATTTTGTGCTCCTAGACTCACCCAGAGATTACAAAGACCATGACTTTTTGGCAATTAAGCTGAACAGAAGCAGCCAGAGGCCCAAAGGCCACTTTCAAACTCTTCCCAATGCTTGAATGCTGGACTGGGAATCTGACACATTTATACCCTTGTTAGATGTTCTCTGGTAGTTCCTAAACTTCACCAGTTTGGAAATAATATTCAAACAGCCTTTTTGTTCTATGTTTAGTTATCAGCACTGGAGAGCCCACTAAGAACTGAGGCACATAAACATCAAGAACATGACTTGAGTATTCCAGATATGTTAAGAACATCATTTGACCTGAGGAAAGACTTTTTTGCTCAGGAAGTCTGGTGAGTTTTTAAAGCTTTAGTGCCACAGAAGGAGGAGTTCTGTTAGCCCTCTCAAACCACTCCACACTAAACAGCTTTGGCTGGTGGAAGAAAGTTGATCTCTACAGGCATTTACACACCATGTCTTTGCTACCTGAGTATCTTTGGGAAATACCTGCCTTCGCAAGGAATTCAACTCTCTCTGTACAGGAAACCCTCCTCTCGGTTCTTGCAGAAACCCCAGAAATTCTGCATTTAAAGCTGGTGGTGGCTGTGGTCCCACTGCATCTGTGAGCCCTGTGCTGTGTATAAATCCTGAGGCCTCACCCCCCAAATGCTGTGGGAATCTCTCTGTGCATGTAAAATCTTACTCTCTCTCCTCGGTCTCCTTTGGATCCTTTTGGTCCAGGCTGTCCTGGAGATCCTGGCAAGCCCTAGAAGAGATGCAGAATGAGAAGGAATTAATTTCTACTGTGCAACCTTTGTGTAGGTGTAGTGAATACATTTCCCAGTGATCCTCAGCTCCTGAAAACCTCATACACCCATTAAGCAGTTGGGCTGGGTTCTCTTTTTCCCTCAAGCAAATACAACAGGAGCTCTGTTTGCAGATATCCCAAATCCTGCACTTTCGGCAGATCCCTCTATTTGGGTCTTTTAATGCACTGCAGGGCCCTGATGTAACATTTTTTTGGGATCACTATGACAGGACAGTTCTTGTTCTCAGTTACCAAGAAGAAATTAATACACAGGTAGTATGTTTAGCTTAAAAATCCCCACTGCTTCCCCCCACTTCTTAATTGCCTCAGTGGGTGGCAGGAGCAAGCACACATACCTGAAAATTAATTGGATTATGTAGTGGAAATTATTTTGAAGCTATTCACTCACCCTAATAAACAATTTTCAAATTAAACCCAATCTCTGGTAATAATTTTACTCCCTGGGTTGAACAAATCTATAAAGCAGTCACCAATGGCTAAGAAGGGCACAGTCTCCAGATTTCTACTAATTGAACTGCTATGCAGAAATCGATCCAAATTCTTGACTTATCCACCCAGAGAAGCCACAGTTATTAACCAGACCAAGAGAGAAAAATATTGTTTGTTTATATTCAGCCTGTCAGCTCTCCTTCTCCCTACAGCCAGGTACAGGATGCTTTTTTTCCACCTCAAGTGACTTGCACGTTGTCTTGGAGGCTGCAGAAGTGAGTCTGGAGCTCCCATCCAGGCCACTGGGGATTTAAGCCAGCCTGGTTGGGAACAACCCCCCAGATTCCCACATCAGCCCCCAGAGAAATGGGTTTTCTGGGCCAGAGAAAGGAGCATTGCTGTGAGGAGGTCAGTGCAAGGAGGGTGCACACGTGTGATTTTAGGGTGCAGAGGAGGAGCCCTCTCCCACTTTCAGCTGGGAGCCAGCAGTGCTCACCAGCAGCACATTGATCCCTGCCTGCAGCCAGCCCCACAGCTCAGCTGAGCTCCCCACCAGGGATTCAGAGACTCAGGCCTGGTTTAGGAGGTTCTCTGGGGCTGCCAAACAAGGTAGGACACAGACCAGGCTTGGCCCTATGTCAAACATGCAGCATGAACAAAGCCCAAGTGTCCACAAGCATCCTTTGCTCCTGACAGCTCTCAACAGTGACACAGGGATGCTCAAGAGCACTGAATTCCACATGGCAAAAATGAAAGATTTGCAGTGTGTGCTGCGTGTCAAAAAGCCAGACTCTGCTGCAGAATCTACTTATGAATTGTGAATAACCTTATTTTTAATGATGTTAAACTGCATCTGCCATTTGGCTGCCAAATCTCTCACTGTGTTCATATCTATCTGGAGTTTCTCATTGTTCTCCAGAGCATTCCCTAATTGAAAGGATTCTGCTACCCTGGCAAACTTTCCTTAATCTGTTGTCCATTGCTTCTTCAAAGTGGTTAATAAACACAGAGGAGAAATCTTCTCTCTCTATTTTCAGTTCCAAATCCCCTCTTATCAGATCTGAATTACATCCCTCTGAAAAGTTACTTAACCTTTCTCTGTGCTCTCCAGTCTTGTGGGATTCCTTTGAAAAATTTGATGCTGCTGCTTCACCTCCACATTAAGCAACATTCTTCTCAAAACTGAGTCCCTTTGTATCAGCCAACCACAATTTGGAGTTGTTTGGCAGTTTCCTATTCATGACTTCACTTCTTTCCATTTAACCAGCTTTTTCCATCCATGTGAGTACTGTGCCCTTCTTCTACCACAAACTCTTTGGAGTGAGTTTTTCCCACTCCATTATTATCTCCCTCCTCCATAACGTTTGTATCAATAAATAATCAAACTGATGGGAATCTGTGATATTTTTCTTGACTAGAAAGTGCTATGTCTGGAAAAGTAGGCTTGACATGTTCACTCTGGTGAATTAGTGAATTCCCATTGATGCATTTTTGTTCTTTTTATGTGTTCCACAGGAAATACAGTATTTTCCTATCACTGTGTTAGTAAAGCCCATGTCAGATCCTTTGCAACAACTCAGGCCACAGTGAAATGTTTTGACACAGCAGCAGCACAGTGCATTATTATGATTAAGGGAAATTCTGGGAAGCACAACCATTTCAACCTCTCAGCACAACCCAGAATGAGAAAAAGGAATTTCATCACAGAATTTCATGGGGAACAAAACAGCAGATTTAGGATTACTCTCCCTCCTTGTGTAATGAGGTGATGTTTCACCCCTTACCCCCCCTCTGCCCTTCACCCCAAAGCACCAAAGCACCTTACTTGTGATCCAGGGGCTCCAATGGGTCCTGGGGGCCCTTTGGGTCCTGAAGCACCTGGTGGACCTGGTGGGAATCATAATTGAAGACAATTTTAAGGAGACTTAGAAGGAAAAACCCTAAATTCCAAAGGCATGCACATCCTTTCATGTTCTGCTGAGTCTCTCAGTGAGTGAGAACCCTTCATCAAACACTGGATTACTGGACACCACATCCTGACAGAATACATCCCCAGGCCCTAGGGGACATGTTAGAGCTCTAGGAGGAAAAAGTAGCAAAAAGAAGCAGGAAGGATGTCAGTAACATCCCCATTTCCATTCCTTAAAATGCAACTTTTGAGAAAACTTCAACTAGATCCATGGAACAGCTACATGAGAGTGAGACACTGCAGGGCTGGTCCTGAAGCAACCTCAGGTGGCAAGGGAAGCCCCAGGGCTGCTGCACTTGGGCCCTCTGGGGTGTCAGAAAGCTGATGATGAATGTGAAGGAGATGGAGTTTGGCCAGAGACAGGAGAGGCTGAGAAGGGGAAATCAAAGCTCTCTCTTGGTCTTCACTCATTGCATTGGCAATAAATTAATTTGAAATATGTACCACGGGAGAGCTGCTTCTAGGATGAGTTAAGCACCATCTAAACAGGTCAACTTGTCTCACCAGTCACTTAACAGATTCGTTCCTTTTGAAAAAAATAATTATATCTCAACAGTAGCTGTTAAATTATACCTGCAGATGGGAGACAGGATATTTGCTTAGCCTGAACTTAGCAATACTCCTCTCTGCTTTAGTTGTCACAACCCTTGAGATGAAACAATGTGGACATTATTCACCAAGTACAGCTGAATCAGCCTCGATCATTAATGCACCATACAAATGCTTAAGTCAAAGAATAAAGGAATTGAAGGATAAATGAAAGGCCCTCATAATGAAAGGAGAAGCCTTTTCTGCAGCTAATGGGAGTTGACTCCTAAATATGCATCATACAGGGAAATGCTGACATTTGCAGGAATATTATCATTTAAGCCACCCATCAGCACAGAGAAAAAGAAGGCTTGTCACTGAATTTTCATCTCAGATTCTGATTTCTGTTGTACTGGTGAAAATCTGGAATATCTCAAGCTGCCTCCAAACTCTTTAGAGACATCCCAGGGCATCTGGCAGACCCTGCTTGGTAGAGCTCTGCAGTGACAGGACAGGTTTGCAGCAGGGAAGAGGACAGCCCTGCTCTCAGGAAGGAATCACTGGACATCCCACTCTTAAAGACAGCTTTTAATCAGCCCCATTCTCAAGATGTGTCCTGCCAAAGGTAAAGCAATCAGCCACTATTAACAGATAAAACCCCCAGTTACTTCTCACCACCCTTCCAGCAGGGAGCACTTCCCTCCCTGCAGTTACCCAGGGACCACGCTCTCTCCATCAGAAGCGTGTGCCCACCCTGCCAGCCCTGCAGCCAGCCCTGGCTGTCACCTGGTGGCCCCACGGGCCCGGGGGCTCCCCGTGGTCCGGGCAGTCCAGCCATGATGGTGTCGATGACGGTGGAGGCCAGCTGGGGTTCTCCATCTGTGGCACAGAGCAGAGTTAGTGCGAGCCCAGCCGGGACCTCTCTCCAGAATCCTCTGGCGCCTGTTGCTGGCCAAGGGCCGGCAGTGCTGCAGGATGCTGGATTCGGGCTCCTGGAGCACTTGCCCTTTGCTCTCAAAGGGGCTGTGACCCCTGGTCCTGCAGAGCTGCTCATCCCACCCCTGAGAACCCCAGACAAGCTGTCCTTTCTCTCCCAACCTTGGTGTTTTATACACCTGTAGAATCCTGCCTTGGAATAACTGTCCACAAATTCACCACTTCTACCACACACCTGACCTGTGGCTACCTGGCAAATGAAGCAAGGGTGTGGGGCTCCCTCCTGGCACCAGGGACCTGCTGAGCCTCCGGCAGCACAGCCCCCCAGCCCAGCCAGCTCACCTGGGCAGGTGCTGCTGGGAGATGCCCTGAGGTCTAAGGATGCAGGAAAGCCCAGGGATGGGTGTGCTCTGCCCCTCCATGTGCTCAGGAAACTTTCCTGCCATTTAGGATTATTTCAGGTGTTCAATTGGGCAGGTTCACTGAGCTCTGGGAAATTGAAAGAAATGGGAGTGGAGCAGGGAAGGGAAAGCCAGCAGCAGGAATTGCAGGAGTTTTTGCACATCTTTTCAGTTCTCTCCAGTCAAGAATAAAACCCAGCGGCCTGTCCATATCTTCTCTCAGCCTGGAGCCAGCAGGTTTTTATTCAGTTGGCATCTGAATAGAAAATCCATAATCATAAATAAAAAAGCAGCCCTCAGTATTTATTGTGATGCCAAAATGATATTCAACAACCCTGTTCCCTATGGATCTGTGCTGTGGCACACCTGTAACCAGCACCTTTTATCTGAGCACCCCACAACACTTTGGGACACTTGTGGGAACCTGGGCAAAAATTCAATTAACAACTAAAACAAGGATGCCACAAAGCAAGGAAGGGAACCCCACATCCTAGTGCTCCCAAGGCTTCCTATCCTGACCCTTTGCTGTAGGACCAACAATAAATTTATTGTTTAACCTGGATGAAGGTGCTGGCTCCTGGTCACCAGGATGGCAAACCTTCTGAAAATCCCACATTTTCCACAGCTGGAGTATGCCATGCAGGAAAAATGTCCACCTCCTCCTGCCCATGACCTCAAGCTTGCTCATGTTTCCTTCCACCCATCCCTGTAACTCATCACAGTAAAATTCAGGGGAACCCTGGGCAGGAAAAGACTGGGAATGTCTCACTGCAAATGTCAAGTGACACCAGGGAGGTCAGAAGGGTGTTTGTTTACTCTGCAGAGTCCAGCTCAAAGGTCAGAAGGTGAATGAACTCTCCAGAAATTTTAGCAGACACCTTGCAAATCCTTCCCAGCTTCTGGAGCATTGGCAAGGATAGAGAGAACTTCCAGGCCAGTTGTTTGAAAGCAGCTCCCAGGGAAAACTGTGCAATGGCTTTGACTGCCAAGGATGACAGGATACCTCTGCAATGCCTTTCTGGTAGCAGGACAGCACAAGATCCAACCCAGATCCCTCTAAGAACCACATTTTGTGCCTAAAGCCTGAATACAAACAGGTATTTATTGGACTGCTGTTTCTAAACCCATTCATCTTCCCCCTCATCACAGCCCTGAAACAAAACAACTGAGACTCTTCTCATGTTCAGGAGGAAAGGTACCCCAGTGAAGTGTGTAATCCAATTAATTTGAGTTTTATTTGACTATGTCAAAATCCATCACAGCTTGGGAGTAAGATGAAATTGGGAAATGAACATCAAACAGCACTGAAGGCATTAACATTGCAGAGCCTTTTGTTTTTAAAGTGATCAACAAAATCAACTGCACATCCACTGAGAGAGGCAGAGGATGGACTACAAACAACCAGGGTTTAATTTCTGCTGGAGGTAAGCTGGGGATAAAGATTTGGGTTACAAAACAGTCCAGCTAAATGGCACATTATTACAATGACAGAATTACTCCCACAAATCCAGCCATCCTGACATTCGACTCAACGTTATTTATGAAAGGTGATTCCACAGTTGTGACACAGAAGAGAGCTCAGATCAACAGCCCTTGGGCTCAGCAGCTCCTGCTTGGCCTGGGCAGCACAGGACTGTGGCACTGCCTGGCCAGGCAGGACTCACTCAGACCCAGGTTTCCTTCCAGGATCAGCTCTGAATGAAAAATACTGTGAATGAAATGAGACTGAAGTGTGTTAAAACACAAACTTCATATTTTTTTAAGGGTTTGCCTCCATATTCTCATAAAGCAGCAGGAAGAACTTGTATCTCCTTATAAACTCCCTCATAAACAGGGGGACATTCTGGGGCTCTCTGCAGCTGGAGGCTGTCAGAGCAGCCACAAAATAGCATCAAATGGTTGCAGGAATCTTCCCTTCTCAGCCATCTCCTGCACTGAGCCAGGCTCTGCTGGGCTCAAGGGCTGGATTCTGTTTCAGTGCTCCTGGATACCCCAAAGCAGCAGACAGTGCTTCATTGGAGAAAACTTGGATACTGAATTTGCTCCAGGAGCTTTCCAACCCCTATCCAAGCCAAGAGAAAAAGTGAAACCAGTAGGGCCTGGTCAGGTAGGAGCACCTATGTTCTCAGGAAGGGGACAGAGACACCCTGCAACAGCACAGAAATGCCCTGAAGGACAGGGTGAGAGCTGCCCAGCCAGAGCAGCTCAGGGCACACTTTGAAAGGACTCAGTTTTCTCAATTCCTTTCCTCCTCTCTTTCCCCTTCACTTCCTCTGCTCTGCTCTCCTTCCTCAAGAAGGGCCTTCCTGGCAGCAGGCACTGGGATACTGCTGCACAAATCCCTGTCCCTTATCACCACTGACATGCTGGGCACACCATCAGCCACTCTTGCTGTCCAGGGGAGTGGTGGAGTCACCATCCCTGCTGAAAAATGTGTGGCTGTGGTACTTGAGGACACGGTTTAGTGATGCTGGGTTGATGGCTGGACTTGATCTTGGAGGACTTTTCCAAAAGTGATGATTCTATGAAAACAGGTTAATTTTATTTCATGTGTCCTTTGCAGATCTGCAAGACGTAAGGAAACAGCCCTCAAGAGTGAGAGTTGCATTCTTTGCTCTAACTATTCCCTAGAAATCATCAGTATCAGCACAAGGAATAGGTCTGAGCTGGCTCTAGACCATGTACCTGATCACTCATTTTTTAAGTGGCAGGGAAAGTGAGAGATCCCAGTAGCAGCAGCCCCAGCAGTGGGGAACAGCAGCTCAGCTTCTGGCCGAGGGCTAAGGTTTCTGACTAAGGGATAAATTCCCCCATTATAGCCTTGATTTGTTGAGACAGGATGGAAATGAAGTAATCCTGTCTTAATTTTTTTCTGCTACCTGATCTGGAGGGAGAAAAATGGGACCATTTCTTTTACCACAGCTCAGGAAACTGTGAGAAAATATTTGTCTCCCCATTTCTGGCTTCTGCCTGTAGATAAATATTGCCAACAGGAACTTGTTGCAATTAATAAAGGCACAGGCATTAACCATGTTCAGGCAGAACCAAACTCTGTATAATAACAATAACCTGATACAGCTCTCACATCTCATTACTAGGAATATGCTTCCCTCTGCTGTCAGCAGCTGGAATTCTGTGTTTATAGTTTTCAGATGTGCTCCTTTCAAAACAAGTAAATACATTTTAAAAATATAGACAGAATTTACAAGGCTAAGTTTTACTGATGGCAGAGTCCATCCAGCCTGTGGGAGGCAAAATCAGCCAACACAGAGGCAAAATGGTAAGAAAATAGACTTGATATTGCCAGAACATTGTCATGGCCACATAGATAACTTACACGTGCAGCTGGATTTGGAGTAAGAAAAAGTGTCATAAAGTTTTGGGCTACTCCTTCTGCAAACCAAGAAACCCACAGGCATGGAGGGAGGAATGCCTAGGGATCTCAGGGATGTAAATGGAACAGTCACCATCTCCTCCCTGTTCTCAAGTCCATGTGGCTGCCCAGTGCTGGCAGAGGTAATAGAAATAATTATCCACCCTTTATCCTCTTCCCATTTGGGCACAATACTGAGTTCACCCTTCTCACACATCAACTGGGAAGAATTATTTACTTTTTGTCCACTTTTTATCCCAATTTATCCACTGCTCCCCAAGAAAGAGTTTAATTCAAAGGATGTTTGGAGGGAGGGGGCAGCAGCAGCACCCAAACCATCCTTAGGGATCACTTGGAATAAAAGGCAGAATGGCCCCATTTGGTGTGACCCTGAGAGAAGTGAGGTGAATAATGCAAACCTTTCTTGCTCTCAGGCTGATGAATGCAGCATGTTGATGTGTATTTTGTGAAAATCTTAGTAGTGAACCTCAGTTCTTCATCCCACCCATACACCTTAAGTAACTGAATACAGAATTGAGCTGTTAAAATTCTCCCTA
The DNA here is from genome assembly GCF_963662255.1 of Cinclus cinclus. Classification (NCBI taxonomy): domain Eukaryota; kingdom Metazoa; phylum Chordata; class Aves; order Passeriformes; family Cinclidae; genus Cinclus; species Cinclus cinclus. Next base: position 6,800,173 of record NC_085067.1, read on the forward strand.
AATTAAAAATACATCTGTTCACTTTTGGGAAAAGGAGTCAGGAGAGCAGAGTGGGTGGAAGGGAAGAGAGAGCTCGAGATAACTGTCAGACATGGGGAGACTTAGTAATCCTTGGCTGTAACTAAGACAAGTGAGCTTTGAAGCTGGACAGGAGCAGCAGAGCTGGGGAAGAGGCACAGCTGAAGCCTGGGGGAGTAGAGATGGGAGACCCAGAAGAGTTTACAGACCAAGGGGAGACACAGCTGAGCTCTGTTTCCTCATTGTTACCTGCCAGCTACACAGGGCTGGACCAGGAGAATCAAGTCCAAACCTGACAGCATTCCAATTCAAGTGCAGGATGTGCCTTTCTTAGAAAGCCTTTTCTTGCCCTGCACAGCACAAATCAAATAAACATATTTTTTAAAATCAGCATAAGCACAAAGAAACCCTGGCCCTCCTGTTTCAGGGAAGGGATAAATCATGTTGTCAGTGTGGACTTTCCAGTCCATAATTCTGTGTTTTGTGTGGATGTGGGATAATGTGGATTCACCAGAAACAGAGGTGGAAGAAGCATCTGCAGGGGCAGGGAAAGAGACACATTTAACAGATGTCCTTATTCTAATTCCAGAGCTACAAATCTCTGATTCCTGAGCAACCCTGACATTCCAACACCACAACAGTGGCACCGAGAGGGGTCCAACCCCACAGCTTTGGTGCACCAGCACCTAATCTGCCACTCTGTATTCCTCTGCCCTTGCCTCTCAGGTGATGCTCCCTGAGCTCAGCCATTTCACCAGATACCCTCTTCCCAGCAGCCACTCCTGATAGAAGCTTACAGGACACCAGATTGCCTCCTCAAGGCTGTGATGAACCTAAAAAAAACAGGCACAGAGAACAAAATCCTCCAAACCCTGCTCTCACTGACAGTTTAGGAGAGCAGGGACTTCGTTCTTCATTTTGGATAAGTGAACCCCCGTAGCTTCCAAGATGTTCCTTCTTGAACAGGAACTTCCAAGAGACCCACACAATGCAGGCAGATTGTCCAGCTGCTCCCAGGACCTGGCAGAGCCTGACAAGGAGGTGGGAGCTGCTCTGTGCCTGCCCCCTTTGCTGATGCCACAGGAGAACATGGGAATTGAGGAGGGAACTTACTTTCCTTTTCAGCTGTGGGCTGGAGTGAGTAGAGGACCCCTTGCTGGAAGGTGAGGGGGAGGCTTGGGGTGGCTGGTGGCCCTGGAGGACCTGGGGGACCTGGGATCCCGGTTTCTCCTGGAAGTCCTCTTGGTCCTTGAGGTCCCAACATCCCTGTGCAGAGGCAGGAGAGGATGTGTTAATGCCTTTGGGGATGTGCTAAGGATGCTATCATGTAAAAAGGCAGCAAGAAGACAAAGGATTCCTATCCTGAACTGCAGCTAAGGGAATCAGAGGGGTGGGGAGAATAGAAACTTCCAATTTTCCAATTGAAGCTTCCCAATTTTCCTTTTTTATTTTTTGTTTAGCATCTTCCTCTGCAAAGGACTGAGCTTGACTTGGCTCAGAGGTGCTGCCTTTGAGCAGCCCAGTTGCTGAAAGAGTGAAATCTCCCCTCTCCCTGAGGCTGAGTGAGAAACTACAGGCAGCAAAGTGTGAAATCAAATCCTCTTTCCCCCCAGGTACACCTGTGTCACCTCCCTGCCAGGAAAGCTCAGGAAGAAGGAGGGAAGCAGAGTCAGTCTGGGAGCAGACAGATCACATGTCCTGTGGGGCTGGAAGGCTCTCGTTGCAAACAGAAACCAAAAAAAGCAGACAAATCCTTGGCCAGACTTTGGCCACTGACAGCTTGCCAGAAAGTGCCAAAAAGTGTTCAGGGCTGCTCTCACATTTAAGGCATACTCATAGTTTTAAATCTTACCCGAGCTCAGGCTCACAAAGCACAGCCTTTTAGACACAGAGGGCACAGAGCCTGAGGTCTGGCACCTATTGTGCAGTATTGCCTTCATCAAAACATTCAGGAACGTTTAGGGAATGAAGAAAGACTCCTAGCACAGGAATGGAGTGTTCTCTGAAAGAACGGCCTCATAACCTTTTCCCTTAACATACAAAAACATCATTAGTTTGACATCCTGGCATCTGACAGCTTGACACAATGGTGGAGAAAAAAGGGAGTTAAAACAGGCACCCAGTGTGAGGGTTAAACAGGGAATGCTCTGCTCCAAAGGCTGACAGGTCACAGGCTCTTTCTTCCAGCTCCTGAGCAGGATGGGGAAACATGATCCTGCTCTGCAGCTTTCTGGGACAGACTGTCTCCAGCTCCACAGGAAATCCCAGGGTCTGTCATTGCTCGTGCAGGTGGTTGCCTGCCCTGGAAGCTCCTGGCTGATTCCAGCTCCCAGGGGACTCCCTGGAATGGATTTGATACCAACTGAAGATGCTCAAATCTTGCATGTCTGCCCCTCTCTGAGACACTTTGTATGAAATGAAACATCTCCTGTCACAGCAGCACTGCCCTTCTGCAGGACTCACCTGGTGGCCCTGCTGGGCCCCTCTCACCGGGTTGTCCCTTCTCTCCTTTTGGCCCTGGTGGTCCTGGCAGCCCAGTGGGTCCAACCGGGCCCGGGGGACCAACCTGTCCTGGAATCCCTGGAAATGTTCAGAAAGGAAATTAGCTGGAAGTTAGGACGCTGCTGAGGTCAGAAAGGCTTCAGCAACCTTGAAAGCAGAGGAGAGGGACTCAGTGATGCAGCAGTGCACAGACAGGGTGGCACTGGTGGCAGGAGCTGTCTGACAGGTAGACCAGACAAGCCAGACTGGACTTTGCTTCTCATCTTCTTCCTTCAATCCTGTAAGGAAAAAGCATGGCCCCATGCACAAGACCCTCCCCAAAAAGTCAGCAGGATGTGCAGCTCCAGCTGGGATGTGCTGGGCAGAGCTACACTGAGCCCACACTGGCCCCTTCCCAAGGCTCTGGGCAGGGTCTGGATGTGTCCTGCTGGGTTCATCCTGACACACATAAACTCCAGAGCCATCCCAATGTACCAAAATACACAAAATAGATTTGCCAAAGAAAATCAAATCACATCTCCCACTTTCTCTATACACATCACCCAGAGGTTCTGTATCAATGATGTCTCCCTGGTTTCTCCTGTGTTCATTCATCTTGCAAGGGCTCCATGCTGTGCACAGGTTTTTTCATCCCAAAGTGACATTAATGCCCTCCCATTTCTGCAGGAACTGGGTGTCAGTTATGTATATCACTGAGCAGGGCTCCAGGGTGCCTGGAAACACCAGGAGCAGTGATTGCAGCCCAGTGGGATGTTTCTGGGAAAGCCCACTCAGACACTCGGTAAGCCCATGGAAGGTGCAAAGGCAGCATTAGTGATCTCCAAATCACTACTTCTGGTGACACTAAATAAAATCTTAACATTATTTTCCCCAGACTATCAAAATAATAACACTTGGCCATTCTATAATATTGTTCAGAAGAACACTGCTCATCTTGGGCTCACATGGAGAGACATTTAAACACTGTGCAAACAGCACTGAAGCTTTAATGCCCTGGAGATGTGAGCGAGTGGGTCTGTCTGCTCAGATTAAGTGGTTAATGGTTACAATAAAGGCATTAACTGTCAGAGCCATAAGAGTCAGAGGTTCCTGGGCTACCAAAGGGCTCAGAGTGTTTGAAAGCAGTGGCAGATGCAAGCTCCAAAGCCAGAGGGAGATCAGGATGAGTCCAAAGTTCAGTGCACTTAGATTTTCAGATTTTAGACCATGTATTACATATGACCACAACACAGCAGAACAATTTAAGGTTTGGTCAACTCTTAAGGAGTGTCTTTTTCCTTTCCAGGTATCAGGAGAGGTACTGGTCCCCACAGAAGCAGTTCCAGCAGAATATGCTGCATTATGGGGGTGGAGAGCATGGGAATGGAGGTCTGAGAGAAGGAGAAAAGGAAAGAAGCTGGACAGCACCTTCCCAGATGGTACCAGGGCACAAGGCTGCACAATCACACCAAGGCTCACAGGATTTGCAGCTCCCACATTTGGATCCAGTTCCCACTCTACATGTGGGATAGATTGCCAGGGGTACTAAACCTTGTCACCCCAGACATTCATCCAAACACCTCATTTCTCAGAACAAAGCAATAATCCCCCAGTATTAGGCCCCCTGGAAAGATTCCCCTTCCTCTCTTCTTTTTTCCATTTTGGAGAGATGTCCGAACTGTTTTTTTCTTACAAAAATGAAATCTCTCTGCCTTGAATCCATAATGAAACTGGGCAGACTGAGGAAATGGCATTTTCTCAATGGCTTTGAGTGGGAGTGTGAGCCTGTACATTTGTTGCATTCAGTCATCAAGAAAGATCTGATTTAATTTGAGTATTGAGCAAATAATTAAGGCCAGGTTTTAATTTGGATCAATTTGCTTATCCACAGGACACAAACTGCAGCCTTTTCTATGGATCTCCCCTTGTAGGGGATGCTGTCATGGGAAGCCCAAGCAGGTGATCAGGAGCCCTTTTAGGAAAGCAAGAGCATTTGTTCATTAGAGAGCATTAGAAAAGGCTTCTACCCCTAAAAAAAAAAAAAAAAAAAAAAAGAAAAAAAAAAAAAAAGAAAATTCCAGCACAGAGGGAAGAACAGCAGAAACTGTTTTGCAAGCACGACAGGCTGTGCTGCTGAGTGTGGGTCAGAACATTCCCTTACTTGTGTAAATCACTCTCAATCCTTCAGTCCAACCTTATAACTCAATCCTATGAAGTCTTACAGACCAGGAGCAATCATTTCCTGCAGCATCTTCAATGCCAGTGCTGCAGCAGAGCTTTAGAGAAACTGGCACTTCCTTCCCTGGAGGGGGAAGTGCTGAAGGAAAGGCTGGGAGAAGCAGCACTGGGTAATGTGTCAGGCAAGGGCTCATACTGGTGACAAATGGTGTTACCAGCTTAAAGGAGACAAGTGCAACAGGGGGAAGAAAGAGGGAAGGATTCAGGGGAAAAGGAGGGAGGCCAAATCTTCAGCTGGCATAAATCAACTCTGCTGCAATGGCATTGCTTCCAAAGAGCTGAAGCCCGTAGTAAGCATTTATCCTCCAAACAATATGAAGCAAAAGACCACAGGAAAAAAACTTTTTAAAAGGCAGAGGGTGAGTAATCAACCGCTGGAAACCAACCCAGATGTGCAGAGACCTGGATTTTCTTCCTGGCTCTGTCATTAACCTGCAACATACCATCTGCTCCCCTCCTTGCCCAGGGTTTTCCCTGCACAGGAGCTGCTCTGTTGACATGGAGCTTAGGAGAGGGATACCCTGAGCATCCCCAGAGGCTCCTGGTGCCCCTGACAGACAATACCAGTTAGAGAAGAGTTTTCTCCCATCACTCAGGACATGCCCTGCTGGCTCTGGCCACATGTGCTTCCTCTCCATCAGACAGTGCTGTCCATCCCTTGTGTGCTCAGGAATTAATGTCTCAGAGGTGATAAAACTGGAATTTGGCCTCTCCAAGCAAAGCAGGCCATGATCAGATAAAATGCAAAGAACAAACCCAGCCTCTCCATCTGTGAGGCTCCAAGGAGTTCCTGGCCACAGGACCCTTCTGCTTTTGGGACATAAGGACAGGACTGGGCATAACAACAGTTTGTGCTTTGAAAGAGAAATAGCAGAAACTAATGAACTTACCCTGTGGTATCAGCTGCTCCTCTGCACCTCTGTGTCCTTTAGGTTCTGTTTAAGAAGGACAGGGTAAAAAAAAAATAAATAAAAGAAGAATAGGAGAAAAATAGATATGAAAAATTAGGTCTCTTGCTGCCAACTGGCTCAGCCAGAGTATATATATATTTTCTTAATACTCAGAGAAATGTATTTTGCTGATTAACAATCTGATCAGAAAGGCCAGTGGTGCAGCTGTCTCAACAGCACTGATTGCTTTTAAATTATTGTCTATTCTCAGCCCCGTCACTCACAGAACAAATAACCACCCTCATAAACAGTAGCAAGTTTTCCTGGACCTCAGCCTGGAGAGGCAGCAGCCAGCCCAGAGCTATGGGGTCATCCAGAAACACTTGCAGAACTCACAGCATCCTGTCCATATCACCCACCTTTGTGTCAGGCCCCAGCATCCTGCCCTTGGTCCATCCTGCTTGGTGGCATGCAAGGTAAGGCTGGGATTTATTTTGGCTGAGCACCCAGAAGCAGGGCAAAGTAGGGAATGTTTCACAGAAGGCTCAGGGAAAGGGGTGGGAGGGACAGAAGCTTAGCTTTCCACAGCCCCAAATCACCCAGGACACTCAGGCTTGACTTCCACCTACTCCAATATCCCACACGATGAAAGATCTGAGATTTCTGCAGGAGAACCTGGGGGCAGCTTCCAGCAGCAAGTCACAGCACGGTGTTGAAATCATGCAGAATGGGCAGTTCCCCTCCATCCTAAATTGTGTAGAGTTCCCTTCACTCCACCAAAATCCATGCTGAGTTTGTTTGGCTGGCTTTGAATCATGGACACAGACTGGTGTGGGGAGGGAAGGAGGCCAAATAGAGACTCAGATCCATGAAATATCCCCCCAGTTCTTCAGAAAAGCAAGGATTTGAAACCCACAGGGGCTGGGTAGGGGCTCCAGCAGGCAACCACGTGTCAATGAGTAACTGAAGTGATTATTCCTCATTGCTGAAAGACACTGTCCTGGCTCAAAACGCTCCAGCGCATTCCTGATTCCTTTATTACACCACAGTTATTATTCCACACCAGGTTAAATAAATCAAGGCCAGAAAAACAAAGGGTAAGAGTGAGCAAGGACTACACCTGGTAGCACACACACAGCCTGCAATCTGGCTCACACACAGCTCAGACATCACCACCTGCTTTAGGAGGTGACCACCAGGCTTTGCTGCAGGGGTGGGAGGTGCTGACCCTGCACCATGGGCTGAGCCTGATCAAAGTGCTACAGGGAAGCCTGGGGGAGAGGCAGCCACTGCCCTGTGCCCAGCAGGACATGACCACGGGTAAGGAGCCTCCACGGGGACAGGACTTGGCATTTTGCTGGGCTGACTTTGGTGCAGCAAAGTACAGGTGCAGAGACACTGCCACAGCAAAAATAAATGACATGGAAAAGGCAGAACGAGCATATGATGGACACTGGGGGAAACTGCTCAAATTCAGTTCCTGGCAGCCATGGCTGTGGTTCTGAGAATACTGTGCAGGACATATTGTTAGTGAACCTCCCTCCATGTTGTGGCATCATGTCAAATCATAAACAGGGACAACATCTGGACTGTTCTGGTTGCTCCAAGTCTGCTGCAGTCAGGAGGGGCTGCCATAATAAACTGCTTGGGTTAAAAAAGATGGAAAGAAAAAAAAATTAGAAGAAAAAAGCAAAGTAGGCCCTAAAGAATAAAGAACTGCTCTGGGAGCAAGCAAAGCAACAGACAGACAGGGCTTTGGAAACAGAGAGCAGGGATCCTGAAAAAAGATGCCAAGGTCAAGAAAATTCAATGCATGGGGTTCTGTCTGGCCAAGTGGGCTCAGAGGGAGACTTTCTTGTAAGTGTATTTTTTTTTCATGCCACAAGAGGGATCATAAAACAGCCCATTGTGTTTATGGCAAATTTAGGAAATATAAAGCAGACTGCAACTGATGCCACTATTCATGGAAGTTTTTTTGTCCTAATAAGACCAAGAATAACCCATGCAGCCATTCCTCTACCCCCAGCACTGCTCCCAGATGGGGAAATGCTGCATTTGGTGCAGTAGGTGAGCAGGAGCTGTCCCACTGCGATCCTGGTGGTTCTCTGGAGTTTCCTCAAGAATGTTTTGATGTGCACAAGCCTCAAAATCCTTTGGACTTAAAACAAGTCCACTGAAGCACACAGGCAGGCATAGTGGCCCTGCTGGGGTTAACAAAACTCCAACAAACCCAAATGCAGCTCCCAGCAGATGTTTGTGCCAACAGAAATCGTGGCTGCCACAGCCCACCACAGCTGGCAAAACACAGCTTCAATGGATTTCTTCCAAGGACATCCCTGCTCCAAGGATAGAGCAGACCCAGACTCCTTTTCAGCTACCCCAAAGGCACCGTGTGAAGGAAGGGTGATTTGGTGAAGGCTTACCCACAGACCCCACGGTTTTCCTGAGGACAGTGCCGGGGTTGAGCAGGGGAAAGGCATCTGGCAGCAGCTCCTCGTACCAGGTGGCCGTGGTGCCAGTGATGGGCAGGTTGTTCTCCAGGGCTGGGCTCCTCTCTGCAGCCTCCAGCAGCAGGATCTGCACAGGGAACACACACAAGGTCAGCTGGGGCTCACAGCAAGGTGCTCAGAGCTGTGGGTTCAGCCCCCCTTCACTTAAGAGCTGGACTGGATGGTCCTTGTGGGTGCTTTCCAACTCAGAATATTCCATGATCTGTGACCTGGAAGGTTTCAGATGTGGTCTCAGTTCCTGAGGAATTGAACCTCCTCTTCTTGCCAGACAGGGCTGGGAATAACTCTGCTCACAGACCACAGGATTCTGGCATAAAAACGTTATTGGTTTTAGGAAATCAGCACCAATTAACTAGGAAGCTGCTGTGTTAATTGTGAGTGTGTCACACACACACCCTCCTTGGGGAGGACTTCACTGCCTCCCGAGGAACTTGGCCTCAAGTGAAATTGTGCCCCTGGTGACAAACATGACACCAAGGACAGAAGGTGCTGTTGGGGACACAGCATTTCCCTGCTGTTCAAACCCAGAGCCAGAAGATCAGAAATTACTGAGAGCTGGGACAAGGTGAAGGGCTATAACTGCAGGCCCAGGGTAGCAAACTGAGGACAAGTACTGGTTGGAAAAGCACAAATACCAACCAAATTAAAGATGATGGAGAAGATGAAGCTTTTAAAGAGTTGAAGTGCTTTAACTTTCAAGCAAATTTAAAATAAAAATAAAATTTAAAAAAGAGAAAAAAAAGCAGGCTATTTACTCAAGGAGCTCTGCTTAGAAGCAATAGGATGTTATTAAAACTCACAGCTGTTTCTAGGCCTTGCAAACACACAACCTTCAAATAAACCCAACAGGCATCTCTGGTGTGTGGGCCATTTACAACCTTCTCTCCTTGGCAGAGTGACCCCACATTCCCCATGTGATCCAGGCTGTCCATCAGGCTGTGCTCCCTGCCCACTGGGAGCCTCCATGAAACCGAGAGCTGCTCTCTAATACAGGAACATTTTTCTAGGCATGCAATACTGAGGTTTGTTACAGCATCATCTTTTCCTGTTTGAAAACCACCTAAGCAATACTAATTTAGGGATATGGGAAATAAAAGGAAATATGGCTCAAACTTTCCACTAAATCCCTAGAAGTTTCAGCCTTTACACACTGTGTTGTCTTTACATAATGAAGTCACACTGCAATTATGAATGAGAGTGACTTGGCTCCACTTGTTTGTTTTTAACTTGCAATTATTACAAGGTTTATCGCTTCTTTATTGCAAGGCCTGGTGAGAGCCAGTACTGCAGCAGCGCCAGAAATGATGAACTTCCTGCAGAATGTACTGGCCTGACAGGGGTGAATCAGAAACTAATTAAACTGGGAGCTGGGTTAAGTGCAAGGGAACTGAACCTCACTCTTGCAAACAAGCAAAATTCTTCCTTTATTGCAAGGATCTTTATTTACAGATCCAGAGTCCTGCTTTCTGAGTACAGCAAAAAGGAGTAAAGTCACAATGCTTTTCTTCACCAGGTTTGATTGATGCCGGGCAGGAAGGAATCAGTTCCATCTGCCTTTTTGCACTCTGTGCCCCTACCCAATGATTTATTCATCAGACTTTCCAGGAAACGTGTTATCAGTTCAACAAACACTTAAGCATGTCCTTACCATAACTGTGCTTAACTCCCATTGCCATGGGACTCAAGTGTGAGCTGAAGACTTTTTCTGAATCACTTCACATTATTTATTATATCATCCTTTTACTTCCCCAGCAAACACCTGCATGTTGCCAAAAGGTGCTCGGGTAGAGAGGCAGAGTAAACCCTGGAGGTGGCAAATTAGAGGGGCTGCAGCCAGGGCAGGGGTGGGATGCTCCTGCTGTGAAGAAGGGGCACACAGGGGCTGTCTTGGACAGTGTTCTGCAGAGCTGTGGGAACAGGGATATTAAATCACTGCAGCCATGGTCAGGGCCCAGCAAACCACAGGGGCTTGTGGCCCTCGTGGGCAGCGTGAGCACGGCTCTGCCCAAGGTCACATCTGGAGTGGAACGGCTCCAAATCATTTTTATGGGTGATAATAAAAATGTGTTACCACATAATCAACACAAAACAGTGGCAAGGGTATCCTTTTCATTAAAACAACATGTTTTAAATGAGCACTCTGCTGATAAATGCTGTAAAAGCTGTAAAGCCATGCACAGGATAATCCAGCATGCACTGCTATAAATTGACTATATGTACTTTGCAGTCATTAAGGCTCAAACCATAGTAACAAGTTTATTTTCCCTGGGCACGAAATGATAGAGGTCAGGAAGTCTCCAGACTTTAAATTGCTGAGAAATTCTAGTTTTTATGATTAGGACTGAAGAAATGCCCAAAAGAAATAAAGCAGAAAGAGGAGAACTCTCACATCCATGAGATCCACAGAGCCAAACTAAAGAAGGGGAAGCACAAGGGATTTAGTCACATTCAAAAACCTCAAACTACACACAGCTCCTTCAGCAAGGAGTGTCCTCTCACAGCTCACACAGCACAGAGCACAAATGGGCTCCTTACACTGCACTGCAATAGCACTGGAGACATTCATCCATTTTCTGTCACGTTCTGTTTTTCTTAAGGCTGCCATTGCTGTAGTCAGGGGACTCAAAGAGAATTCCCACTTTCATTAAACATAAAAAAAGAAAGTTTCGAGCCCTCTGAGCAAACTGCTGGAAAATGATACCACAGAGGCTCACAGCCAGAAAGAAAATTAGCAAAATGTGCAGTGTATTAAAGTCTCAGTACTAAAACCTTGGTATTTTCTAGTCAATAGGGTTGAGGTAGAGAGAGGGATAACATCAAGGGAAGAACGCGTGGTTTGCACAGGGAATCCTCATTGCAAGCAGTGCTCACCTGTGTTGCTGCTACAACTTCCAACACAAAAGTTCTGCCTCCATGGAGAATGAAGCAGGAAAATATCCTCATGCCACCAGGTAAATGAAATATGTCTTGCAGCCATGGGTGATGGCACTCACCAGCCAACCAGGGAAGGCAGAGAGGAGGACAGTGGTTGCTGCCTGCGGTGCCAGGACAGCAGATCCCTTCAGGACACAAAAACCCTTTCCACCCCACCTTGCAATGTGCAGTCTGAGTTGAAGGATGGCCTCAACTCAGCAAAACACTCAAAACTTTTGTCTTTCTGCACGTACGGAAGGAAAAACTCAAATCAGCCTAAATGGCCTGAGAGGCAAGAGAGGTCCCAGCAGCACGAGGGTTTGTGTCTGGCTCCAGACCCCACGGCTCAGACACAGCTGAGCTGGGTCAGGAGGCTGCAAGGGACTGAAACGAGGCCACCTCTGCTGCCAACAGCGTGTGGGAGCCACGGGAGAGCTCAGAACACGGGGACCAGCCTGCCCTGGCCAGGGCTCAGGCCATCTGCAGAGGCTGCTGCCTGCAGGATCACCCCGGGGCTCCCAGCCCCACCAGGCTCTCAGGGCAGGCTCTGGCTCCTGCTGCACTCCCAGGGCTCGAAGCCTGGCTGTGGATCCCGGGGACACGAGCGTGGTGTGCCTGGAGCTCAGTCCCAGCTTACTCGACCCACCTCCTCCTGTTCCATTTGCCAAATAAACTTTCTCAGCTTCAGACAAATACCACATTTCTTGCATCAGATCAAAAGCTCGGGCCAGGGACAATGGAAATGGGAGGACGGTTTTCATCTTCTTGAGATGTTCGGTGTCAGAGGACGTTTTTGGCTTGTAGTGGCTTTCCAGAACCCTATTTTTGTTGTTCCCACTCATCAAAAAAAGATTTCACAAAGGAGGCCTCCTCCCATCATCTGTCCTCTGCTCACATTCCTGATGTCCTGTAACTAGGTAGGTGTCAGAAACAAGGGGAGAGCAGCCAGGCTTCCAAAGATTTAAAAGTTGATATGACAGAGCTCAGAATGCTTTTTCTTTGGATAAAAATTCAGATAGATATTATTAATTAATAAACAGGGGATATTTGGTCTCTTGAAGCATCCGTGGAATTAACTCCCTTCCATCCCTCTCTAAAGAGGATAAAAAGAAACTGCATGAATCCAGCTCATCAGCTAAAAATTCCAGTGTAAAGTAAGATTCCCTTGATCTTGTAGAGACACAAACTGATTAATAATGGTAATTGCATAACTTATTGGACATACCTTTCTTCATAGCAAATTATTTGGCAATATAAGAGTTCTTTAATCGTTCATCAAGACAGATCTAAACAGGGAGTTTTACAAAATGTGATGGGGAATGGTCTCTCTCTCATTGCAGTGAGGGACCTGTGAGCACAAGGCTCCAGCACAGACACAAGTGCTTGGTTTCAAAAGCCAAAAGACATCCACTAAGTGCCTACCAACATCTGAGGAAACAGGTGCCCAAAGAGAACCTGGGTGACTTCATCCTTACAACATCTTTGAGGCTTTGGCTAAAGGGACAAGATAATTAGTGCATGGAAGAGTTCTTGTTGCATTGATAAATTATGGGGGGAGCAGCAGTTGATGACATTGTAGTGACTCAGTGAGAGCAAAAGGTGAGATTTATGTCATCAGGTAGTGCATGGAAGACAGAAACAAGGGCCAAAGGCTTCTGTCAGGTGGCACAGTTCTTGTTCTTTCTGCAAAGAGTGCTACAAGATTTCCAAAACCAGGATGGAAAATGCAACTCTTTCTTCAGCAGATACCTTCTGGAGGGAAATCAGGGCAGAGAAGACTCAAAAGCACAGGCTGCCCTCCCAGGTCAGATGAAACACAGGCACTATTCAGCAGCTCCTCAGACCCTAAAGGATTTGCTTGAGAGAACAGCTGGAAAGGAAGGATTGGCTGTGGTCCTGAGAGGCACCCAGGGAGCTCCTCTGAATGTGCTCCCCAGTGGGATTTACTTTGCTGCTGAGGCCCCCAGCCTGTCACAGCTGGCACCCCAAGGAGCCAGATGTGGAGAGGATCCAGCAATCCTTCAATACCCCGTACACAAAGCACACAGGGGAGCCCAGAGTGAAATCAGATTCACCATTGTGCCTTTAAAACACCGGATAAATACACACGGCAGCTATAACCCTCCACCCTCAAAATCGGGTATTGCTGAGGCCTGCTGGGGATGTAGGAGTGCCAGGGATGTGAATCCAGAGCAGCCTGAGGTGAATTTAGTCTTGACCAAGTGCCCCCTGTGGCCAGCAATGCCTTTGGGATGAGCTCTGCTTGCCCGCAGGTGAGGAGCCCTCGGCTCAGGGATTCACCTCTGGTTCAGGTGCCTCGTGTGCTCTTCTCATCCACAGAGCTCTAAAAGCTGCTGGGAGAGAGCAGCACAAGTGAAAAGATGAAACTGAGCCTTTCCAGGCTCACCTTGGTGCAAATTGAAAGGAAAAGGACCCAAAGACGTTTTTATCTTACAGTGGTACTTTACTTACGAAGCTCCCATAGAATTTCTGATTAGAATCAAGTGGAAATTCCAATGTTTGGACACCAGATTACAAAAGGATCTGAGTACATCCCTTGGGCTCCTCATACACCTCCCTTGACAAAACCTATTGTTTGCCCACAAATGTATTTCTCTTAAAAAAATCAAAGCTTGTAAACAGTGTTCCCAGGTATTTAACACACCAAAAGTGTGTTAAATGCAGACGGAGGATTTGCTTGGCAAACTTAAATTGTGTGTCAGGAAAAGAGAATTTAGCAAAGTTATTCTATGAAAATATTAAATCCATTTGACTAAAAATGCCAAACTTGTAACTAAAAGACTTTGTGGGAGGGAATGGTGGATGAGGAGGCCTTTGCAGCCTTTTTGTTGTTCTGGCAAACGATTTACAGCATTGGCCAAACACATGGAACAGTCTTAGGGGACAGACTGCTCCTTCAATCCAACAGTGATAAGAAATAAGGTCCAAAAATTACTAGACTTTAGAAGGAAAGGATTTTAACCATCATTCTAGGAAAGACAGCAGGATGCCCAAATGAGAGAAGGGCCAGTACCCAAACTGCCTCATCATCAGGATTATTGCAGATCAGCAAAAAAAAACAAGAGGTGAATGCAAAGTTACACAAAAATAATGGTTCCTCCTTGTAAGTATCAGTTAGGCAGTTGCATTTTATTCTTAGGGATATTTGAGATATTAACCTACAGAAACTCAGCATCAAATTAGAAGTTTTACAGGGATTGATTCCAGGTTGTTACTGCTACCAGAAACCAGCCAGCTATTATATACCTACCTGTGAAACATCCCAAATTCTCCTTGAATTCATTGTACTGCTGGAGCTGGAGAAACTGATTCTGCACAGAGCCATTAGGAAACCTTAGGGTTCAATAAGTAAGACACCTTCCTGTTCAGAAAGGAAAGGAAATACCTGCTCATGGCTATCACATAGAGAATATGGAAAATCACTGGAAGTCCTTGAAGTATCAAGCAACTGCTCATGTCCACCCTGCAGAGCCAGCAGCAGCCTTATGGCCAAGCAATTCTTGTTCCCCTCCCAGTCTCTCAGCCACGTCACAGCACCGTGAAACATTTGCTATCTTCCAAATATTTCTCCCCTGCAGCAGGGAATTGTTTTATTGTCTATCAGAGAAAGGAAACCCCATAAAACATTCCAGACAGCTGCCAGTATCTCATGTAACTGCCTGGGAGAAGAGGGAAATACAGAAACATTTCATACTATGATCACATTAAGACTCCAAGTAATGATGCTTTACCATCCAAAGACATGGGTAGTGAAGGTGCTGTTGGTAATCTCTCCTAAATAAATGGGGTGATTTCAGAAAAATAGCAATGAATCGATCAAATTCTGTGCACCGTACAAAGATTTTCTTTAAAACCTTTCAGAATCTTCTGTGTGGAGAATCACATTACAGAGACTGTTTTAATGCAAAAACTATGCATGTCATTTATCAATCACACAATGAATCAATCAGACACTGGATATGTAATGCTATCTCCAGGCATTAAAGCTGGAAGTGAAATGCCACGAGCTTCAAAAGAGTGGTGTCAGGAGATAAGGCTGGGTTAGATCAGCTCAGATCAAGTGCTGCACTCCAACTCCAGCCCAAACCTGGAATTAATAGTGTGCTGCCCAGAGCTCTGTGGTAGTGATTACTTAGAGAAACTGGGCGAGCAAAATGAGCAGAAATTTGTGTGCAGCTGCCTGCAGCCCTGCCTACAAATCTGCCAGTCCTGCTCCCTTTCCATCCCCACCTGCATCCCTGCCTGCATCCCTGCCTGCCCTTTCTGCCCTTGGCAGTGCTGTCACTCCCGAGGTTTGTCTGGACTCAGTCCTGTGACACAGGAGGGCAGCACCAGGCTCAGGAAATTCAGGAAGGGCTGAACACACTTCCCACTGAGGGGCTGTGCTGGCTTAAGTGAAACCTTTGCTGTGAAATAAAAGCAGGGTTTGCTCTGCCCTCCCACCAAGGAGGTTCCTGTGGGGTCAGGGGGTGTTGTGGGGGTGTAAACTAAGATGTCATAGGAGAGAAAAAAGAGTTGGCATGTTGGGGCTTGGGGATGGGGTAGTTTTCTTCCAGTCCACACCATTTCTTGTCCTGGACCCCAGGATGGTCACCATCCTCCCTGACCTAGATCCTGTGTTCTGCAGATTTTGAGCTCAGCACCATCAGCCAAGCTTTCAGAACTTTGGCACTCCGTGGGTCTGGTGTTGAGCACATGAACTCCATCCTGGGGAGACAATGTGGGAGCTGGAAACAGGAGATGAGGGTGGAACCTGATTCCATCTGCCTTCACCTCCTCCCTCCCAGCAGAAACACCTCCAGGCACAAGAACATCCTAGAGCAGCACTGAGGAAGGTGTGAGGCATGTGAAGAGTTGGTTCTGCTGCAGTTGAGCCATGGCTCAGCCTCCCTTCTCCCCAGGGGCAATAAAAGCACTGGTCCCTAATGAGTCATTTTTCATTCCATTTGCTCTGTGTTTATTTTCCCTTTTCACCTTCTGATCCAACTCTGATATTACTAAAATCAGAGGGTTACTTTTATTACCTCATTTGGGCACTGATCTTACAGTTTGGATGAAGCAGCTCACCCTTGTAATAAGAAAGATGAGACCATTACTGGTTATATCCTCATTTTTAGGGGGGCTGCTATAAAAGCTGAAGAGAAGTGGGAAAAGAAGAAACCTCAGGCTGGTCTTTCCTGTTGCCATCCCCTGAGCTCACCTTGGTCATTCTGGACTGAAATTCAAAAGAGCAAAAGCAGCAAAGTGCCTCAACTTCAGCTCCCTCCAGAGGGAGCAGGACTGTAGCAGGAAAATCCAGCTCTGCTCACAGGGAGGATGAAATTCCATATCTGCCTTTGCAGAACAAACCTGCAAAAATCCAGTGGGAAACAGCCTCTGCCACTGGCAGAGATGAGTGTGCCCATCCCATCCCATCCCTCCTGTGCTCCTCAAAACTGCTTCAGGTTGCTGTGGTGAAATGGGACATTACAAAAAGACAGTTTGGACAGCTGAGAGACAACATCACATCCAGATCATCCAGCAAAACAAGGATCTTCCTCCAAAATCCAGAGCAGGAATGCAGACGACACCAAACAAACGTAAGCACCTTTTAAATGATGCTGGCTATTGTTGAATAATAACAACTGAATTAATTAGATTGCTACAGGGATCAAACTGAACTGAAATTAACCTTGAAAAAAGGGGGAATCAGCATATTTCTCTTGTGTACAGTCATGTACTGTTGCTTCACTCTCTGTTTCATTGCTACAGTCAATTTTTGCAAAGCATCCACAGCTTTTCAAACAAAGTGGAAGCCAAAAGATTGATAAGGACCTTGCTGGGCTGTGCTGCAGAAGGTCTCCTTGCAGAGACATGGTCTTTAGTACTTTAAAAAACAAAGGCAATAACTCATTTTCCTCTGTAAAAGTAAACCCCTTTGATGAGCCTTGCTCCCAGCTTGGGTCTGTGTGGGAGCAGAGGGAAGTCAGAAGGAAAACCATCACAGCAACAACACGAACTGCCTGACTGCAGCACTAAATCAGAGGCACGACACGCTCTGCCTGACTTCCCAAAGGGATTTGGGCAGGTAGAACCTCCTTCCCCTCCTCAAAGTCCTGCCAGGCCCCAGCTGAGGTTGCCATCAGTCTTTACACGTTACCCACAAGTGCTGAGCAGCACCAGCCAGCAGAGTGGGGACTGATGTCAGGACAGTCTCTGGCTGTCCTTGTCCAGTGAGGCAGAGGAAATCCTGGGAAGCGAAGACAGGTACAGCTGGCCACAGCCTGGGAGGGAAGGGCTGGTTCACATCTCTCTGAGGCCACTTGGATTCAGGACTGCACACGCAGGGCTCACTCACCAGCCCCTCTCTCCTGCCCCACCTGCCAGCCCCTGCAGCTCAGACAAACAACCCAGCTCCCTTTTGTCCTTTGCATTGTACCAGTTGTTTCCACTCCAACAATCCTGTTCCCCAGAATTTCATTCCCCCCACCCCTTCATTTTCCTGTAGTGAAATATAACTGTGAAGGCTTTGAGGAGGCTCCAGAATTCATCTCAGCACAAACAATTCCCAAATTACCATAATATCATGTACTGGCCTCAAAAACACCACACAACCACCACCTCCCTCCACAAAGGTTTCTCCCTAAATTCTTTTATGTCATTGATAAGCATCAGTTAATGAATAATAACAGCAGTAAATGCCTTAAAAAGACCAAAGCAGGATAAGTAACAGCCAAGAGTGGGCTGTCACAGGAGGGACCACAGATCAAAGGGGAATGCTGACTCAGCTGCTTTGTTGCTAGACTGGAACAATTTATCTGAATCCCAGTAGGTAAAAATTAAAACTATTTGTAGGAAATAAAAAATCCCCCTCCAAAATGTGAAGGTCTCCCTCTAAATATTTGTCTCCACTAAACTGTGCATGAGAGCCTCCCATCCTTCAGAAAAGGGATAAAAAAGCAGGACTGGATTGAAGAAACACAGCAGAGCAGAGGAAGGGCAGGTGTGACAGGCAAACAGTGACAAACAAACATGATGGCAACACATGGCACAGATTTCTGAGGTCTGAGCATTATTTTGGAGGAGCTGGGCTGAGGCAGGGATGCAGTCACATGGGAAAGGGAAGGAGCAGGGCTAGAAGCAAACAATGTCTCATTTTCTAGGGCAGAGCCACTGCCATGGACAGAGGAAGAGGCACCTGATCTCTCCAGGCCTGCCAACTCGATGTATTTTTCACCAGCAGCTCCTGGAAATTTTGGTCAAACAGGAGAATAAAGGCAGCTCCTTACCTTGGCCTCCAGCGTGTTCAGCCTCTCGGTCATATCAGCGAGCCTTGTGCAGTTCATGCATTCTAGAGAGAACAAAACACAGTAATGTCACACTGCCAGGGGCTGTGCATGTTCACCCACGGTCAGGCTGATCCCTTTCATCCAAGGCACATGGAAAAGTGAGTCAAGATTAGTTATGGGGGACAATAAATATTCAAATCCACTGCACAGGTCACCAGCCACAGCCACCTTACATGAACTTTGTTTGGGGATGTTTAGGGGGGCAGAGTGTGAAATTAAGTTCCCAAGATGCAGAAGGCAGATGAAATAATAATCCGTTTTAAGACTTTTCATGCTGCCAACCAGCATGACCTGCTGTTATAGGCAGAGATACTTGTCCTGCCACTGGTGTGGCACCTGCTCCTACATCACAGGACACCAGGCTGCACAAACTCTACTCCATTTAATACTCTCTCCTCTACTGTTTTCCTGGTAAAATACCAAGGAAAGCAATGCATAGACAAAATGCCCATGTCTGTGGAGTCCTGCTCCATCCCTGGGCTCCAGGCTGTGTTACCACTCCCAGACAAATGAGACAAAACATCCATCCCAGTTACAGACAGAAAATCCAAGGCAGATCCAAGGGCTGACACAGCCCAGAGCTGCAGCATGAAGTGGTTTCCATCTCACTTTGCTGCAGAGGAGCAGCAGACAGTCAGCAGCCACCAAAGGAGTCCTGACAGGAGGCTCAGTGAGAACAAACATTGCCAGAACGAGCTCTGAGTGCAGGTTGAAGTGGTTGCTCCCTCCAAAGGACATTCCTTATCTAAACAGAAGGCCTGCTGCTTTGCCTCTGGTTTCATCTCAGCAATTTTAAAGTGAGTGAAGGAGGAAAAAGCCCTGAACAGAAATTTCATCAACAAGGCACTTTCCCAGTGCTTTGCAGCAAAGTGGAGCTGCCCACTCCCAGCTCTCAGAGAAGATTTCCACACTGGACCTCTCACCTCTCATGACTCCTGAAGCCCAGCAGTTCTCAAAAAGGGAAAATTATTTGCATCATGAAGCATTTCAGAGGATAAACCATCCATATTCAGGTGATGAATCACAGCTCATGTCCCATAGAGCAGAAATACATCTCTGTGTGAGGGGCCAGAGCCTGGTTTCATTGATTGGCCATGGAAGTATTTAACTCTGGTGTTTCCACAGGGCTGGGAATGTTCATCTGTAGCCCTGGAGCCCCTAACAGACTGCTCAGGTGCAGCTGAGGCTGCAATGATGCAGAGCATGCCGGGGGAGCCCAAAAATTCCCTATGGCAAGGAATGGGTGGACATGGATTTTGGCCTGAGTGAACACCCATTTCATTGATTTTCCTGAGGTCATGGAGCAATCTCCATTAATTGGAAGTTTTTTTTGTGGATAACAAACACTGGAGAATTCCAGGGACTATTTGTTGGCTTGACGTGACTTTTCTGCAATCGTGCCTTCAATAATTTTTTGAGAGCACTCAGTTTCTCTTGTTCCAGGGGCCACTGGTCCCCCCTAACAAGCTTTGTCCCCTGTTGCACAAGGCCCCCCAAGGGACCTCTCCAGTCTCTTTATGGAGCACATTGCATGCCCTGGTGGCTCTCAGCCATGCAAATATTTGAGTGCATGGCTTGGAAGATCAGGAAGATGGGCTGTTCCACCCTGGTGATTTACAGGCTGAAAAGATTGTTTGAGTGCTAACAGCAACCCACTGCATCCACTTTCCAAAGGAATTCTCACACTGGCCGTCTATGAGGAGCTGTGTATCTTCCCAAAGGATCCAGACACAGATCTTCCACCTCATAATACACAACATTTTGCAGACAAAGCATCTGATGCTTCAGGAACACTCAGATGGAGGGATTTCCTCACAGGTCAATACTGACATGGACTTTCTTTTACCCAACAGCAAATATCATTTGCTTATTTTTATTTTCTGCAACAGATCTTGGGCAATATTTTTTGGCTTGAATTGACCCATGAACATGCAAGTGCCATAGGTGCACTGTCCTATGGGGGAGGAAATGGGTGAGGCTTGTTTGGTCTGGATCTGCTTGTGGTGTGTGAAACAGGGAATTGGTTTCTGTATGTAACTGGCTTCAGGCTTTTGATCTTGCTCATCCCCACAGAAAGATAAGACTGAATAAATCCAGTGCTCCCAGGAGCCAAAGACACACCAGATGTGTTACAGAGCAAATAAAATACAGAGTCCTATTCTCCCTCCTTCTGGCTTGCACATATTAGTAACTCCCACAGGTTTAGACAGACTGACTTGAACTGTCTGAAAACCATCTCTGCATCTCTGAGATGGACTGACCACTTAAGGTCCCTCTGGAGAGCTCAGCTCATAAAAAAGTGTTTGTACCACCCCTGTGCACAGGGGTGAATCAACCAGCTCCCCAAGGGAAGGACAAGGTTCAGGGACAGCAGCAGTCTAGCAGCTCTCTCTGCTCTTGAAGAGTGTCTCAAGGAGCCCTCTCAGGCGCATTTGAAACAGAAAAAGTTTTATTTAAATGCACAAAGTGACAGAAGAGAAAGAAACCAGCAGTGTCACTGCATGTGATATTTGTACTAATATGATCTTCATGTCCATGATGTTGAAACAGGCAGAAAACACAGCCTGGGTCAGAAAGAGAACTGCTTAAGTTCAAGCTGGATTTGATCTCTGATCCTTTCTGTTGTGAAATGCCTGGAAACCCAGATCCACACCCAAGGTACTTAGACTGGGCCCAAAAGACAGTTAAATAATCCAGAAAGTGGATAACCTAATGCAAAAGATCTTACTAAGGCAAGAGTCCTGCCAACAAATCCATGTGACATTTATTTATCTGACCAACAGGCAGACAAGGCTTTCAAAAGCAGAGATGAATGCTCAGGGCTGCAGTGTCAGACACTCCATTCAAAGCTCCCTCACAACACACCAGGGACCAGACTGTTCAGGGGCTGGGGTCCACAGCTGTCCTTGCAGAAAGCTGAGAATGGTGGTGACAAATCAAGCTAATAAATATCTTCCCTAACCACGATGCATTGAAGCATTTAGTGTCTAATCTTGATGGCTGGTGATTCCAAGGCCTGGGACTGTGAAGCTGAATCTTCTGATCAGGGTGAAAGCAATCTGTGTTATTAAAAAGAGCTTGAGAATCTCACATCATTATTTCTCATGGAACAAATACAACACTGGGGCAAATGCACACACTCTCTGACCTGGGACTGCAGAGCAGACGCTTTCCATATCTGCACAAATCCATCACTTGTTGCTACACAGAACCACAGTTTATTTCCCTTCTATTCCTAGTTGGCAGATTTGTATTTTTCCAGCTAAACTCTGAGAAAGGAGTTGTGATTTCACTCTATGAATCCCAACCTCAAAACACATGGTAGGATTTGTTTTAGAAATATTCCAGCAGGGAGGATAAATAATTGAGATAATGAACATGAGACAGTACCAGCATATCCTGTGACAGCCAGTCTGTCTCCACCATGTCTCACAGTTACTGTCCCAGCACATCTCTCCCTTCCCATTCCCTCCTTTCAACTGGAATGTAACTGGAGGGATGGAAAATTTTAATGCAGAGGAGACATGGAAGACTTCACATGCTGGAAAATAACAACCCAGGTACTGTGTACCAGCTGTGACCCCCTTAACCCTGACACAAAGCTTGACACGTTCAACCCATCTTTGATTAAAGATGAGCCTCCAGTGCAGCACCTTTGCCAACAGGCATCAGACCTGTGCCTGAGCTTCCAGGCTGGATACACCCCTGTGAGTGACCCAAAGCAGTGAATGATGGCTTCAGGTACCTTGTTAACCTGGCACTCCTGCTTTGCGTAATTTCATTATTAAATACTTGCACACCTCAGCTTCTCAAGCCTGAAAGCCCACAAGTCTTCAAACTCCTCATTGAAATCCTAACAAGAGCAGTGTGATAACCTGATACCAACAGGGCTCAAATTATTTCAGCACAGTTATCACAGTGGCACTGAGGGCAGTAAAAGTAGAATCAGCCCAACTTTCACCATGGGGCCACAGGTCAGTTTTGTGTGAAAAGGCAAAGAAACCTCTTGGCACCTCTGCCCAATTTCTCTGCTCTGACAGCCCATGCTCATTTGTACACCCTGAGTCTCGGCAGAATATTAAAAGAGCTTTTGGTTTCCCTACAGCCAGATGCTCAGTAGATATAAATCGCACTGCTCAACTGAAGTCAAGGGATCAAGGTTCTGTCTCTCTTTTTCTTGATGGATTGCTCCAAAATTTGTGTTTCAGAGGGGAGGCGGAGGAGGTGGTTTATAGCATATGAAAGGGGAGAGAATTCTGGAATCACAAAGCCTTTGTTTAAACAAATAAAGTCTTTGCAGCCAGTTTTTTTCAAGACCATATTTTGCTATTACAAGAAACTTCAACCTTGCAATGCAATGGGGCGTAGCAAGCAGGCAGATTTGGGGACATGAGAATCACATCTGCACCTCATGCTTCAACCTGCTCAGACTCCAAACAACACACTTCCCTCCTAGGCTCATTTTCCTTTCATCCATTGTTAGCTTATTGTAAAGGACCTGTAAAGGATCCAGGGTCAAAGGATGAAAAAGGACCAAATGTAACACAAACACAGAGACACAAATGAAATACTTGATTTTTGTGACACAACTTGCCTGGCAGCTCTTCGCTCTCCATCTGATCCAGTCCATCACTTCCATTGCATGGCCATGCACAAAGAGGACAGGTTGGGTTATCCCCAGGGCAGGGGAGCAAACCACAGCTGCCAACAGCCCATGTTGGAGCACTGGGAAGGCAACAGGAGCTCCATGAAACTCAACACAACAGCTCTGACTGTGCAGCAACTGCAGCATCAGCAACTGCAGCATCAGCACTGCTTGGAGCAGCTCCTGCACCACCAGAGCCACGGCTCGGGCTGCACTGCCCTGACAAATCAGTGACACACAGCTCGAGAAGGTCCAGTTGGAAGAACATTTTGTCTGTCAAAGTAATCAGGAGACCAGCTTTTCTCAGCAGACACCTGCAAGGTGTTCAGAGCAAGTTCAGAACAGTCTCAGAACAAATCTGGAAGAACTCGGCTAAATTCACCCAGTCAACCATGTTTCTTTGCAAAGAGAAAAGGATGAACTCAAAACTCCCAAGGAAAATGGGAAGCACCATTAACTCAGTGAGCACCCAGCATCTCATGCACTGATGTTTTATTTGATACTCTTGAGAGAAACCACCAGACCACTGACCCCTCCACCCCCTTACTGCACACACATACACACACTTTAGCCAGAAAAAGAACAGTGACACTCTCTGACACTGGCACAGGAGCAATTTCAAGTCAAATTCCACAGCAGAAATATGAGCACAGATCTTGTGTGCCTACCTAGGTGGCCCTCAGCTGGGGGACAGCCAGCCTGAGCTCGCATCTCCACCTCTCTTTAATTTGTCTGATTTGACCCTTCCAGCCTTTTTACATGGTTACTGAGTTTCCTTAAGTAGTTTATGTTCTGGCCCTTTGCAAAAGCTTTCGCCAGTGCTTGTGAAGGATAGCAGGCCCTAGCCATAAATCACAGCCAACCTGGGATCTGTTTTTTCAACACATTTCCTCTAATGAGAGTCAGATGTTGGCTAGATAGGCTTTATTAATTGTGCTTGTTTAGAAGGGGCCGTGTGTGCAGCTCTGCACTGGGGTTTGAGCCCCTGAAGGGCAGAGGGCTGACAGCAGGCAGGAGGGATGGAGGAGAAAAGGCTCAGGAATCAAAGGTCTGGAGAGCTCTGGAAGGGAAGGGCTCAGACCCTGGCCACAGCTCCAGTCCCAGAAAAGCCAGAGCAGGAGCTGTTTCTGCAAGGGGAAGATCACTGACTTTTGTTTAGTGTAGGATCATTAAGACTCCACTGCTCTGTTTACTGCCCTGATATTTACTTGCTGTGTGCATTGTAAACCACAGAATATCCTGAGTTGGAAGGGATGCAAAGATCATCCAGTCCAGCCCCTGGCCCTGCACAGACACCCCAACAATCCCACCCTGAGCATCCCTGGAGCAGTGTCCAAACACTCCTGGAGCTCTGGCAGCCTCAGGGTGTGCCCATTCCCTGGGGAGCCTGGGCAGTGCCAGCACCCTCTGGGGGAAGAACCTTTTCCTGATCTCCCTGACACAGCTCCAGGCCATTCCCTCAGATCCTGTCACTGATCACCAGAGAGGAGAGACCAGTGCCTGCCTCTCCCCTTCCCCTTCTGGCAAAGACAGTGGCAAGGGAAGGGCCCCATGGGCAGGGGCTGTCAGAGCCATGATGCTGGGACAGAAAGGCAAAGTCACCCAACCCAGAGAAGAGCTGTGCACTCGGTGCCTCTTCTTCTCAACGTTTCTCATGTCCAGCTGCACTGTGAAATCTGTGTTCTGGCTGACCTGCAAACTTTGCATGCTCCAACCTGGCCACAGCCTCACCTTTCACCTGGCATTTGCACACCTGTGCCCTTCTGGTCACTCTAGAGTGGGTCTCCTCCAGCTCAGACCATTCTGAGATCCAGGTTCCAGACTGGGACTGGCAGAGCCCCATGACATCTTGCTGAGCCTGGTCATTAGCACAATTAAAACATCTCACACATCAGGAACCTGGAGCTCAGAGAAACTTAGAGATGGTCTCTTTGACCAAAGGGGGTTTGTTCTTTCCCACAGTTTTCACATCAGGATTTTGCAGGCTGGAACGTTTTATCTTCACCTGGAAATTGTGAGTTATTAGGTTGCCTATCAATATGAAACAGAACACCTCCAGAATATTTTTGCCTTTTTACCTTCATTCCAGATAATTCACCATCTCTGCTATGAGACCCCAATCCCTGCCAAAATTCCCCCATTTGTAATGTCTCTCATATCTCTATTATAACAACCCTTACCCTTAACTTTACTGGCTATCTTTAAAAAGCAGCTCAGATTTCCTTTCTTATGAGAACTGCTATCTGATCCTTTTCCGCTTGTAAAGTGCTCATACTTCATTTTCGTGTCTACTTTCTTCTTTTCCTTCTTAAAGAGGAAAAGTGGGGGTTTTTTTGCATAAACAAACAATAACTGTTTTTTCATTATCATGATATTTGGTGCTTTTGAAATGTCTGTAAGAAAAACCTTAGCAAAACTGAGTGAAATGAGTGAAAAGAAAGTTTACCACAAAGTGCAAGTTACTCTAAGTTGTTGGAGTAACAACTACTATTCAAGAAGCTACACAAAATTTGGTACCTTGTTTCAAGTAAAAAAAAAGGGTGCATTTTTTAAAAGTTTTGCAGTATTATCTCTAGAGGTCTTTTTCTTAAATGATTTTTCATACCTTCTGAATTAAATGTTTCAGCCTTAAGTTTCAAATGGTATTTTTTTTCAAATCTCCCTCAAATTAAAAATTAATTAACAAATTAAATAGTCTTAAGTGAAAGCAAATGGTCTAGTCTGGGTCAAAAGAAACTATTCTGGTTGACCCAAACTCATATTTTGGTTATTACACTGTGTCAAAACCTTAAAATTTTCCATTTCAGATTCTCCCAAATAATTTTGCTTTGCAATTTTTTTTTTTTTTTAATTGGCAAATCAAGCCAATATCCCTCCATTATTTACCCAGGTCTATTCTTAAACAGCTCACATCACTCATGTTGTTTTATTTAAGATTTCACACCTTCACACTCCCACCCCAGTCATTAATTTTATCCATAATTCCTCTCATCCTGGGGGGTTTGTGCTCTTCCCTATCCTGCTGGTGAGGCTGGTGCTCCATCAGCATTTGCAATTTGATCAAGATCATTTACTCACAGGCAACCATCAGCTGTGAGATCCGTGTTCAGTCTATCTCTATCTGCCAGAGGAAGGTTTAACAGGGAATGGCTGGGTTTTGATGCAACATGTTTGGATAGAAATGCATCATCTTGATTGTTACAAGCACCAAGGACATTTCACTAATGCAGCCCAACTGAATTTACCCTGAAAACAAAGATTTTACCTGTCCAGTGTGAGATTGCTAAAGCCTTGCTGACTGGAGCTGCTGATCCTGGAGCTCTAAGTGATGCTGGTGGCACTGGGGCTACTCAATAATTTTGACATTGCACCAAACAAACCCTCCCCTGGTTCCCAGGGGTAACAGGGCATGGCAGCAAAGCAGACAAAGCAAATAAAAGGACAGAAAATAAAGACACACAGGTGGATGAACAATATGTATCTAGAAACCTCTCACAGCAAGACAGGGCAAATCTAAACTAGATTAAAAGTCCCCAAATTAAAAGAGGGATTCCACACACTTTCCAGCCAAGGAAGCTGAGGGTGTGATGTTCACAGGGTCTGGGGCTCCTTCCCAGGGGATAACACTCCTCCTACAGCTGGGCCAGTCCTCACTGTGCCTAAATCCCATGTCTGATACCACCATCGTTGAACTAAACTCATTTCTCCCTCAATCCCTGCTCTGTGACATGGAGAGAAACTTCATAGGACCTGACCCCAGTGCAGAACGCACAGAAATTCCATTACACTCAAAACTTCATCTCACATTGAGATGGCTTCACATCCCTTACAAACCAGACTGCTTTTCCCTGCTGGGAGAAGCAATCAGGGGGAAAATGCAGTCAAAATACAGTGCAGTGTAACATGAAATAAGGAAGCAGACAGGACAAAAGGAAACATTTGAATCAGGCTCACCGTGAAGTCTGCAGGGACTCTCACAATATTGGTTCTGCACCTGTGTAACACAGGTCAGGGAATCTCTCACAGTCTTGAGCCAAACAACGTGTGCTGAGCTGGGGTTTGTGTTTCATAAAGACACTCCAGAGCCAGACAACCAAGGTTTTCTTAGTGAACTGCATCCAAAGTTAACCACTGGATAGGAAATACGCATCTTGTTTCCAGTTGGGATTTCTGACCTCAAATTCTACCCCTGCTTTCAGTTTTATTACTTGGGCCTGCAAAGCTGTAGGGCAGCTCTAGGGTTGGACACCTCTTCTCTGTACAAGGTCCCTG
This sequence comes from Cinclus cinclus, assembly GCF_963662255.1. Taxonomy (NCBI): domain Eukaryota; kingdom Metazoa; phylum Chordata; class Aves; order Passeriformes; family Cinclidae; genus Cinclus; species Cinclus cinclus. Next base: position 6,827,489 of record NC_085067.1, read on the forward strand.
TAACCCACAAACCTGTGACATTCAGGATGCTCAGTCAAGCTCTAGTTGTTCCTCATCCAGAACATTTAGCACGGGGTTCCTTTAGCCAAGACAAAAAATCAGCTGAAAGACCAATAAGGAAAACAACTCTTTACTACTGCTACTGAAAAGGATGGTCAGAATTCAGAAGAATTTGGCTCCCCGAACATCAAAATAGTTTTGTGAATGTGTTTACATATTCTTTCTCCAGCACATGCACAATGATGATGATGATTGTTATTATTACTATTGGCACGGGCACTTTTGCAAAGGTTTGATTTCCCATGTCAGCATTTCAGCCTCAGGTTCAGCCCACCATGGTTTGTCCATTCTCCCCCACTCCCTCCCTCCCTGGGGCTCTGAACAGCCCCCACAGCCCTCACCCAACACCCCTGCCCTGCACAAGGCCAGTGCCCACCCCTGAGCCCTTGGGAGCTGAAATACAGGTACAGGACATCCCTCCAGGACCCTCACTCTGCTAATGCTGCTCATTACCCCTTGCTGGCCTTTATCTAAATCCCCCTGAGCTCTGCAGTGGTCCTTACAGATCCAAGCAGCAGGAAGAGGAATCCTTTCCACATTTCTCTGCAGCTGTGATTTTGCTCTCCAGGACATCCAGGGATGCTGGGGTTTCAGGGGACCCAGCAAATCCCTCACATCCTCTGGTCTCCATAGTGTGAAGAACAAGGTAACACTTGCATCCCATTAGCAGTGAGCACGGAGCTGTGCAAAGAACTTTTTGTTTGGGTTTGTTTTCTGTTGTTGCTTTGTTAATTTCTGGGTGCAGAAAAATTAGTAAAGGAAATACCTGCTTGGGCTTAGCCCAGGCACATTTCAATTTCAGCTTCAGGTTTTTAACTCTTCTAAAGAAGCTACACCTCCAGCTCATTTTAGATTGAAAAATCAAAGGATATTCAAAATCTAAATGTTTTCCAGGATTTCTTCATTCTGTTGTTTTAATCCAAAACTCACAAAATACTTCCCAAATGTGGGATTCTATTCACTTTCTGATGGGACCAAACCTTTAATCACCATTTGCCTATTTGCACTTTCTCTGACCTGCGACAGGGGCCCAACAACGAGCAGCACAGCGTGTCCCCTAAGAGACCTCATGTTGGTGGCAGTTTGAGTAGCTTCATTTGGAGATTCTAAATGATTCCACCCTGAAACTCTCCCTAAAAATGCCTTAAATGCCAAGTCTAGACCCATGAATGAAGGCCAAGCATCTGGGGAGATTTCTCCTGGAACATGGCAAGCCCTGGGTAAGGCTGGGTGTCAGCCAATCTTCCCTCCCACCCTGTCACCCCACGCACTCTGCCTCAATATCACGTTACTCTTACAGCTGTGGAGGTTTTGACAATGAATTTTGACCCTCCCTCTGAGCACTGATGAGGAACGGGGAGAAGAGCCAACGAGTCCAAAATGGACAAACTCAGAATGGTGCAATTTGCCTGCAATACACCAAGAAGGAACTGGATACCTCCAGAGACACCTCCATCCCTCCAACCCCACACCATCAATAGTCACTTCTGAGCACCAGGCAATAATACACTGGCAAGTAAGCTTCAAGCAGAGCTTTAAAACAACACAGCTCGAGCTTTAGAAGCCGATGTACAGTCACTGGTGCCTGCTGCCACGTGATGCTGCTGGCAACAGGGGTGATTTTGGCACTTTAAAACAAGCACAGGGCCAGATTACAGTGGGAAGCAACGACCATAATTCTCCTGCATTTAGAGAGCTCCTAGGTTTTGTACCCACTGAGAGTTTAGCTCCAACAGCACAACACAGAAACTTGAGGGCACTTAATCAAATCAAAGCTCTTAACTGTTTAAGTTCATCTTTCTCCATGAAATGTGTCTGCAAGACACTCTCAGGCACTTCACCAGAGTTAATTGCCTGAACCCAAACCATCACAGCCCACAAATCCTTTAAACTTTGAGAATTGACTTAATGCTGAACAGCTGCCAGGCTCTCGCTCGCCCGCAGCCATGGGAACAGCTTTTCTTATCAATAAATGGGGATTCTTGTGTGTGCAACACCCAGGAATGGCACTGGAAATGCTTCTGCTTGGAGATCAGGAAATGCCAGCAAAAAACGTGCTAAGTGCAGCTGGAGGCCAAGGGAGATGCACATTCCCACCAAGCCATGGCCCAGTCCCTTTCCAGAGGTGTGGAATGACGGGTGCTGTGAACTGCTGTGCTTCCAATGGCAAGGCACTGCAGCTCTCCTCAACAGGGAAGCTCTGGGCTACCTCCAAGAACCATTGGTAAATGAGGACTTTAACGGTGACAATTGCATCAGTACAAAAGCAATCTCCTATTTCAATCCAATTAATGCTGTGCTAAATCATCAGCCCGGGCCTTGCCTTTTGCAGTGGAAGGAGACACATCTGTGAGGCTCCTCTGCTGCATGTGGTTTGTATTATCCTCCAGCACAATATGCATAAACTAATGCTGTTCTACACTTACACAGCACCTCATCTGGAAATCTGAAAGCGATTTATGAATGGTGGGCATCTGTGACATTTTACAGATGGAAATCGAGGCACACAGGGATTCAGTAATTAGCCCCAGACTTGCACAATGAGTCGGCTGCAGAGCAGAGCACATTATCTGTTCTGTAGTAACATCTAGTGTCCAAACACAGAGGGAGACGAGTCTTTCTCCACAAAAAGTGTACAAGGACACCCAAAATACCACCCATGCCTGTATTCAGACCAAGACTGTTGAGGAACAGTCAGAGTGAATGCACAGCCTAAAGCACAGCCTGGCCTGGCACATAGGTCTCTTCATTCTTGGAATACAAACACAGGCAAGCAGAAGGGTTAATATGCCTGAAAGTTGTCTGCTTTTTCCACATCGGTTGATCCAATAAAAAAGATTGATTCTCCCTACAAATCTGGCCTCACTTTAACAAATCATTTGATTTGACACAAAGGACTATATTCAGATAGTTTAAATTCCACTTCACTCCCTGAAACTAAAGTTTCTAATGGGCTGAAGCCTCAGAAACAGCCAATAGCAAAGGCCAGGCAGAGACACCCACCTTGGGAAGGGCTGGAAGTGCCTGAGTGCAGCCAGAAGCATCTGCAGATTTCTCTGTACTGCAGTGCTTAGGAGCCCACAAGGAATGCTGCAGTGTGAAAGAAAACACAGAGACTTTCCTGTACCTTTGAGAAATACAGCAGCAGCTCACACTTCTGTAAGCCTCCCAGTGGTAAACGTAACACTGTTATTACCTGTCCACCTTGCCTGAAGGGACAATCCCAAAGTATTGGGATGCTGATCACCAAGGTGTAGAAAAAGCCCATAACCATGTCCAAGCAATTCTGCCTCTGCCTTCCTGCCTGGCCCTACATTTCCAAAGGGTTTAGCCCACATCCTAAAATCAGGGTATCATTTGGAAGCTGAATGACTAAAATCAAGCCATGGAATGAAACCTTCAAACACTGGGCAACAAGAGGAATCCCAGGCCAGATTGTCAAGAAGGAGGATTCCCTCCACAATCAAAACAACCCTGACAATCCAACCAGCCTATAAATCATAGAAGGATAGAATGGTTTGTGTTGGAAGGGAACTTAAAGATTATCCAGTTCCACTCACCTGCCATGGGCAGGGATACCTTCCACTATCCCAGGGATCCAGGGGCAGCCACAGCTGCTCTGGGCACCTTGTGCCAGGGCCTGCCCACCCTCACTGGGAACGATTTCTTCCTACCTATCTAATCTAAACCTTCCCTCTTTGAGGGGAAACCATTGCCCCTTGTTCTGTCACTATCTGCCTGAATAAAAAGTCTCACTCCTTCCTTTTTATAAGCCCTGTTTAAGCACTGGAAAGGGCTCCAAGGTCTCATTGGAGTCTTCTCCAGGCTGAACAACCCCAGCTCTCTCACCCTGTGTTTGTAGGAAAGGTGTTCAGAGCATCCTAAACACCCATCACAACCATCAAGAGCACCCAGCCCATATTCTCTAACCTGCTGTCACATTAGCAGAATAACAGCATCACTAGATTTTGCCTGGATTGAAGCCTTAAAAGGGTGTGAAAGTGCACAGTGGTGTAAACCTCATTTTAAAAAATTATTTAATATCTTGCCCTTCCAAGGGCTGTGGTGTGCAAGGGTAGGACTCTTCGTGCTCTCTCTGAATACCCAACAGGACAGATGTTGAAAAGGGCACAGCCACCAAGGGAGAAACTGAAGCACAAAGTTTCACCACTTTAAAAATCCAGAACTAAGAGTGGTCTGTGGCAGGACCAATAATAAGGACTGCAGAAAATGTAGATATAACTTCTGCTGACAGAGTACTTTCCCTTGGACACGTCATTGGTTCCTCCACATGGCAATTCCAACATGAGGATCACGGTGATATGAAGTGCATTTGTGATCCAGGACATGGCCAAGTTAACAGAACAATAACAGATGCAATAGCATCCCAAACCATGGCAGAGAGTAGGAAAGGGAATAAGGATAGAAACAAGAACTGAAGGATCCTTCCCTCCCAGAAGGATTGAGCTGGTTTCTCTATTCAGACATTGATTTTTTTTTTCCCTGATACAGTAAGAATTTTAAGGAAGCTGTTACACACTCCAAATGTCCTCTGGTCTCCATAGTGAGCACTGGGAATAGTGTTAGGCATCTTCAGGGTCCCATCCAAGGGATGCAGCACTGCAGATTTAACACAGATCCTTCCCAGGCCACCCTCTCTGCCCTGCTTGACTGCATCCCACTCTTCCAGCTGTGCCTGGGACCCAGGGCCAATTCCAGCCTGGACAGCCATTCCATGAGGAATCAGCAGCATGTTCTGTGACACCCCTGGGCAGAGCACACAGACGTGAACTGTGGCTACAGCAAGAAGCACAACTTCATAGAGGGTGGGGCAGAAGGCTGGGGCTTGTCCTAATCTGAGGATTCATAGGAGCTTCTGGGCAGTGGGACATGGATTTTTCTGCTGAGTGTGTGTTCAGCAAGGAGAGCAGAGAGGCAGAGCAGTGAGAGCACTTCATGCCCTGTAACACCACTGCCTTCACAACCCAGCACTTGGGATAACTCAGCATGTGCTGCTTCAGAGCTGCCACGATTTTCACCTTCCACAAAACCTGCATGTGGCATCAGGCACAAAGACTCCCATGTAAATTCCTGCTTTTCATTGATTAACCATCACTGGAGAAACATTTTAGAATTTAAAACCTTGGCTGAGCTTTTGCATCTGCACCAGAGAACTTTCAAGTGATGTTTTAACATCAGTTTGGAGACACACAGCTCATGCACCAGCAAGCAACAAATCAGCTTTCATTCACTTTCAACCTTTAAAACCAGTTTGGTTTTCTCAGGGGAGGCTCTTCCAACACAAGACACGAGGAGACACCAGGCTGCTGGATGCCAGTGGCTCAGGAACCTTTCTCCTCATGGAAGAGCCTGCAACTGCAGATAAAACCACAGCCACCCTCCCTCTGAGTACTCACTTCATCAAGTAACCCCCTCCTGGCTCTTCTCAGCATGCCACCCCAAAAGATTGATGAGAAGCATAAGCAGGCTGGGGAGAGGCATGAGTTTTAATGGCAAGGACAGCCCCAGGAGCCTGGTGTCCTCTCTCAGGCAGTGACCCAAGCAAAAAGGAGGAAAGTGGAAACAGGAGGGCCCTTCCCAAGTGCTCATCAGGTAGCACCTGGGCAGTTCCCAGAGAGAAGCAGGCCATTCCCAGCTCCCTTTTCCAGATTCTTGAAGGAAACTGAGGCAAAGAGCAGATAGAGACTCACAGACCCACCCCCCCCCCCCTCCCACAAGCTTCTCCCCAGAAGCAAAGGACAGCCCTGGCTGGCACAGCCCCCCTCCCACAGAGCACAGCCCAGCTCTGGGCTCTGCCTCTCCGGGTACCACTTACGGTCCTGGCTGGGAAAGGAGCCGAGCTGGCGGCCAGAGGAACCTGCAGGGGAGACAAGGAGTTGTCACTGAGCTCGTGGCAAACCCTCACCCTGTGCTGCTCTGGCTCAGCAGAGGAAAACTTCACTCAGCTGGAATGGAAGTGGCTCCATTGCCCCTGTGCCAGCAGCTACCCCTGGCATGCACAGCACACACCACCCTCCCAAGGGCTGGGACAGCCCTGAAACAGCCCCTGACTCCTCTGCAGATGATGCTTCCAAGAAACACAACCTCAGACAAACCTCGTGAAGGACACAGGCTGCAGCATCCACTCTAGCTCAATGAAAAAGGGGCAGTGTTTGGATCTGGGCTGGTTTTTTGGGATAACGGCAGTGGCTGCTTCCATCACGCACAACGGGGGAAAAATGGTCCCAGGTGCAAGGAGGGAGAGCAGCTGCTGTTGTGTTGGCTGAGCCATGGGAGAAGAATCCAGCACCTTTCCAGCAGCTGGTGCATGTGCTAAAAATGATGTTTGTGACAAGAAGAGATGGAATAAAGGTGGGGGGAAGGCCTTCAGCAGTATGGGCACAGAAACATCTCCTAATGCTCAGAAAATCAGAGTACACTTCAGAGGGAGTGTCCTCCCCCAGCTCTGCCAAAGACAGACTCCAGCTGGTTTGGTCACCTTCCCTCTACAGACATTTTCTGTTTCCAAGTGTAAAGCCAGAGATGATGATTCCAACTGCCTTTATAACCAGTCTGAGGTCTGTGAAGACCTAATTATTTAAGTCTGTGAACCACAAAGCAATTTCATCTGGAAATATATGAGCAAATCAGTATCTGTGTTTTGTGAATAAAAGGGTAATAAAAGGGAAAAGAAAAATGCTAAACAAGCTGAGAAAATAATTGTCTTAGTAGGAAGAACTTCCCTCAGCAGCAGAGGGTGACGGTCCCACTGAAGTAATGGATATTAGTCATGATCAGCACACATAAAACCATCTAAACCTTCTTGAAGATACTAACTGCAAACAACTGTTACAAGAATTTACAAGAGTGTGTATGTTGTACCAGTGTCTAGAAACATCACATTAAAACCAATCAAATAAGATCACATAATTGCTTTGAACGTGGTTTTTGTTATTTTGGGGTCCTGGATGGTTTTGTGCGAAGGTCTGGGAAGCTGAGCAGCCAACTTGCTCACAGTCCTCCTACTCATCCCCACAGGGAGGAACAGGAGATGCTGGTGCATTTACACCAGTGCAAGTCTGGACAATGTATGGAGTCCCTTTGGACCCTCACAGAGTCACTGAAGCCCACACACATTTCTTTGGAGGATGATGCTTTAACTTTCCTCCAGCTCTGCTGTGTCACTCAAGCTTTAAAGCACACAAGCAGTGATAATGGGCCAAGGCCAGTCCTACAGCCAGTGAGACATTCCCCCTAAACCTATTCTTTGAGGAAAATAAATAGAGACTTGACTACTGGTATGACTCCCAGCAGATGTTTTCATAATGCTGGACAAATCTGGGACATGTGGATGAACAGAAAAGTGCCCAGAATGAACTCCAGCACCATCTTTTTCCCTTTCCCTTAAAGAAATCCTGTCTCAGCAGAACCTGACCCCAAGACAGGATTGCCAGTGTGGGGAACCTTTTCAGCTACTTTAATCCAAGATTTGGGATTCAGTGATGCTGATTCAGCAAGGACATGGTAAATCAGACCCCTGAGGGCATGTTGCCATAAATCCCTACCATGGTTTTTCTGAGATGAGCAACCAAAGGCTGTGCTGCGCTGCTCACAGCACTTCTCCTCCCACCAACCCAAGCAGTGGGAGCCAGGCAGCAGTGTTTGCCTCTAGGAAATCCTGGAGGGACAAGGTGATGGCCATGCTGCAGCCTTTCCTGCATCCCCCCTGCCAGGGGACTCCAAGCTGTGCCAGCTCATGATGCAAGCCCATCTCTGGATGTCCAGGAGAGAGTGGGCAGGAGGGCTCTGAGACACAGCCTAAGGCAGGCCAGCCTGGCTGGATCTCAGGGCCACTCAAGTGCAAGCATAGAAACCATGGCTTTGATGGAGTGAGCCCTTCCTCTTGCAGGGCCAGGACCAGTTTTGCAGCAGGAACCATGCAGGGCAGTCCCAGCCTTCCACAGAAACCTCCCTCCAGATACTCCAGCTCCCAATCATGTCAGATGTGATGGGTGTCAAAATCTCTTTCCTCTTTTTATAGGTCTGCCTTAAGACTGCAGCAAGCCACAGTAATGCCCTGCTTCACAGAAAACCAGTCCCACCCAACCTGCTCATTGCCTTGGCTACAGCAGCCACAGGATTGCAGCTGAGGACTGGGATGCAGCTCCAGCACCTTCTCCACCTCCCAGCACAGTCAGCAGGGCAGCCTTGCATCCTTCTCACATCCTTCTCTCTTATCCAGGTCAGGTACCAGCACAGCCAGGTCTAAAAGAGCCTAAAATCTGGTTACCCTTGGCCACAACAGCTGCCCTCCATGCCAGGGAAGGACACATCAGTTGCAAGAGGAGTGCAGAGAAACAAGAATCAAGCTTCCCATTTTAGCCCCAGGCCTGGCAGAAGGCTCCCCTTTGCTCTGAGACTGTCAGTGCAGCCTGAGGAGCTGCATCAAGGCAGCACGTTGATCCTGAGTGAAGGCAAAGAAAATTATTCTTGTCTTTCACATTTGAAGACTTAACATAAGATCAACCAAGCACATCCTGCAAGAGATTTTGGGAATGGGTTTCACAGAAAATGGGAAGTCTCTTTGGTGCTGGAAGCCCTGCACCACTACAGAGCATCCACATTACCATAACAAAATGCTCAAAACCACATGGTTTTCACTCTTATCCAAATAATGGAATAATCACTATGCAATGAATTTTCTTTCATCATTCAACCATTAACAGCAAGTTCAAACCACCGAGTTCTGCTTCTACTTTGAGAAGCAGAGAAAGATTCCAGTTTAGTCCTTTCCAGATGAAATTAGATAAATGTTTAATGCCTTCTGCAAGATTTGCAGAGTCAACAAAAATACTAAAGGCCAAATCCAGAGGGATCCTGTTAACTAACTCAAGATCCATCTTGAGTGAAACAGCATCCACAATGAGAACAGAAAGTTTCTCCCTTTGCACAACAGTGTCAGGTCAAGATCAATGACATTAAAAAAATGTTTACTAGGTCTTTCCTGTAAAAGCAACAAGAAAGAAAAAAACTAAATCTTCAGAATTGCAACAGAAAGGCCAGTCAAAGGTAGAAATCTATTCCACAGCCCTGTGCAGAGAATCCATTTCTGGACATCTGCCTAAAACTCTGCATCTGCCTTATGCTGGCTCAACCCCCACTGCTCTTGGCAGGTGAGACAGAAAACTGGTTATAAAATGAGCTCTATATTTTATAAGTTTCATAAACATTTTTTTTAAAAAAAACCTGGAATATGAGGCATTCTCAGAGATTCTGTGCCAGAGAGTAATGTGGTCTAACTTGGAAACAGAGTTACCACCTGTTCATGGCAACTGCTCTTTTAATCTTCATTTCTGTTTTATGAGCTGACCAACACTGTTTTATTAGCTGACAATTAGTTTAGGTTGATTTAATTAAGCAAAATTGAGTACAATCCCTGTTTCTTCCAGAGCAAACATTCTGCAGGATTAGGGGTATGAGCAACTTGGAACCTGTATCAATAAAGCTAAATTCCAGATCTTTTTGTCAAAAACAATCACATGACTGTCCAGGTAAATATATGTCAGTGGACACAGAGATGTTCCAGGTGTTCTAAGAGAACAAGAGTTGTTCTAAGAAGAAACAGAAAAGTTCTAAGAGAAAAAGTGATGTCCTCAGAGAAAAGGCAGGCTCTGGTTGCCTGGGGAAAACCAGAGGCGATCGTTTGGCACCAGTTTGGCACAGCATTTGTGCTTAAGTTTAACTGGTTTGAGTTGGCACCTTTGTTTTTAGAATGAGTGTCTGCACCTCATGGAGGGACACTGCCAGACAAGAAGGAGAAAGATGAAAAATAACCCAGTCTGGTAAATAGTAATTGATTATTTTTCAAGGAGATCAATTCCTTAAACCACATGGCTGTTCCACTTGTGGCAGTGGGACAGAAAGGGCAGAGCAGGCTGGGAGGAGGAGCAGGCACGTGGAGGGGTGATGTGGGGCTCGTTTAACTCATGCAAGGATGGAGATGTGGTCATTGCCTGCCATGCTGAGGCAGCTCTCACAGTTACTGCTCCATCTAAAGCTTGAAGCTGATGACAAAAATTTGTTGATACCAGCAGAAGGTCATCAGCATCTTGAACAGATGCCTCCAAAATTGATGTTGCACAGGAGGCAAAAGTCAGTGCTGGCTCTTTTCTGCCAGTGTTTGCTCTCCTGTGAGAAAATGCCCTCATGCACCAGCATTTGGGCTGAAGAACCACATCTGCACATGGGGTGGATACCTCAGCTTTAATCCCTTTGGGTTTGGCTTTGCTTGTTTTTGTACCTGTGTTCTCCTTTATTTTTTTCCCTTGAATATTTTGTATCACATTCATAGAGCTGTACCAAGAAGGAATTCCCACCTGGGCAAACATCTCAAGTTTAGCACAAACTCAACCTTACACACAGTATCTGCCAGTCATGTATCAGGCTGAGAGGATTTAGCCTTCCTCAGACAGGTTGCAAAGATGCTTCTGCTTGGCTCATTTTAAATATTCAAGGCAATAATTGACCAAAATCAGCAGCCTTTTGAGTACCAGCCCTCACCAAGGTAAGCTTGAGTGAAATACTCAAGGATGAACTTCCTCACGTCACAATTTCTTGAGTCCCATCTTGCAGCAAGGCAGAAGCCAGTGGTTAATTCTATGTGCAGAGTTTGCAGTAGAGGTTGTAGCCACAACTCAGCCCTAGAGGACTGATAAAAATGACTGTAACAGTAGTAGAGGCTCGGGTGCAGTTCAGTGAAGACAATTTTGCAGTCAAATGGTTCTCCTGTAAGATATATGTTGCCTTTGACACTTACTGAGCCTTGAAAAGTGAGCCACCACCATTAGTTATAACTCCCTGGCAAAGAAAAGCACTAATAATTCTGACTAATTGTCATGGAAAGTTACCCTGATTGCAAATTTGACAGTTATAAAAATCCAATTTTGGAATTCCAAACAGTCCAGGAATATAATTAGGCTCTACATTTTAACACCCTCTTGATCAATGGTGGGGTAATGGAGACCCTTCCAAGGGCTTTGTTTTGAAATGAATGGCGCCATATTGATGAAACAGCTTGGACCTAAACCAGAAATTAAATTGAAAGTTTAAACAATGCAGCTGTATTTTATCATCCTGTATTGTCAAGCTTTAACGAAAATAGCTCCTAAACAGAGCCACATGTTTTGCCTGTTGCCCAAAAACCGAAGGTGAATTTTAAAACCCTTTCCTAAGCTGCAGGATGCCAAAATTTTTCAGCTAGAAGTTATTATTAGGACACAACAGTATTTCATATAAGCCCTGACAATGGTTTTGTATGGTTTCTGTAAAAGCAACTTCATTTTTTACACCAGAGATGGCTCAGATGAGTGACGTTTCAAAAAAAATGGAACCTCTGCTATGTATTTCTTCTTTTCCATGTGATAAAGGCTAAAATAAAACCACATTTCAATCATCACAACAACCAATACAGGGAGTGTAAGTTGGATTTCCCTCTCATCCTTCGTATCATTAATGAAAATTATCAGCTGACTTCTAATCCCTGGACCTGGAGATAGATTTAATGAAGGTCTATCAGGTATTTCAGTGTCACTGAGAAACCTGCAGGCAGCTCTTATTCTGAGAGTTACCTCCTGTCTTTGAGGATTAAGATACGATTAAGAAAACACTTGTTAGTAACAACATTCTAAGAAGCAGATCTTTGATTTTTCTAGCAAATTGGTCATGATACAAGAGACAGAAAATACATAATGAGACTTAGTGGTTTTTTTAATATCCAAGGATGGATTTGCACATCTGGAAAACTGGGGAAAAACTCCGGGGTTTGGCTTGTAATCTGTTCAAATAGCCTTGAGGAATTTAAGGGGTGCAACTCATACAAATTAAATGGGATTCTACTGCATTTATTTATTGGACTATAGTATTGCATCAAGACGGCAAAACTCAGTTCCACATTGAGCAAAATCTGCTGAAAACCAAAGTGCACATTAAGTTCTACCAGCCTTTCCCATAAAATTTAAGTGTCCAATCTCAGATTTGAATATCCATAATCCCAGAAACAAGACAAAAAAAGCTCTGGGACTGTAACCTCCATGGAATAGGTTCAATGGCTCAACCCTCCCATATGCTCCAAGGATGAGGTATTTAAATTGGATCTCTGAGGCAGCTTGCAGAGGGGTGCACACAACTTTCATCTCAGTCCACCAGGGGAAGGAAGGGAGATGAGACATGAAGAGATAAAAAAACTGAGAACAAAGAGGTCCTTGCAGTGCCTCCAGCCTCCCTCATGCTGGATAAACACATCTGTCAGAGCCTGGGGTCAGGCTAAAGCCTCTGAGCGTCTTTTATCCACCTGGGCAAATCAGGCTTCCCAACAGCATGAGGAGCAATTTATCCAGAAGGTTTTCATGGAGTGTCACCCATTTCCCTCCTGCTGGAAGAGCTGTGAGCTGGACACTGGGTGCCAGCACTGACAATCAGCACCACAGGAAGGGCTGTGGGAGCTGCTGTCCTGGCACAACACCAGGATCCCCAACAGCAGCTCCTGTGCCCAGCCCAGCAGGACAGGCCAGGGGCACTGCCCTGCTGGAAGGCAGAACTCCCCTGGGACTGGAATTTAGGCGATTTCTCCATGAGGGATGGTGCTAACACAGGGACACAGCAGCCATCCCATGTTCACTGAGCACCACTAACACCATGTGGTGACACAGCAACCTCTGGTCTGCTTGCCAGGCATACAAATCAGGCAGGGAAGCTCAGCCTCTGGAGACATCCAGACATCCTTCTCCCTCCTCTAAGGGCAGCCCAGGTGACTGGTGAAAAGGAGACAGGCAGACAGATGGACTTCAGCGAGATAAATGCCTTTCTTCACATTTTAGATCACTGTCTAATAAGCATGGATGTGGCACATCATTGCCTTGCATATATCAGGCATATGAAGTGTGGTACAGAGGGTGAGTGACTCACAGTCATATCAGAGGTCACACGTGCTCCTTGGGTACACCATGAGAAATGCTATTTTTATTCATCTTTGCACCCAATATTTTACTGCACTGCATTCTCAAATGCTACCTAAATGTCACGATGAGGAGATGATTTTTAATTAGTTTACTACTCCCATTCGTCTGCCACTGTTCAAAATCCCATGGGCATTTTTATCTCTCTTATCACTCTAACAAGACAATAAAAGAGGCAAGACAAACACCAGCCAAATAATTTGGGTATTGTAGCCTGGTATGTGAACATGGGCTTCAAAAGAGCACCCAATGGACAGCCACTGAGGTGGCTGGGGAAGGAGAAGCACCAACCTGTCCTGTGGCAAGTTTTCTCTCCTGTCCTTTCATGGCTAATGAACATCCAACAATGCTTGATAAAAACAGTGTCTGCTACTGATCAAGTACTGGTTGCTTTGTATCACACTTGAATCTAACAGGAAGAAATGTCCAAGAAGATGTATTGTCTAAGTTCAATGTTTTATCAAAACCAGATGAGCACACATAGCCCGGAGGTGCTGGGCAAAAGCCAAAACATACAAGCAGGAAACTGCAAGCGGGTAAAATGTGACACTTGAATTGAAGGAGAGGTGGTTACCTCTGTGCCAAAAACATTTTTGCCATGATGGTTCCGTGTATCTGGAACACCTCTGCCTCCCCAAACAGAACACTGTAGTTGCTACAAAGCCTCCTCACGCCAGGCTCTGCTGAGTGGAAATCCCAGCTCAGACCACCTCTGGATGATGCACTCCAGTGCCTTTCCTCATACGCATTCATTTACACAGACGTGTACATGTGCACACACCCAGAGGAAAACTGCTTCCATCACAGCCATTTCTACACTCTGGAATACTGAGCAGCTTTCTGAATGATTTCCTTCATGCTATGGCCTTGGCCTTCAGTGAGGAACCTTGCCCAGTGTTCTCCTCAAAGCCACGGTGTTATGGTGGAGAATAAGCAAGAGCAGAACTGCCAGAGGTTTAGCCCTGACCTTCCAATGACCACCCATATCCCTCCACCTACCCCTTGCTCCACTCTCTCCCTGTTTCCGTCCAAGTCCCTTTGGAGTTCACTGAAGCCAGGTTTGGAGTCACTGAGATGTGGAGATGTGTGTTTAAGCTGGAATGGACGTGTCTTTCCTGATGTAAAGCCCCAACATGTAGTTTCACAGCTTCCAGCTGCTGAGGAAGCACAGTTCAGTGGTGCTTACTGAGCCCACCACTAACTCCCAGGACAGCCAACACCAAGGACCAGCTGGCTTGTGGAATTCTGAAACCTTTCATGAGAGCTTAAGCACAGATCCTAAACTCTCCAGGACAAGAACACGAGGGGAATAGAAGGCACTAAACCATCACCAAGCAATGCTTGCACATTTTTTATGTGCTAAATCATTGTTTTCAATTTACTTCCAGCAAGGAAAACATACACCGAGTAGGTTTGTCGCATTCCTGGTAAAGCATAATCCACCACTGCCCATTAAAAAAGCTGCAGGGCAACAGGAAATGTCTCAAATGCTCCCAAATTCCTCACTCCCCAAAACCAACCCAGTGGCATCTCTCTATCCCTGTGAAACCTGGCTACAATTTACACCATGAAAATTAGTAGCAGAAGAAGCATTCTAGCCCCTGGACATTTTAAATTTTCTGTCCAGCCAAGTCCACGGAAAAGGAATTGCCCCATCCACTGCCACAGATGCAATGGCCACAGTTCCCTCACTAACGTCCCCCTCCTCTTCCATTGCTGGAAAGTAACAGAACTATTGGAAAGAGCTGCAAAATAGCTTTTAGGGTTCATTAAAATATTTCAAAAAGTCACTTTGATTTAAAAACCCACCTTAATAAAGCCCTATTTATAGTTTCTTTCCACAGTCTTCATCCATTTATACAGCTGCAGTTCCTCTAGAAGACAGTTCAAAGAAATGCAGCTCCAGGCACCCAGTCACAGCCTAAAAATCCACTGCTGAGTTGCCCAAGATTTTACTAATAAAATTTGTCTTTAGTGATATAAATTGAAAAGTCAAAGCAGCAACCTGCTCACAATCTACTGCAGAGGGGTTTTCAACCTGCAGCTCAATTCCATGAAAAAAAGTGTTCCACATGACTTATGGCTGCTGGAGGGAGATAAGGAAAGAAACAGAGTAAGTAGGTGTTGAAACTTAGAAATCTGACCATATCCTGGGGTATTTTCACCTCCTCACAGAAACAGGCACTTCATTTCTGATCTGAGATCAGAACAGCCACTTAATGACTTCTAGGAGAACAGGCCACCTGCTTTCACAGCCTCTACAAAAGGACGTTCTCCCAGTTCAAGCTTCCACACAAGCCCTGTTTTACCAAAGAAAAGATATTTTGATCCCTTTTCCCTGAGGTCCAAGATACCCCAAGGAGAGGCACCAATTGCAGGAGCACAACACATAAATAGCTGTCCTCAAGATGGTGCCAGATTCAGCTTAGCTGAAAATAAAAGCACAAATAAATTTCCTACCAGTGCCTGGGTACAGCCTTCCTGCTCCACCCAGTGAGATACAGGTCAGAATTCCAGACTAGGAACAGGGGATAAATTTGAAACAGCTGAAGTCATCTAAGAACCAAAAGCAACAGGAGTTTTATGCTGTGCAAGAATTACACAATATCAAAATTAGGATAGTATCAAAAGGTGCACAGAAAACCTAAAAGGTAATTGTTTTCCTTCATTGCTGCCCTCGAGTTGTAGCATCTACCAATGCAGCCTTTCTTCAGAGTCTCCATTATTCCCATGACAAAAAAAAAAAAAAAAAAAGGAATGTTTAGGGCTGCAGAAGATGCCACCTGCTCCTGCTGCACTGTGAGTTTGTTCCACAGAGGGCTCTGCTCTGAGTGGTCTCTTGGTGTTCCTGCAGCATTGCTGTTAAATCAGAGAGCACTATTTAACTTGCAAAGTCAATTAATGCACAAGCAAGTCTGGGTTTATGTTTGCTTTAAAAAAAAAAGAGAAGAAAAATACCACATAAGCTTATTGAAGAGCCAACAGATAACAAATGGGGCAAGAGTCAAGCGTGTTATTAGTGAATGGGGACAACCAAGTGATTTTGAGCTTGAGATGTAAGATATTGATTGGGAAAGGCAGGACCTAGGCTGCACAGTGACTGCCTGTAAGACCAGTAAGGTTAATGTGGCCAGCAGGACAGAGATATCTCCAACAGCCAAACTCTACATCCTAAAATTCTTTCATTTCAGTTACTATGAAATTCCAGTGCTTCTCTGATAACATCTAAAAGGCAAACGTTACCACAGCACAATCACTGAGGAAGCAAATTTCAAAATTGAAATGACCTCTGAAATATTTGCCTCCATCACTTTTGCCAAGAAACTTGGGGCAGTTTTATCTTTCATCACTGCTGATTCTCAGCTTTTAACAAACAGCAAACATTAGGTTATTATTAGTAGCAATATCTTAAATTAGTGCCCGAGAATCCATTTACCCTTTGGTATTGAAGGAATTTCAAAGGAAAAATTATTTCAAAACAAATAAACAAACATTAAAAAACCCTACCGCTCAGAAATTCAGCTTAGCTAGCATGCCTAGGTTCAAACTATATCTCCTCAGAAATCACAAGCCAGTGGAAGATTAACTGAAAATCATGGGATGGAAATGCATCTGGAATTCTCATTGTGGAGGGTAGATGATATGTTTTTAAACTCTGAAGTTTGGTTGATATTTCAGGTAGTGAAATACCTGCCCACGTTTGATGGGCTCCACTCACATCAGCCTTGAGGAAGACTCTGTGTCCTTGGCTCTCACCCCCTCACGGGGCAGGTAGAAGGATCCTTTACCTCAATACCAACGCTGTCCATTCTTTTCCAAGGAGAAGGCATCCTTCCTGCTGCATTGTCTGGACAAAAAATAATATTACTGACAGGTTACAGCTCCCTGGGGACACAGACAACTGCTTTCTTATTTCACACCCCTTGGATATATGCATCTAACTCCAGATGTCCATGGAATATTTCATTCTATAGCGCAGGTTACCAATTTCCCTCACCATTTTCCAATTAACGAGTGATTATGATTAACACTGGCCAGCACACGGGTGGTTGCGAGCATATCGAATTTCAGAAGGAGAGTCCTACCATAAAGTCACAAGTCATACCAGACTGTTGACAGGAACTCTAGAAACAGCCATTATTCAGGAGGTTTTTGTGAAAACCTTCTGCCACACAAACCAAGAGTCAGACAAACCCCGCAATGCTGCTCGGGCCATGCCTTCTCTGCTCACAGGACGTGATGTACCTCCCCCAGATAACTTGGCCTTGCCTGTGCTAATCCAGCTGTTTTATTTTGTGAATTGGAGTCTAACTGCATAGGCAAGAGAGCCACGAGTTCAGATTTGGAGCACAGGGGGATTTTCTCTGATAATCCCACTGTCATTACGGAAGCTTGATGTGTGAACGATGAGCAGCTAATATCCTCCAGAGAGAGGCCAGCCTCAGACTCCACAGCCATTCAGGGGCTGCATCTGTGGATCTTCCAAACATGATTAAGTGCCTCAGCTAGAGGGAACTGCTTTTTCTTTCTTCCCTTTTAAAGAATAGCTCAGAGTTCAGAACGTAGGGAAGAGAAAAAGTGCCTGAAAATGGCCAACAGTGCATCAAAAGGATCTGGAAACTTCATCTTGAGTGTTTTCAGGCTCCTTGCATCCCACAAGCAAATTTACATCCTCTCTCTTGTATCTTAACCAGAAAGGCTAAGGGGAAAAGGTCACACTAATCTCAGAGAACTGAGGATCTCCTGGTCTGGATGAAACCACACTAAAGGCCAGTGAATGTTTTGGCATATCAAAGTGGAGCCATGTCATTTTATACTATGCAGAATCCACTCCTTTTACCAGCAGCTCAACAAACAAGTCTCCCACTGTGAGCATACAATGTTTTATATTAACTGAGTTAATGATGCCATGGCCAGTAACTCTTCCCTTCTGACTTTCAGTTATTTCCCTGTGTTTTTCACAGGACATAAATTACAAGTTCTGATAACCAGCAGTGGCAACTGTGTGGCATTTTCCCCTGTTCTTTCCCCTTCTCACTTTATTCTCTTCCCATAATCACTTTTAATTACATGAAAAAGTTCTATTGATTGTGATTGTATGTAAAATGTCCATCAGTCAACTCCCTGCAGAGGTTAAATACCGTAAGCTGCCCCAGTGCCTGCAGCTCTGTTTGCCCTGGGACACTCCTGCATGTGCAGTTTCTGTCCCACAGCTTTGCCCACAACCTTTTGAGACATTCAGGACTGACAAATTACAGCACTAAGTTCAGAGCAAGGAGCACTCTGATGAGGGCTCCGATACAAAGAATGGGAAAGATCAAGCTGCTCTCAATTTTTTTTAGCTGGTGATGAAGGACAAATTTCAGTGAAGTTGAGACAAGAGGCAACCAACAGCTCAACTTCTGAAAAAAGTCACCAGTTATGTCACTCTGGCTCAGTTCTCAGTAAAACATCTAGCTCAAAGGAGCAAGTTGCTTGAATTTCTCTCTCATGGCTTGCATTAATTAAGTACTACTTAATGCAATATGATGTTTTCATCATTGTATTCTAAAAGAAAGTCAAGCAACACTGAAATTGTTCTCATGGCAAAGTTACTTGGCTGCATTACATCTCCTGCAGATGTCATCACACAGATTTCACATCTGGGTCATTCTATCTGCACAATTCGGGACCAACTTCAGCGGAGTCAGCAGAATTCTGCTGCCATGCAGCCATGTGGGATGAGAAATGGGGCTGCTGCCTCCATCCCTCAGCTGTCCTGGAACACTGAAATAAGTCATGGAGGAGGCACTTCCTAAGAGGGGAAGAGGTGAGAGGGAAAAGCAGTGTAAAAGCATGGAGTAGTTCACATTTCTGGAGTTTGGACTCATTGTCCACTTGCCTGAGCTACAGAAGTTACTTGAGCTATAGGAGTTACTTCAAACAGATTGTGACAAGCTGGATTTAAACAGGGCTTTTCTCCTACACTTTGACCTTATGAAGGTGAAAAGGAGTCAGAGCAATGGTGTGGCCTCTGCCAGCCCCACCAGCATCTGCTGTATTCCCCTCCTGTGCTTTCTTCCTTTTTCTAGCTAAAGAGTCTACAGCACGTAGCATAATTCCTGTTACAGGAAGGAGAACTTAATGCTGAATCTGGAGAAGCCAGGGAAGTATCAAGAGATTTCCAACAGCTGACGGCTGCTCTGGAGGAAAATCCAGCTGCTCCTTTCCATGCAGTGACCTGTTAAAGTTGGAAGAGCAAATTTCCAAACCAGTCTGTAGCCATGCCTGGAAGAATGAAGCATAAATAAATTAAATTCTTATCTCGGAAAAGCTTATGAGTGTCTCACTCTGTATGCAAGCTTTTCAGGAAATGGGGAAGAGGGAGAAAACCTTCCAAAATTTTTGCACTAAAATAATTTATAGTTTTTGCAGTCAGAGAAAGGGAAAAATGGATAAGAGAATAGCAACTTTTTGTGGGATGGAACAAGCAATGCTGTCTATAGGAGAGCAGGAAAAGTTGTTTTAGATTCTGGCACTTGCTGTTCAGTAAAGGCAGTGGGAATTCGACCGCACACATGTACAGCTGTGACTGGCACAGGCTTTCTGCTGGATTCCCCCACAGAAAACTCCCCTGAAGAGAAAGTGGTTCTGCTGATAGCAGCACACAGTCAGCATGTATGGCCTCAAAATGACACAGGCACAAAGTAATGCCAGTTCCAGCCCCAAAAACTTGTATTCCCACCAGCCAAGGGATGAGGCCAGCAGGAGACAGACAGGGCAGGGAGGTGACCAGCAGCACCCTGACTCTGCAGCAGAGCTGAACTTTCTTCAACTGCAGTTATTTGCACCATCCTCTAAAAGGATCCTACCTACAAATGAGTGTTAACACCTGGAAGATCTTTCACACTGTTCATTGACACTGATCAGTGGCAGCAGCTCCGACACTGCTCCAAGGGTTATGGAAAGGGAATATTGAAGAAGACTCTCAGTGACATCAGGCAGCTCCACTTGTCAGGCAAAGAGCACAAAATAACAACCACCCCAATTAAAACCTTTAGGGGCTACTGATAATTTCCTATAATGACTGTTGGAAAATGATCATTTTGCTGACCAGAGCAAACCCAAGCTCAGCCTGCTGCTGCTGCCTGGGGATTAACTGTACCACGTGAAAACAGTGCAGAGTGTGTAGATAAAGAGCAGTTATGACATGAAACAAATGTCTCCTCAATTCAGTCATTTCCCACAGGGAGCAAAAGTTAACCACAAATCCTAAGGACCAGGCAACTGCATTTAAAAGTAATGATGCAAACGGTTCTTGAAAATTATTTGCCTGTCCTTAGATTTTGACATTAAAACTATTATTTCAGTTTGCCCTTTATGTCACCTAAGATAGAACAAAATAATCCTCACTATCATAAAACAATACTGGAGGAGATACTTGCACATGTATTTTATGGTTTATGAAACTATTTCCCCCAAGAACACTGTTAAATATCTTGTGTTTTCTTAACTAATCAGGGGTTCTCAGCAAAAAGAAAGACCAAAACCTGCAATCTGAAATTCTTAGTTCTGCACTAAGTTTTTGTATGAAAACTACAAAGACTTTGGTCAGGGGAAAAAACAAAGGTAATTAAGTAACTTTTTAACTTAGACTAAATGTCAGCTCTCTCCCCTAAAAACGTCAAAGGCAAATGTTCAAACATCCTCCCTAATGCTAATTTTATTAATACTGTCAGCAATTCTCAGTATCTCAATCTAAGACAGTGAGTCAGGCAGCAAATCAATCCAATTGCCAAATCTCCAGAGGGAAAGAAACAACAGAGCAGCAGGCCAAAGAGACTGTTGATAATGGATATTTAGTCTTTATGTGGGACAAATACTTTGCTACTTCCTCACACTCCTTCTGCTCTGTTGCACTGGGGGCACTCAGTGAGTTGTGGTTCAAATGCCTAAATATAGCCATTTGGATTACACCCCCTGGAATTTTTTGCATGGGAAGAATTCCTGACTTCCCAAGAGCATCCACAGCTGACTCACAGGCCACCTCAGCAAGGCTGGGGTCTGTGACTTTGCAGGGTGGGACAAGTGACACAGCGTGGGGAACAAACCCAGCAGCTGGCTCAGGTGACTGTGCTGCTTGAGCTCCTCTGTCCTGCAGCCCATGGGACACAAGGACACCTTGATGACCACACCTGCAGGTCCCCCTGCTAGCACAGGGCCATCCCACACACATGAAAATCCAGCAATTACTGGCAGAGTGACACTGGGGATGGTTACAGCATGAGAGCTGCTTGTTGAACAAGCTACTGAAACAATTTGGTCATGGAAGCTGGGTTGTTCTTGTTTGTAGAAGAGGAACCAGACAATGGGGTCCATGCCCTGGACTGTCAGGTCCATCCCTGACAGTCTGAGTTTCACCAGCACGGCAGGACATGATGGCATACCCTGCCACCCATCCCTCAGCCTGACCTGCTCCCCCTGAAGCAGCACTACCTGCAAGGTAGTGCTCCCTGCCCACCCTGCAAGGGTGGGATTTACCTGCCCTAATCTAGGCACCTGAAACAGAGAGCTTGAAGCCCAAGGTGGTCACCCCGCCCTCTCTTCGTGCTCAGAGGCAAAGGGTGGGTGACTCACATCCAAGACAACCTCCAAGACAGTTCATGCAGCCTGGAGGAGCCTGTTTCTGCACTGTCTGAGTGGGGAGCATTCAGCTTTCCACCCAAGTTGCTCACATCCACGTCATCTTTTCCCTTTCATGTTCTTTGCTGCAAACTTTTATTCCCACCTCCAGCATACAGAAGATTTTCAGCTCCTAAAACAAGCAGGCAGCTGGGGTTTCCAGTGCAGGTTTAATGAAAAACCAGCACGGAAGAGTTTGAGACCTGCTGGGCACCGAATGGCCAATAAACACAGTTGTATTTCCTTGCCAGCATTATTTTTCCTGCCTGGTTATATTTAAGTTGAGGGACTAAGGAGAAGCTTCTCCACATGCCTGCACGTGGAGCTTTTATTTCCTTTTCATGTGGGAATGGGGCTCATATTTGATTTGCACTGACCCTTCTTCCCACACAGTGCCAGATCCCTATCGCCTTGGCCGTGGGCCACACGCTGTGGTTTGAAACCTGCTCCCTCAGGTAATTATCTGAGGAACATGTACATGGAAATTGATGGTACAAACTCACAGCTGTCAGCCTGGGCTCTGAGTTTGGCTGAGCCAGAAAGGGATTCAAGGAAAACAGTCAGCTTCTAAATATAAATTAAGGGTTGGGGAATTTTTTTTTCTTCTTCCTTATGGATTTTTAAGAGGCAGAAGTGAGGGAAAGGTGAAAAGTGGTTCTTCTTGATGGGACAAACCTTAGAACCCTCAAGATGTCTTAAAATTTCGATCAAATTACTTTGTGCCTTCAGCTGCTCTCCTGGACTGGGCACTCTGTCAAAGGGAAATTGCACAGAGACTGAAGCACACACTCACTGGCACCAGAGATCAAGTCATCTGCTAAAAGTATTTGGGCTTCTTTGAGAAAGTTAAAGCATTTTACACCACTTATTGTGTTAAAGCACTGCAGCTAAAAGAATCTGGTAAACTCAAACACAAAGTGCAAAATTAATAGGTGGGATATCCGCTGCTTCCCTGCTTTATTTCTCAGTTGGGCCTGCACTACATAAAACCCCAGGGCTTTCTCTTGCCATACTTGGGTTGACTTCAATCAGTCCTTAAGATCCTTTTTCCAGTTTCCCAGCTTCTTTTATACTTTCTTCTCTGGGTGTGGGGGGAATCCACATTCAGACTCACCCAGTTGGGATGTTGAGTTTCTGGGCATGACCAAGGTAGTGCACAGAGTTTAAAAATGAAAAGTTTTACAATGTGTCTCTCATAAATATAGCATCCAAAGAAAAAAGTCTTGCTAATTATTGAGTTATTGATTTATCAAGGCAATTCTGAAGTTTCTGATTATGTGAGCCACAGCATCTTGAGAGCACTTAGAGAGTGTTCTGGTGAGTGACTGGTGAACATGTTCAAGAATTTCTGGAGGCCATCCTGTGATCCTCTAGGTAGAAGGGCAGAATGATGCCTATCATTAAAAATGGAGAACAGAAGGCAGCCGCTTTTACATAAATACCCAGAAAAAATGAAGCAGTAAATAAACCAGACTATTTATAAGCACCTGGAAGATAACAATCAAATCACTTTACAGTCAACACACATCAGTCCAGAACAAATAATGCCAAACTAATCTAATTTCCTTCTGTGATGAAATACCAGGCCCTTTGAGGAAAGTAGTAGTTTGCACATATCTTGATTTTGGTATAGGTTTATTCTTATTTTTTAGTGCCTTTCTCCTGGTGAACTCAGAATGCCAAAGTGGTTCTGGAGCAGAACAGGGAGTGCTGGATGCCACAGGCTGATGCCTCCCCTTACTTATTGCTGCAAGCTGGAGAAACAGGGCAGGAATCTCACCAGCTTGCACATCCCAAAGGAAACTCCATCAATGCAGAGCTTCCTAACAGCTCCCAGCCTTTCTCTGGAATGTGTTTAATTTAAAAGAGAAAAAAGAGGGAAAGAGGTGGGAGCAGGAGGAGAAGAAAGGAAGAAAGATTCCAGGCCTAAGATTTATGGAGAGCCAAGTCAGTGGGAAGGGGGAATTAATAACTAAGGGTGGTGGGGTTTTGTGTGTGGATGATGATAACGGGAAATTCACAAGATATAATTGGCAACAGGGGATGAACACCAAGCAACCAAACCCGTCTGTGTGGCTGGAGCCAAAACTGATCCTTGCTGCTACACCCGTGTATATAGATATTCCTTTTCTCTGTTTCTTTTTCCAGAAATAGATGATTTTGAGGTTGTTTGGGGGTTGGGGGTGTAACTGCTTCTTCCAGTATTTTCCAACAGCAGATCTGGGAAGATGCAGAGACTACTCCCGATTCTACATGAAAAGTTAATTGTTTAAGTGATCAAAACTGAAGCAATAGCAAAAGCTTCCAATAATACAATGATATGCACTAACAGCAATAAAGAAAAACACAGACGATCCACATCACCTTTGTTTCCGTATTCCCAAATCCTCATCTGAAACAGGAGCAAGAGCCAGGGTGGGCTCCTGTTGGAAGGAAGGAAGGAACCTCCCCATCCTGCTGGGGCAGTAGTTTGGGCTAGATGAACCCAGAGATGAACTGAAGCCTTCCTGTCCCTTACAGAGTGATGCCCCCCGTGCTGCAGCTCCAGCCCTGGCCAGAGCTGCTCCATGCCCTGCAGTGTCAGAGCTCTGCAGGCTGGAGCTCACAGGCTGCAGGCACTCACTCCTGTTCTCTCATCACCCCCTTTCCCACCGTAGAGCCAACACCTTCTAAAGCAATCTCAAACACTAGAGGATCGCAAGTCCAGGGATTTTTAACAGTTCTAAACCCATATTGCAGCCAGGCTAAAGCCTCCACTGCAGCTCAGGAGGTGAACTTTCAGACCTCTATAAATTGCTCATGAGGAATGCAAGGGCTTTACAGTCACTGAATGACTATAAATCAATTAGGTGATCTAATTTCTGTCACACATGGAGTTCCATGAAGTTACAAATGAAAAGGTGCAGGAATGATTTCTCATTTTTAGAGAACAGAAGACATGGATAAATCCGCCTTTTCAGAGTTTCTGCTCTGCATGAATAGAGCAGACAAGGCAACAGTTTCATGTTTCATAGCATGAAACACACTCAATTCAACCATTTCACAGGTGTCACCCACCCTGAAGAGCATTCCACCTCCCAGGACAGACCTGACACCAAGGGGAATTTATTCCTCTCCTCTTTCTTCCCTCCTTTCTGGAGACAAGCATTTCAGCCTGAGCCAGCCACAGCAAGGAGACGTTCAGACTCTTTAATCAGGAAAACACCAGACTCCTCTTAAACTCTGCCATGGAGGAGTCTCATGTTTGAATGTAACAAGGACTGTGAATTCCTGCTGAACCTGGGAAATCTTTAACTTTGCAGTGCTTTTTAATGACATCCCAGTCAAGGTACAATAGCATCCTGTATCTTGGAGTTGAACACTGGAAACCCACATAAACCCAGCACAAATATTAGGCATAATAAAAACAGCAGAGATATGCTTGTGTTTTTTTTTTTTTCTTTAAGACAGAGAGAAACCAAATTAAAAGGAATTAAAAGAAAGGCAGCCTGGTTTTATGGCTTGGGCTGTTAGAAGTCAGAAAGGAATCAGATTAATACCAAATTGCCTAATTTAATATGTTTGTTTCCATAAATCATTTAGCCCTAGTATCTGAACAACCTCTAAATATTATCCTCCCAATTCCCTGTGAAACAGGAATACATATAACCTCATTTTACATAGAGGGAAACAAAGGATCACAGAATTTGTGGCAGAAAATTGCTCTTCCACACTATAGGCAGTGAAGCTGTATAAGTGTTTGCCACAAACACTGCACTGTAACGTCATCCCAAGGACATTGCCCTTGACCAAATTTTTCACAGCTTCACAAAAGGACTGGAGCAAGCTTCAGAAAAATCCACTGAGGGTTAAAAAGAGGAATAAAATCAGCTCACAGCTAAGGACATGCCTAAGCCATAGCTTGCTGGATTCAGGCCTGCAGAGTAGTCAGAAGTATTACTACACACTTGCCTTTTTACTCACACATTTCCACAGCCATCAGCTCCTGGCCACTGACAGAGACAAGACCAAGGACTAGATGGATATTTGATCTGATCCAATGTGACCAATATGATTCCTGTGCCTTCATTCTCCATCTGCTTTCCTTAGCTTTGAAGATAAGGGTAGCTGATAAGGAATTTCTGCTCTATGTCTCAAACTTCTGAAGAACAGAAATCTTTGACATGGTTTTTGTTTAACCCACCTAGGATTCTCTCTTATGGAAATCGGAGCCTGGAAGTTGACAGCACAAAGAGAGATAGATATGATGGGTCCTTACCAAAAGGAACATTTGCATCTCACCACCAACCTCTTGGACCATCACAGAAGAGTTGCCAAAATATGCAGCTTTTGAGGTGACAGCTGCTCAGGATTTTGCAGCAAGAAAATCCCATTTTAATTCTATTATGATTTTCCCAGCTCTTTGGGATAAAGAAGACAGACAGGGGGATTAAGACAAGAGTACCTGGAAAGTGTCTGCTCTAGCAAGACTAAGCCTCTGCTGCTTTTTCTAGTCCCTAATGCTGGGGGCTGAGTGCCAAGTGGCACCATGTCAAATCCTCATTGTAGGCACCTGGTGGAAGCTCCACAAGCAGCTGCTCCAGGAGGATGGGCTTGAAGACCATAAGGGTGAGGGACTGTGGCCAAGCCTTTAACATCACAGTGCTCCCTTTGATGTGTTTAGACAGTGCTTTCTAGACAGCAGATGATGCTGGAGCAGACATCTCTCTGCCTATGCACAAAGTGACCCAATCCCAGAATTTATACACACATCCTGCAGTTGAGGGGGAGACTCCCAGGGTTTAGCATCCAGAAAAAAATAAACCAACAAAACTTGCTTTAAGATTGAGGGATGAACCTGCTCAGGAAGGAAATGTGGAATCACTGCAGACATGAGTTTCTGAAGGAAGAACGGTGCCTGGAGAGGTGATGGTTGCACTCAGTGAACAAGGACAGTTTCTCCTGAGCAAAGGGAGGACAGCTGCAGGGAGAAAAGTCAGACCAAGCCCTGTCTGAGCAGTGTAGGTCAGACACTGCTGCTAGAATCTTTTAGCTGCTGCACAGAGTCAGGCTCAGGCACTGTAATTCTAAGCAGTGCTGTGTAAGGAAACTGCAGATCAGCTGGATGAAACAGTTTGTAGATGGCAAAAGTGCCCAAAAATAAATATACAACTGCTGCAATAACTCCTAATACAGAAGGGGTACATCACCAACTCCAGAACTGGGATGAACCAAGACATATTGGTTCACTTAATATGTAAGTATGGTTTTTAATATGAGTTTGAACACATGTGGCACTTAAAGGAACACACCACTAACAAGCCTCTGGCAGTTCCTGGGATGCACCACAGCACTGCTGTGGAGCCTTGCTGCTTCCCAGATTGCCTCAGGAAAGGAAACTGAATGCATCTCAGCATTGCCAATGAGACACGGCCAAGGACTGCTGACAGCAGTTGCAATCATGATTATTTTGGACACTGGTAGCACCTTCCACTTCGAACAGGCCACGAGGGAAAGTGAAGCGGAAGGATCTGACACAGGTTGCTCACGCTCGCTGCTCCCACCTCCCAGGTCTGTTTTCCCTGCTCCAGCTCTGCTCTCAGCAGGCAGTAGCAGCATCCAGCTCAGCTGGGTTCCAGTCTTTAGTGACACATTGATTGAGGAGTTTGACTGAATGGTATCTCAGGAGACACTGCAGAGCATGGCAGCAATTCCTCTGTACAAAGCCAGCACTGGAAACAAACGCTCAGCTCTCCCCATGCCAGCACTGTAACTACATTGTACAGCAGCAGCACTGCCCAAATCTGCACACACACACACTGGCAAAAATCTCTGTGACCTGGTTAAAAACAGTCTCTTTATGAATTTGAAAATGATCTGGGCAAATGCAGATGAAGGTCACTACAGGAAGGTTCCTTGTTCAATTACTAAAGTTATGGGTAGTAACAGTGGAGCCAACCTTAAGCCAAGCACAAGCTCTGGCTGCTACAGAGAACAAGGCTTTCAAAGACATCAGTAGCTTTAACAACTTCTGGATGACCCCATGGGTTATTAGGCTAATCCATACTCTTTCCTAAACTGGTAAGAAAAAGAAATGCAGCCCAGCAAGGAAGGCTTGAAAGTTTGTTGGAGAGAAAACACATTAGAGTTTGCTGCAGGTAAGGGATTACCAGTCTTTCTGGGAGGCCTTGTGGGATTTCCAGGCAAATTTTCGTGTAGCAGTAATAAATGATCCAGTTCCAGTAGGAAAGGCTACAGGGAAGATTGAGCCTGCATGTGTTTAGTCTTCAAAGGTTCAGTAATTTCAGCCACTTGGCTAGGCTTCCCTACTCGTGTTGTTTATCTTCAGTGATTGTTTGGAGATGCATTCAAAACAAAAAAATCAGAACCAGATAGGGTGAGTCCAGCACAGACGTCTCAGAAAGGCTTCTTGTCCTCCCTGAGCAAGCTGTAAATTTACTCTTCCTTCAGTATTACATTAGGGAAGAACTCATTTTTGACAGGACTCTGGTTTAGGAGCTGGCTTCTGGGGACTGCAGGGCTCAGCAGATTAGCCAGGGACTCCTTGCCTCCAAGAAATGCAGATTTTTTTTTCCCTTCCTTTCTGTTTCTTTATGCTCTTCCCCTCTGTTAGTGGTTTCCAGAGAAGCAGCAATCAAATCAAGGATTGCATGTAGTGTCCTTGATAAATGACAGAGCTGGTGAGCAGCTTCAGCAGACAGGGCTTGGAAGATGAAATTTAATCCAACACTGTCTCAAATTATTGAATAAACGAGGGAGCCTGGGAAACAAGCACTGTGGATGGGCTTAGCTCATGAAGAACATTTTTTTCCTTAGTGCCCAGGAGTCAAAACTCTTACAGCTGCTTTGAAAATCCTGGCTGGTCTCTGAAATGTTCTGGACTCGCCCACAGTACGTGCCAGCCCCCAGAAGTGGTTGCTGACATCATATAAAATTAAAAATATAAACCATGTTCCCAGCAGCATTGAAAGATCATTAGTTAGACCTCAGCTCATTTCTTTGAGATATTAATAGCTGTATTTTTTTGGAAAGCTCCAGATTGAGAAATTTGTACAGGAGACACTTTTTTTTTTTTTCATGAAAGCCAGCATGCAAATTTATCCTGGTTTTGAATTAGCATTGCAAGACAGACTAATTTGGAGTTATGGGTGATTTTAACATGACAATCCATAGAACAAGGATTCCCATGCCACACACACTGTTATGATCTATTTGACAGAAACACTTAAATACCCATCAGTACTCCAGACCTGGAGCTCAGCAATCATCTCAGGAAGCCTCTCTTTGCAGGAGGATCCACAGCCCCATCCCTGGATCCAGAGCCCCATCCCAGCTCTCCAGTTGAGAGCTGGCTCTGTGGGACACCCATGTCCCACACCTGCAGCCCATTTCCAAGTGGAAAAGCTTCTCCCTTACATCCTACTGTGATGTCCACGGCTGACAGTTTCACTCTTCCTCCTCCATCATAGGTGGCTCTTCACTGGGTTTAGAGGGAGCTCTCCTGCACCCAAACACTGAGACAAAGATGAAGGAAAAGAAGTGTCCTAAGCTTTTATCTTCTCCCACTGCCCCTCACCAAGGTAGCTCAGCAGTGGCCTGGGGTGAGGACAGAGTGAGGACACAAAGCAGAAAAGCCAAAACTGTAAGAAATAAATAAACAAAATACTGAGGACAATACCCAAAAAAATTACAAAGAGCATCTTGCATTTGTTGATCTTTCCTAAGGTTCATTGACTTCAGAGTTTCCTGCATGTAGGCTGAAAATAACACAATTTTTGTAATTTATCTTAGTCACTCAGCATAGGGCCTCTGTTCTCAGCTTGTACTTCAAATCTGTTCAGCAATGTATACCACATGAGTCAACTGTGCAGAGTAGCAGGAATTTCCCTGGAGAGCCTGAGTGTGTGTTTTGGGCTAAGAGTCACCAGGATATTTAAATAACTTCGTAAGTATGCACAAACATCAGTAATTCTAGCGTAGCCATAAAAACTGCACAGTATGGAAACATACAGAAAATGAAAATTGGTACCTCAGACAGCCATAAAAACTTTGAACTAGCCACAAGTTTGACTTTAGGAGACCAAAGATAACTCTAAAAAAACCCATTAGCTTGTTGGAATAAACTTTGCTACTAACCACAGGGGAATGTTACAGCTCAAATCTTACCCCATGGTTTTTATTTTAATGCTGAGTTAGGCCAGGTATAACCTTCCCTAAATTATTAAAGACCTGCTCACCAAGTGCTCCTATACTGGTTCCCTATAATTCCTTTTTTCAATTTTATTTCTCCCCCACTCACCTTTCACGTAACATGTCCTGGCTCTGCAGCCTGTACTGCCTGTACATCACCAAGTTCCTTTTGCACAGATCATTTCTCTGTACTGACACTTAAAAATAGCACATTTGAGAGAAGCATCAAAACTATTACTTCAAAGTGGCAACCCTAAAATCCAGCTGCTTCCATATTCGACATCAGCTGCTGGAGAACATCCCTTTCTTCACAAGCCAAATTAAAACCCCAGCAAGAGCAATTTTGATGCTGGTCAGATGGTTAAGCCTTGTGAAAAGACCTTCCTCTTGCTGTGCTGCCACAACATCTTTGAAAACAAGACTGCAGAAAGAAAACATCTTAGCAGGATTTAGTCTCAAAGTGTCATCTCTCAGTACAGTCTAACCCAAACCCACCCCTCTACAGCTCTGACCCTCTCCCAAATCTAAGCTGGAGGTGGCCATGGCCTTTTTATAAAGATTTCAAATTCGGGCTCCATCCTGCCCTGTTTTGTGTCTCCAGACTGGGAACAGGAGGTCACACACAAAAAGAACTTGTGACTGGTGGCAACTTAAAAGCTTTATAAATTCAGGGTTGCACTCAGCACTTGAAAGTGCCAACTCAAAGACCCTTGTCAAAAATTCCTTTGCTAAATGGAACTGTGGGGGAATTCTGGGATGGGCAGCATTTCATGTCATGAGAGAGTCTGGCTAAGACCAACTTCAAAGCCTGACCATTTTGCCAAAAGCACTGGGAAGACTAAGTCACTGCAAAAATAAAGATTAAATCTGAGATTTAACCTTGAGGTGAGAAATGAAACCTCTGCACGGCACCAGTCAGTGATCCAGACACAGGAGGAGAAGTTGTCTCCATGCCTGGTGTGGCTGACAGGAACATTTCCCTGTCATGGGGCTGGGAATGCTGCATGTGCTAGGCAGGGGCCCAGGTTCTGCTGTGCCTTCAGACCCAAATCTCTCACTGGCAGAGCCAAATCCCAGAGAACCCAGTGCTGTCCAGTGCAGGAATGCCACTTCAGAGTGGGAAAGGACCTTTCATCAGTGCCCAAGAAGAGGAAAGTCCTTGAGCAGGTCTCACTGCTTCTGTTCAAAGCTCACTTTCTAGTGCTGGCTGCTGTAGGAAGAAGCTCCACAAGGAAAGCTCCACTCTACATTTTCTCCTGAACACCATCCTTCCTGCCCAAGCACAGGAACAGGGCTGCCTCAAAAGCAGGTCCTCTCCACAGCTCCCATCTCCCTGCTCCAACACCAGGGCCTTCTGTGCCACCATTTTTGTAAATACAGGACAGGAAGAACAAGGACATCCTTTGCAGTAAAGCACTTCACACGAAATGTTAGGTACAAATGAGGTATTTTTTCGCATAATTCAGACCTGCTGACAAAGACTGCACTTTTACCATGATGGATGCATGGTTGGGTGTGTGGTGCAGACATTCTTAACCAAGCTACTTGCAAAGTCCACAAACCCATCTGCATCCAATTTGATGCTTACACTTATCCAAGGCTATTTATACATCATGGCATTCTTAACCTCAGTGGCTTTGCAGCTCCCCACATCTTTCAATCACATAATTGAAATGATAAAATGGTCCCTGCTGTACTTATTTCATGATACCATTATTGTGACTGCACAATGCAAATACCTGATGCTGGTGGAGTTTTGAAAAGTGGTCTGTGAACACCAGGCAGCAGCAATGCTCCAATCAAAGTCATCTTTAGTTGCCATTCACACTCTGAATGACAAATGCACAGCACACTCTATTCAATTAAAGGCAAAGAGCTCTGCAATAGCTTTTCAGTGCTGACAGCCTGGTGATAATGAAGCTTAGTTATTCATTGCACTGTGAAATGCAAAGCAGAATATCCAACCTGGAGGAGGGAAAGGATAATGTTTGCCTAATTTATCATGTTTCCAACTGACAAATAACTTCAGCCCATAAAAATGAAAAGGAAGTGAAACTTTAATCCTCCCTCCTTTCCTGCTCAGTGGAACGCTTTTAAAGCATGTATTTGCATTCAGGACCACGGATCCCTGATCCTCCTAAAGGCTGCTGTGTATTAGTGGTTTCACACACTGCCCCCATCCTATTCCAACAGATTCCAGCCATTATGCAGGAAGAAATGGGCATTTGGGAGGAAGGGAGATGCAGGAAATACTCTTGAAAGCAAGAGAGACTGAGATTTTATCCCACTTCATAATGTAGCAGAGAAAGGAATTAAACACACTGACCACATAATCAAGGAGTTTAAAAAACCCCACCTCTCAAGCAAGAGCATTTGTATCACATAACCTTGGGACACAGCCGACATGTCTGTGTTTGGTCTGGTCTCCCTGGGTTGCCTGTGATCAATGGACAGAGGAGTGAAATCACCTTCTGGATCTTTATCAGCTCCTGTTCTGAACAGACCCTTGAGGACTCCTTTCCTCCAGCTCTGATTAGAAGGGGAGCCTTGCTAGACAAGGCTGGGCTCTCAGGAATCCTGGGGACAGGGGTCAGGAGTGCCCCTGCAGAGGATGAAAAGCTGGGGCAGCCACCCCACAGCTTCCACAGGGCAGCAGTGACATACAAGAGTTCGAGCTGCTGGGGTCTGAGCTCCCTCTCCAGTCTGAGGAGCCCAGAGGGGCAGCAAGGGCAGCTCCAAGGTGGCAATCACTGCCACAGCAGTGGCAATGGCAGTGCTTGCTCAGCACCAACATCCATCTTTTCTAGGGTTCAGCACCAGAGACTGCTCAGATCTGAGCCCCTTGATCCTTCCACAAGGGCAACACTCCCCTGAAAACACAGATCCCTGCTGTTAACCCGCAGACAACGATCATTCCTGGATCTCCTACAACATCCTGTGAACTTCACATTGGGAATTCAAAGCATTTCTTTCTTGTTTGCAGTAGGTTTTTAGGGTGTGAATTCCTGTAAAGTAAAACCACTGTTTCTCTCTTTTTATCAGCTACCCTAAAAGGAAAGTGAGGAACCTAAACCTACGTGTAAACACTGGGATTGTCCCCAAACACAAATACTGGAACAAACTTCTCTTCCAAAGCTTGCAGGTAGCCTACCATGATCTGTGGAGGATCTCAAGGATAATTGAATTAGTGTCTTCAAACCATGGCAGAGAAACTGAACTCCCATGCATCAAGTATGTTTTTTTACTTACTTATTTTTCTGCTACGTTATTGTGTCTGCCGCTCACTCAACTGCTGGTTCTAACCTTGCCATGTGAAAATGGCTAAATAAAGTCAGACACACAACTGGGAGCTGTGTGTCTAAACAGAGCAGAGATTTCCCACAACAATGTGAGATGAGGGATCTCTCCCATCTTCATCATCACAGACCAGCAAATGTTGCAGAGGATCTTTTAGGAGGAACAAGGCACAGTCTGAGACCAACCACTGGCCCTCCTGAGTCACTATCTAACAGCTTAACCCAAAAGGTTGAACCATACAGCGGATTTGTTCAAGCGACCTCTGTAGAGTCAGAAGTGATGACCTACAAACAAGCACTACAAACCCACAGCTTAAAATCTCACACAACCTCCAGCAATACTGAATTCTCATGGCTGACCCATTCAGTGGCCTCACCTAGGAGAAAAAACACTGCATATAGCATGGATAAAGGGCCACAGTCTGTGCTGCAGCCTTCAGCTCTGCCAGACAGTGGTCAGAGGAAATTAAAAGAGCTTAAATGAGTAACCAACCCCCAGGTTACTCACACCACTGTGGCCACAACGGAAATTTTCATGAGCCTGCAGAGGGTGGGGAATGAGGATTCACAACAGACTGGAACAACACGGGGGAAGAGATGAAATTCAAGCCTGATCTCAATCGGGGTACGTCTAGTCCAGAAAGTGCCACTAGGACTTCCTCCACAAATGAAAGGCAATGGGGAAGAACTGCTAGGAGTGGAACATTATTAAATCATTTCCGGCAGCCTTTTGGAAAGAATTACTTGAATGTTGGCACTTGTCTACCTCTGTTCATGATTCTGGTAGATGTTTCTGGAGCCCATGGGCTCTATCTGGAGCTTATTGCTTCTGTCGTGTGACGTTTCCTCAGTCAGCAAGCCAGCTGGAAGGTGGGCACATCCACCCACACTCTTAATCTGAAGTGACTTTACCTTACTGGTGAAATATTTGCCTAATTTTCTCTCTCTGCAAGAGCAAGTCACGTTAGAGAGATTTGTACAGCTCCCGCTGCTCTCATTCCTTATCAATAGGACAGGCACTTCAGCAACACTGAACTAAGGTCTAACCAGCTTCCCTCCTGTGCTAATGTTGATCTGACTTCTGAACTCTTCAAGGGTTTTTAGGTAGGAAGAAAAAAATATTTTCTATTAAGAAGTATATTCAACCTCCATGTCTGAGAAGCCACATGTAGCCTCCCTTTTGCAGCATAACAGCAGTGCAGGGTGTCCATAGCCAGAGCTATAACTCAGGATGGACTGAAAATACCTGCAGCACAGCCCTACAGCAAAGGAGGTCACTCCCAACACTCCCAGCATCCAGACCAGAAGTGCAGTTTGTCCTACCTGCAGTCCAGGTGCCATGGGACACATATGAGACAAATGCTAGAGAGAAGAATGACTGTCTAGACAAAAAAATACTGAGGAAAAAGAGTAACAGTCTGGGATCACTCCACCAGAAGACAGTGACCTTCCTGAAGCTACATACCCCATCCCAGCCCCTTCCCATGGCTGGAAGCAGCAGGTCAGCAGCCACAGCCCCAGTGAGAGCAGAAGGGAGGAGGTGCTCCAGGGTGCTCAGTGGGACACGACAGTCATCTCCCTCGTGTCCATGGTGGGGCTGGGCACGTGTGTGGGTGGCTCCCAGGTCAACACAATGACATCAACTTCTTCCCCAGCCCCTGCTGGCCCCGTTCCCTGCAGCTGGAACTGGGAGCTGGGCTGGCCAGCAGCTCCCTCCCAGCACACCCCACTGCCAGTCCCACAGCCCCACCAGCCACTGCCACCGCATTTGGGACACGTTTGGGACACATTTGGGACACGTGTGGCTGGGACAACACGAGTGGACTGCACCTGGGCACCAGACACATCCTGCTGGGGCAGCTCTCAGAGCAAGCTCCCCACTCCCAACCCAAAATGTGACTGTAGGCAAGGCTGGGAACAAGGCAGAGGAGTAAAGGGAAAGAAACCACACATACCTATCACCTATTTAGCAACTGCTGAATAAGCTGTTCTGTACACATTGCCCAACAGAGAGGAATAGAGGCTCTTCTGAGTGTAACTCAATAAATTTGAAGGGAGGGAATGCCAACACACACTTCCAACTCCAACCGCTAAATAAGGAAACATACGTGGAAATTACAGATGAACAAATTCTAAACAGGCCTAGGGGAGTTTTCTCCTTTTCATCCAAAAAGCAATAAATGTCACAGAACTGAGCAGCAAATCATTCAAAACAATGTAGCTTACCAAGCACGCTGTCAAAGCAAAAAAATCTGAGTCACTTAAACAACTGGATGCTATTTCAGGAGGGGTTTTTTTTAAAGGCTCATGAAGTGCAAGTGGCTCAAATTCTCCTTTTGTACTTGCTAACAATGGGCGTGTTTCTTGGCCAGAGCTGACCTGCAGAGGTCTGATTTTTGTTCTTTATTTCGTTCTGAAATGCTTCTCTGACCTCCAGCCGTGGGGCCAAGACCTCGGGAGGCCATCTGCCCAGCCTCTCATCCCAAAGCAGGATCAGCTCAGCTCTTATCATTCCTGACATGTTTGCCTAAGTGGTTCTTAAAGATTTCCAACACTGGAGGCTCCACAACCACTTCAAGCAATCTTGTGTGTGTTTTATATAAATCAGCGGCTCATCTCAAATTGAATGCTACATTTAATTTTGCTCACTTATGTCCAAAAAAAACCATTTGAAACATGCATGCTTATGTGGAAAGATTGGAGAGCACATGGCCACGAGTGCCCATCCCTACGCCGCTGTCCCAGCAGCATTCCCAGCACGTCCCAGGAATGCACAAGCACTTGCACCCACTGCTGCAAACCAAGGAGTCCAAGCACCCTGAGAAGTTTGCAGAGCAGGCAGATACACAGAGTTATGGAAAGCACCTTTAGGTTAGTGATTAGAAGCCATTCAGAGGTTTAAGCATCCAAAGCCATAATTACACAGCAATTTCCCCTCTGCTGAGGAGGCTACGGCATCGGGGACCGCCACATTTAGGGGAGTACCAACCTTCCCTGAAGGTTTTATCTCATTCCACAGAAATGTTCACATTTTTACCACACTAGGAACATAAATTACAGCCTGCAGTTTGAGCTGGGATCTTGAGAATATTCCATCTGCTTGCTTTGCACTGGGATTCATACATCCATTGAACCAGTTCCTTCAACATGTAATTCCTTTATCTGCATGGTTCATCAGTTGGTTTTCCAGGATTCCCAGTTATCAATCAGATCACTGACAAGGCAATGACTCCCTTTACTTCTTGCAGTTTTCTTTTGATCGCTGTGGTTCAGTCCCTGTGGATCAGCACCTCTCCATTTCCATCTCCAGACAGCCTTGTTGATTCTGGACCATCCCACCTCAGGCTGGAGCTGCTAAAGCTCTCATTTCTTTACAGAGAGCTACACTAGTATATGGGTTTAGCCATTTTTCTCCCAGTTATTTATTATTAGCTGCTGTTTCTATCTAACTGAAACTCTTTCCTTCTGTCAAAGTGTAATCAAATTCAATCTATTTCCTTTGAAGCTTATAATTTTTGTTGTTTCATGTATTTTGTCAAAACATACAGAGGATATCATTAAAACAAACACAGCAACTGGAATAATGGGAAGCACTTCCAGACCCACCATGTCAGAAGTTCTAAACACCCTGTGGAAAGTACTTTTCACCAGTTGGGGTTTTTTTCCCCCAAATTCTCAATATATTTGGCAATTTTCTTTAGTGTTATTCCTTACCACCTTGATTACAGTTTTGTTTTGCTTTAATTTGGTTTACCTTGTATTTGGATTATATTCAATTACACACTCAGTATATTTTGGGTAACTCACTGAACGGGTTTACAGAGAAAAATCCTATTTCAATTTCTCCTCATTGGTTTACTCAGTTGCTTCCACCATAACCCCAGCTCGAGTTCCAATCTGACAGCATATTTTTTCTATTTAATGCAATATACCATTTGAAGTGAACATTTCTTTCTAATTGCAAAAACACGTTCTCATGGTAAGAGTAACAGTTGTGACAAACTAGAACTTCTTGGCTGACAAATGATTTCTGTAGGTTTCTATTTACATCCTTTCGTAGAGTTTGCTGATTTATAACTTCCAGCCAGGAATGAAATGTGCTTGTAACTAAAAGTGTTGATTAAATCATTGCCTGATATTAATCAAAAGAAAATGCAGTGTGAGGTGCAAGTCATTTAAAGGATGACATAAATCTGCCACTTATTAAAGTTTAGTTCCTCCAGTGATCCAGTAAGATGAGCTTAAGTTAAACAAGGAAGGTGTGACTTCCAGGAGTCCTCCATCTCCGTATCCAGTGAATTTGGGCAGAGCTGCATATGCTCAGCAATCTCTGAAAAGTCAGGCAATGAACCAGAAACAACGAAAACCACTGAATTTCATGCCAAAGGGGGACTCATCCTTTCCTGGAAAGTTTTGCTGCTCTCAATTTGGGACCAAATTATGGATTACAAATTACTTCTCCTCCACAACCCCTTAAAGAAAAAAAAAAAAGTAAAATCTTTGTCTCTCTCTGAAAAAGAGCTCAATGAAGCAGGAAAGCACTGCCTGCCAAGTCTCAGATAAAAGAGGAACTGCACATCCAAGAGAGACCCAGGCAGATGATCCAGGAGGGAATAAGTGATGGTTGTTGTTCCATGCAAGGCAGTTCCATGGTGTGCTGCACTTCCAGCTGCTCACCAGGCTGTCACTTCCCAGCTGGCTTCCGATCCATCTGCACTGGAATGAGGGCAGCTGGCACGGGGCAGGATGGATCCTGTTCTTCTGCAGACATTACACACAGCTGTGATGGTAATTTAGAGCTTTTCTACAGAGAGCTGTGATGGGAAGGTAACTGTTTTTCCTTCCATGCCAGATGAAAATCTAAGCTTCTTCTGAAACCTGCTGAGTCAAAGTGGAATAAGAGAAAGGAGTGATAGAAGGGCCAGACTTGCACTTGATTTCTTTGTCCTTGGGCAAGCAGAGGGAAGTGGCAGAACAGCCCTCCTGACCAGCTTCCACATGGGCTGTATTTGCTTCAGGCATGTGGGCTTGTGGGATGTACATTTAGACACAGGGCAAGCAAGGACAGATTGAAAACAAAAGCGCTCAAAAAAAAGGGCCACCAGTCCAATCCAGTGTGATAGGAATGGAAAATCATGGCATGGAAAAAATCCACCCTGCTCTATGTCTGGTGCACAACATATACCTGAACTACATCTCCTGGATTAAGCTTTGAATATCCTTGTGACTCAAAGTAAAAGTACTTGATCTGGGTCTGCCTCAAATCACAATGAGGACACTCAATGAATTGTGACATTTCCATCAAGCAGCTGCCACCCATTGGCTCCCCCAGCACACAGTTGCTCCTTTTTGTCATACAACACCTAAGCCAGCACTGTTTTGCTCAAAAATATGTAAGTAACACTTGGTAAGGCCCAAAATGTAGGACTTTGGGTTACCTAAGGTTACACAAATTTCCTTCTGCATAAAAATATTACAATCTTGTTGTAACACGCTAAAGGAACCGGTTCACAGGGAAGAGAAAGAGTTAAAATGTGATAGAGGAGGCAAACACTGTCAAAGTATCACACACAAAGAAGTCCTGCCTGTAAAGTTTTTAAAATCTGTACTGGGGAAGGCACTGAGGGCCAGCACCCCCCTTAGATTGGTCTGGTTTACCTCATGAAGGAAGAAGCAGGGGTTCAGACAAAGCCCAGGAACTGTGCTAAGGCTGCTTAGATGGACTGAGAGGATGGGAGGGAAGAGGTGACAGCTCAGGCTGTCACCTGCTACACGAGATGCCAGTCACAGTAAATAACAGAACCTCTTCTCTCTTCCACACAAAGAGCTTAACACATAAAATGCC
The DNA here is from genome assembly GCF_963662255.1 of Cinclus cinclus. Taxonomy (NCBI): domain Eukaryota; kingdom Metazoa; phylum Chordata; class Aves; order Passeriformes; family Cinclidae; genus Cinclus; species Cinclus cinclus. The sequence goes on from NC_085067.1 coordinate 6,866,554, forward strand.
ACTTTAAGAATTCAGACTCATGTCCCAAGGTCCCTGGGATCCCAACTTCCATAGCAGCAAATAGCTGCTGTGTGTGGAAGTGTACAGGACAAGCACAAAGCAATACTTGACCTGGAAACCCTCCCAGACTCCAGTGGTTTGTGGTTCAGCAGCTTCCCTGGACTGTGCTCAGCAGCACAGAGCAGCCTGTCCTCCCACCCAAGCACCTGCTCCCAGTTCCCTGCAGAGACAAGAGCATTCTTCTGCACTGGTTACACTTCATTCACTCCTTGACAGCACTTTCAATCAAAGCAACTAAATGTCTTGTGGAATTTTTAACAAAAAAGAAATGTTTGCAGCCTGAGATGTCAGATGAGAAGCACTGCCCTGCCAGGCGCCAGTCCCCATCCTGTAAAGAGGTGGCAACAAGGCAGCATTCCCTCCTCAGTCCCACCTTAGCATTGCAGAGACTCCCTGGAGGAGGAAGGAGAGCAAATGGCTCTTGCTGGAAAGACAGATGGGAAAACAGAACCCAGAGAGGAAAGGAAACAGCTTTAAAACTTTTCATCTGCCGATTTTTTTTTTTTTTTGGGCAGAGATTCAGGATACTAAATTTGGGCTATGGATTAGGGATGTTGCTACACATCTTTTAAAAAAAGGGAAAAAACCAAACCCTGAGGCAGAAGCCAGGAGTCCAATCACTCCAAAATTCCAATGACTCAGACACTGGTTGAGATGACACTAAGGCACAGCAAGGCAGGGGTGAAAATGTGTCAGGAGGGGAAGAACTCCCCAGTGTGATTTGCTGAGCAGCCAACACTGTTGAGCACTGTGGTGTTCCTAATCTTCACAATTCAGAATCATGCTGGCCATAATTACATCCATCAGATGTTTAGGAGCATTCTGATCTTATCAGCAGATCTGAGGAGCTCTGGAGGAGATCTTAAGGGCTCGAGAAAGGAATGTACAAACTTTTCTCCCTTTGAGCAGTAGATTGAAAATAGCCTGGAGAACATCAGTGAGGACTCTATAGCATGTCTTGGAAATTAATCACCAAAAAAAAAGGGGACATACTTAAGGAACAGCTAGAGCAATTAAAACTGAAAGCCAGGCAGGTTTAGGAGTCAAAATGATGGCAGAACTCCACCAGACTAAATGGATGCAGAGGAACAGTGCATGTTTGTACAAATTACACATGTCCACCTTACTGAAGGTATCGACAGCCAGGCTTATCACAGGAGCAAATGGGAGTTCTGAGGGAAGGAAGGCAATAGCCAAGAACAAAACTCCAGCCCTGAGCACTGAACACTGGTCCTGCAGCAGCAGAGCCTCTGGAGGGTCTGTTTGGTTGGATCCTTGATCTCAGAGGTCTTTTCCAACCTTAACATTTCTACAAGGGAAGCCAGTCAGCAACAGAGGCAGAGATCAGCTGCAGGGCCAGGCAGAAGTTTGGTGCCTGGGAAATAAACCCAAGGAAATGAAGAATCTGTGCTTACATGGTTTGCTTGGGAGTGTGGACAGAGAGCAGTGACCAGGAGAAGAATGACCAAGAACTGAAACACAACCAAGACCCTTCCAGCTGTGGTGGACTGAGGGGAGAGCCCAGCCCCACAGGGTGAGAAATGGCTCAGTTTCTACTGACATCTACTGACTGCTCAGTTCAAGGTTCTCACAGGCTCTGGATCACACCCCATACAGAGCAAATCACTTGACACCTTCAAGGAAGGATGTTTGATACAGAAATCCAGCAGTGCAGGGAGAATCAGGTGCCTCACCCCCATGAAAACTCTTAAAGGAAACACTAAAGAGCTAAACCAGCCTCTGCCCTCACACTGCACTCATCCGTGGCACCAGAGCACCCTTCAGTAGCAGTTTCAGTGGCAGGAGTGGCCCTGACTTGCTTTGATTTTCTTATTCTACTCCCAGGCAAGAGGGAAGTGGCCTCCTGATTAGTGACTGCACCCAATACTCTGAACCTCCACATTCCCTCATTTCTGGATTCCCAAACCATTCTCCCTCAGGCACTGAGAAATGCCAAAGAGCACTGCTTTGCTCCCATTTGTGATATCCTCCTATTGCACTAAGGAGTGCAAAGCTCCCCTGTGGCCTTTCCAAGTCCCTGTGCTACCACCTGAGTTCTCCCCAGGGCACACGGTCCAGCCAGGGAAGGCAGAGCAGTGCATGGCCCCTGTGGCTGGCACTGCACCCTGCCCTCATCAAATCCTCTAAATATCCAAAAAATTTTATAAGTGCTACAACCAGAGGTGATCTCGTGGACAAAGATCATCTAATTGAGTTTGAGACTAACAGGCATGCTTCTGAATAATCAGGGGATGTGATGTGAAAGCAGCCAGAAGACTCTTAGCTAAAATTACGATGTATGGAATTCACTGAGCCAAATACCTTTTTACTAATAATTTTCCCCTATCTTAATTCAGGCTGATAATTTGCAATTACAGTTGTAAAGGGCTCCAAGTGAAAAGCCCTTTTATCAGATGTTTCTGTTGTTAGTCGACTGTACAAGAGGGAATCAGATCCAGATGAAGGCTCAGAAAAGTCCAAATCAATCAGCCTTTGACAAGAATTGTAGCCCTCCAGCAAATTCAAATAAAGCATCTCAATTTAGGAAGACATGAATGCAATTAACTGAGGAATCCACATTAATTTATTTCCCTTTGTAAATATTGCTTATTTCCTTAACAGGTTACAAAAATGGTGACACACTGAAAACTCAACAACTCTAATCACTGGGCTAAGAAGAATTAAGTGATTCCAGGTCCCCCAGTGGGAACTCAGCTACTCTCAGATACCCAAGTACTGATTGTCTCTGTCAGAGAAGTATTGGCTAACATGTGTTAACCCATAAAAACCACTGTCTGAAAGGGGCATTGAAAGTAAAATCCTTGGCCCTCTAAAGTTTACATTTTTCGTATGTGAAGCATGCTGACTCTTTGATTAGCAGCCAAGAGAATGGACTCAAATGCCATTCCAAGTCTTAAAAAATTGTATGAAACAAAACATTAGTGAAGTGATTTTCCCTTGTTTTAATGTGGTTTTCAACATTAGGTTTATTGTTTTGTGGTTTTCTGCATGGAAAGCATATGCTTGCAATATGTTTACAATATTCTGGGGGTTTAAAGCTACAGCATAGTCATTAAAATAAAAAAAAAAAAAAGAGAAAATGCTGCAAATTGAGGAATACTCTAATGAAACAACACCTGATCTTTTCACTTGCTAAGCCCCTTTGGAAAAGGTACACTATAGGTAAAACAGATTCAGTGTTTCTGGCTAATGAATCAAATTATCTCAGACACTATTTTTGACATCTTATTGTAGAAGTATTCTGGCTCTCCCACAGTTTGCAATGTTCACTGGTCCACCTGCTAGAAAGTGCCACCCTTTTAGGTCTCAGTTTATTCAATTAAATATCCAACTCATTGCTTTTTGTATACACAGAGTGTAGAAGTGCCCATTAGGGTTGAGATGATCCCAACAGGAGTGGGAAATACTCCAAAAATCACCGAACCCAGCCCCAGAACCCCACTCCAAAGCGTCAAGGTGGTAACAAAGGGAAAAACATCAAATGACTGAAGTACTTTGGGGCACAGACAGAATCAAGAGTAGGCAGGATGGAGGGGTAGGAAGGAAGAATAAGCCAGTAATTCCTAAAATACTGACTCCAGAGGTGAAGGAAGGAGAACAGCTCCTGGAGGAGCAGTTAGCTGATCTTATCAGCACAGTGTGATGTTGGGAGGTACACAGGAGGAGCAGGTAACACCTGTCCATCTGCAGGTTGGGTGCTCTGGGCAGGCTGAGATGGCCACAGCCTGTGTCCATGGTCTGCCAAAGGAGGTGGTTGTGCTCAGGGTTATCTGCTAAAGCCAGACACCCAAACCCAGAGCACAAAACTGGTGCCTGTCTGGGAAATTTGGCTGCAGGCAGCCTGAAATCTGCCAGGAGAGCAGTGTAAGTGGGTCTTAAACACAAAACAGAGGTGGTCACATAAATGGATGCAGTACTTGATCCACCAAACCCATGCAAAGCTGTGGAGAGCCAACCCTCTCTCCAAGGTGAGCATGTGAAGCAGAGCAAGAGGATTCCCTGACATTTTAATGTCCTCCAAGCTCTGATCTGAGAGAAGCACAGGAGAAACTGCTGACATGACTCTTTGTGCACAGCCACACACCCTTCCCTCACACCTCCCCCAGATAGCCTGGCTCCAAGGACTAGCGTCAGAAGAGGAAAGAAGCATTTAATTTTATAATTCCTACTTAAATGATTCACGAGGTGCTTTTGCAAATTGCAGGAGAACACCCTATGAATCAGTCAGTGACAGAAATAAATTGCATTAATCCATAGCAGTAATATGCTCAGAGTGCTAGAGTTTCAGTAGGAATGAGCTCATTTGTTAAGCTCCCCACTCTGAGCATGTAGGATGGCTTTGTGCCCTAACATTGTCCCACAAGACAAAGGCCCACTTTCCTGCTGGAAGGGACCCCAACTTGCACACCAGATCTTTGTCTTCCATTTCAGACATTGTTGAGGGGCATCCTATCCTTCCACTGCCTTCTCTCATCTTCTATGTGCCAACATCAATCTCTCATCTAATTGTGGCCTCCTCACATCACAAACACTGAATTAGCCAGCAGAAATGGGCCAAGATCCAAACTCCATCTCCAAAAGCAGTGACCATGGCTACACAGGGAACTCAGCCACTTCAGGATGAAAAGAACCAGGCCAATGCCTCTAAAGGTGAAGGTGAACTCTTCTAATGGCAGTGCAACTTTCAAGAGCAAGACAAATGATAATAAACATCAGAGAAATCTGAAATCTGGGGCTCTGTGATTGCTTGAAATGCTCCTCAGGCAGCATCACTTTGCTTCACTGCCCTCATCCCAAGAGCTGAGCCCAAAGAGCTCTGCAAGGTAAGAACTGCACACACAGCCATGCCATGGACACCAGGGAACCTGGTTCATCATCTTTGTTTCAAACACCTCCCATCAACTCCAAGTGATTAAAAAAAGTAACCTGTCCATTCCAGCAGAAAATTTGAAATTAGAAAGGAAAACAAACCACCCACTAACACTTCTACAATGTTAACAAAGGTGCAAGAAAACCTGATGCTGTGCCTTTAGCCTTGCTAGCCGATTTCCATTCAACTAAGATTTCCTGTGAAGTGACTGCTACCCGTAAGAAACAACACTGGCAAGCTGAATAAAACTGCTGCTTCCAAATCCTCTGAAGCAGGACTTGACACTGAACAACTTGCATCTGTATTTCCAACAGCAGCTTCATTGTAGAGAACTGCTGGAAAATTTGTGATCGGATCCATGAGAATTACAGTAACTATTATGAACACATTCCCAAATGAAATGATGGTCTCGGACCAGTTTCACAGTCCTCTCCTCTGCCATGACTGCACATTAGGGATGGGGCAGCCAGTCTGTCTTTCTACTGCATTTTCTCTATCTGCTGCAGCTGGATAAGCACAGGATGACCTGAATTTTCCCCCTTCCATTTTGTTGTGCCCACCAGATTGTCACAGCCTAATCACATATGAAAACCCCAGAACTGTCCTTTCAAGTATCTAATTTCTGATGCTCTGAGTATTCTGTAGTCACTGCTGCAATAAAATCTCATTTTAGAGAAGCAGATAATCAAATGCAGGGCAGAATGCATACAACTGAGTGGCCATGCAGTGCTCTTTTGGTGAGGACTAACTTGCAATTGAAAGAAAACAGCACTGTTTTATGAACTGCCTGGGACAGTGCACCATAAACTGGGATTGGTTCCCCTTTCCCCTGGTGTCTCCACAGCATCAGGGCTGTATTAGAGCAGGGGGCCAGGTTGGATGTGCAGCCTCTGCTTCCTGCACATCACAGCAGGGCACACAAACTGCCTCCCAGCAGAGAGAACATCAGTTTGACAACTGAAATCAGCACTTCAAGCAATGATTTGGATCCGCTCACATTATTGAAATGAGGAATTTGAGAAACTTTCCTCTTTGCACGTTTTTCACACTGTATGGTTTCAGAACCTGCTTCCCTCGTGGGTTCTGGGTGACAGCTCCCAGCCTGTCTCACTGAACTGGTTCTTGATGTGCTGGGAAAACAAGGGAGTGCAGGGGATGGAAAGGATACCACGTTCTGTATTACACACACACATGGTGGTGGAGGAAAAACATTTCTCTTGCTAGAACATTTATCAGAGAAAAAAAATGTTCTGTGAAGTCCCAGTCTGAGGGGAATGTTCATGATGGTTTTTTTGAGAACACAGGCCCTAAATTTGGGGTAAAATCTGACCTTAGATTCTTCCTTTATGTCTGCATTTTCTTTTGACTGGGTGGACTATTTTCTCCCTTTTGCTGGGCAAGGGCTTTTTTAGTTAGATTTTCAAATGTTGCTCAGTTTTTGACATTCAAGTGCCCAAGAATCCAGCATTTCTTCAGTAAAGCAGTTCGACATATAGAGACCAGGTTTACAAACTTAGAACAACTACTGAAATGTGTTAAAGTTGCGTTCCAGATAAAAGCTGTGGCTAAAAGTCTGATCCTTAGACCACTAGAGGTCCACAGAGCTGTTTCTGCTAAAGCAGCAAAAAATGCACAATAGTTTTTATTCCTCTAATCTTGAAAGCTTTGAGTGTTTTAAGGGTTGAACTCCTCTCCACACATTTAGTTAGCTGGAATATTGCAGGTCAAGGTTGAAAAAGCCTCTTCCTTTTTTGATTGTATCATTGGCATAAACTCAACCATGAACAAGTTTGCTGCTGACACCTACAGCAATAAAACTGAGGAAGATAAAGCAAACTAGAAGTTAATCAGCAAATATTACAAAAGACAACTGAGCCAGATTTCCTTGGTCATTGGCCTAGCAAAATTTCTTTTCATATGAAGGCAAGTTTAGCACAATTTGGTACCAAAATATTCAAGTCTTCAAGATGAAAAGGGGATGCTAATATCCATAAAAGCATCTAACTCAAGAAAGCAAAAATAACAGCCCCAAGACAAAATGGGATGGAAACAATTAAGGACCTGTAGTCACTTCACTGAAGAGATTTTGTTGTTGTAGTTGTTCTGGTTCCCCTAAAAACTCCACTGTTATTTTAACCTACAGTTTAGCATGAAAGAGATAAGGAGATAAGCAGGTGGGGAGGGGAAGGAGGGCTATCCCCAAAAAGATAGCTCAAGGCAAAGCCATGCTTCAAAGAGAAACTCTAAACCACACTGGGCATTTAGAGATTGTCAAAACTTCTCCCAGAACAGACCCTTTACTATTATTATAGGCACTGCTGAAGAAAATCTCAGGACTCAAACCCACAGGACTGATGCCATGGGCCTGTCCTGACATTTCTGTTTTGCAGGATATTTGCAGGAGAGGATTCTCCAGTTTTCAGAGATCCTCCCCCTTTTGTGTCCTTCCCACTTGGAGCATCCCCACGTGGCTCAAGCTGTCCCAGTGGGTTGCTAAGGATGGGATTCCAAAATGCCACAATCAGTATCTTGACTCCAGGTGCAGAACAAACAGCAGGAGCAGATAAACTACAGAACAAAGATCTTCTTGTCAACCAGACAGCAATGGAGAAAGCAAAAAGAGAAATGAGAACCTGCCTGCAGGAAGAATGTTCCCATCTCCATTAAATGAACAAGGACATGCACGACAGTCCATCCATCATCTGCAGTGCTGTTACAGCTAAGACAAACTAGGGTTAATATGTGCACAGCTTGTAAAATGGAGCAAGGAAGATTAAATAGGTTTTATTTGTATGCGACTGGGCAAGAGTGAAGGGAGACACAGGCACCCAGATACACATGGATATTTTCTGCTGCTGCCCTTCTGCCACAGACCCTCAGAGTAATTCCTTTTTTCTTACTGAAACACATCACCCACTTACTCTTATCCTGCCTACATAACATCTACATTTAAAGTAAAACATACTGAGAAAATCTCCATTAGCAAGGACCAGCTTTCACACTCACATGGCATCTCTGAGGTATCAGAAGAGTTAATTTTCTCCCTCTTCACCTTCAGTAAGAAACCAGGTTATTTTCTGCAGTTACATTGGCTATAAAGCCACTACAGATAATGCATTAATCTCTTATGTCTCCAGCACCTTTGCAGTCACTGTTATAATTAGAGGGAAGACAGTAAAGTCTGTCTTCAATCACAACTTTTCCACAGGTGAGCTTTTACTGTTGTTCTGAAATTCCAAAGCTGTAACTTCAGGTGACACATTAGGCTGGGTTTAAAAAAGTCAGCAATATTTGCTTGACAAAGCAAAGATCACAGGACTCTCCTGGAGCATAAAAAGTGAAAGAAAAACAACATAAACAAAGAAAATATATGATTTCTTGTAGCCTTCCCACATGTAACTTCTCTCATTGGAAGGGAAAAGCAGTGCTTACTGTAAGATCTGGCTAAAATAGAAATATTTTTCATTGTCCAGCTGAGAAACTCAAATGGCAGCAAACAAAATTGATGGAGAAAACACAATTGTTAAAAACCAAGACCCCTCCCTATGTTACAAAATAACCTTGACTTATTAAAAGCAGAGACTTCTAATTCCCTGTTTTCAATACAAAGCTTCTGACACCATCTCTCAAGAAGAAAAAAGTGTTCATCTGCTACCTACAGCTTCAGTAATGTCTGCTGGATAAAGCTGCTCCTTCTAAGGTAGAGGTGAACAACAACACCTGAAATGCAGTAATCACACAATCTAAAAGTTTGGCTTCAAGCATGAAGGATAAATGGCAGGAAACTGGAGGAAGAAGAGTTTTAGCCAAAACTGGATGACTGAAGACCAAAAATACTACCGTAAATAATTCACAAAGGAACAAAGCCAGGGTATAACTCTGCAAAAGCTTAGATCTTTTACAGGATAATAAATTTAATGGAGATGCCTGATAGCATGACCAGCACAGATCACTAACTGCACGTGTTTGAGAGGAGCCTGAGCCCTGAAACATAAGCATGTGGTTGGAAGGGTGGTCTGAGGAGCACAGCAAAGGTCTCAGTTTCCATTCCCAACTCTAAGACCAATAACTTTGGCAGACCAATAAGAAAGCCTCTTAATTTATCTTACTCATGGACAGATGTTATGTGATAGACAGATGTTCCTTACCTGGCTGCCTGGGATCTGAGCAGGCCCAGTGTTTGGAGAAGCTTTGAGAGCAATAAAATTCCAGGAATTATCACCATAATTTAATTTTATTCATTCAAAATTGAGATGAAAAAGAAAAAAGCAAAAAGCATGCTGGTTCAAGGCCTCCTGACAACCCTCAGAACACAAATCATGCACTAAAACTCAGCTGCTCAGGCAGCTGAACTCCCAGCAATTTAACCAAGCAGCCAGACAACAGAAAAACACCCCTGTGCTTCCCAGAGGTTCTCACTCCTCCCACCCAAAGCCTGAAAGGCTGTATCTGTCCTGCACCACGCCAAGAACAATTAAGAAAATGCTACCCCATGTCAAGGTACAGGATAACTCCCAGTAACAAGGGCCTATGCCAGCAAACTATTTTAAAAATGAGACTGCTTTTAGTGTTTCCACGATTGATTCACCTGGAAAGCACAAAACTGCATCACTGCAACACCACCCCTGCAGAGCTTTTTCTTCATGGTGCTGCAAGGGCAGAACACGCAGCTTTTTTTCCAGATGTCACTGCCAAATCCCACGGGCACCTTTCCAGCAGGGCAGCATCCAGCTATGTCAGTGCTGGGATTATCTCTAAAAACGTTGGTACTCACCAAAATTTAAAGCAGGTGCGTGGACAGTGAGGATGCAGACTCTGTATATGCCCCCATTGCAATTCTGGCCAAGAATTGACTGAGGGTCTGGATGGGAAATGAAAAAAGAGAATATTTAGAGGTACCTGAGGCACCCTGGGCTAGTGGAAGGTGTCCTTGCCACACAGGGACAGTAACTAGCTCTTCTGTCCCAGTCAGACCTCCCTTGCAAACAAGACCAGAGAGGGATTTGTGCTTTAAAGGCAGTTCCAAATTGCCAATATTTGGCTGGCTGTGTAAGAGGAGAAAAGGAAACACCACTCTGCAAAATTTCCAAGACAAGGATGCATCCACTGGCACGTCCTCCAGCCTGGGGGCAGCTGATGAGGGGAGCATTCAGGTGATGAGCACCTTCCAGTGTCCCAGCTCCCACTGGTTTGGTCCCTTCCCACCCTTCCCAGGCAGCCACAGAGCCCACCAGGAGACCTGGAGCTGGCACCAGCATCACTCCTGGCTGCCTCTCTGGGCCCTGCCAGCAGTTTTGACACCCCTCTCACAACAACAAGATCTCAAAGAGGAAGTGTTTTCTGACACAAATCAGTTCTATTGGGCAAATCCTGACCAGCTCCAGATGCAGCACAAATTATGGAAGGCTTGGAAGTATTTCTGGCCTAAGGATAAATCCATGCTGCCCAAAATAAAGCCCAGTTGTTTTGTGCCAGGACAGCCATAGGTCCAGGGCATGCTCATCATGGGACACAACCATAGTTGATTGAAATAGGATCACAATTAATTTGTATTTTTGAGCTGTGCTGTGGTCCGGGGTAGTTTCCTCAATATGCTGCAAATCCAACAGCATCAGAGCAAAGCATATGAAAGGCTGGGACAGAAAACCCTCAGCTGCAGCAGTGAAGTTGTGGAATAAACATCCAGTCAAGAGGAAAGGAATCAGGAGTATTGGGGTGTAAACCCACAACAGAGCTTTTTATCAAAATCAGTGCTTCTGCAAAGTTTTCTAAAGCTTTCCAGCCACAGTCAAGAGTAGGAGAGGTTCTTTGTTACCTTAGATATAAAACCATTAGCTGGGCATTCCTCTGAAACTCAAGACACACAGGTTCTATTCACAAATAATCAAGTGATTTCTAGCTAAAATGCCAACATACAGGAAAAAGGCTGGACATCTTCATGGCCTTGAAGCCTCACAGAATATGGCTGCATATTTATCCCAAAGCAAGGAGCATATTTATGCATCTCTGGGCAAGTAAATGAAACATCCACATCCAAAAAATTAGTCCATTTTAGCCTGCATTTGAAAGTCTTCCTTATGATTCCACAAGGTTGCCCTAAAGTATATCTTAGAGTACAGAGTAGGCAGGTTTGCTTTGGATCAGGAAGCTGATCTCTGTCCCAAGGGTACCAGTCTGTGCAGTAGTTGCTATGGTACTGCAAGTATTTTTGTTTGTTAAACAGTAGATTAAATAGTCACATAAAACGATTAGACTGGACGTTGGATCATTCCCTGGGAAGGCTTAAGTTACAAACTGGCTTTCTGGGGAAATTATTTAAGCTTTTCACTTAAAAAAAAAAAAGTTTTTTCAATCTTAGGCTGATGTGTTTAAGAGACTCTACTTCTTATTCCGATTTAAACTTATTTGTGTAGGCAGGTAATATTTTTAGGCACTTTTACACCTATTAAAAATGTTGTTCTAACTGTTGGCTTCATGCAGTGAGTGCTTTAATAGCTCCTGTTTTATCATCACTGTCCTGAATGGTCAGGGCTTGGAATACATTTCTTTTGCAAAAGGAATGGATGCCTTGCCTTGGGTCATAACAGTGATGCAGGAGTTAAAGATTAGGTGTTAGTCTGAATTAACAGACTGAACAACAGATTTCCCTTAAAAGGCCAAGTGCTCTGTCTCCAAAACCAGTTTGTTTGGTTACAAAAGTTACTGGGGGGATACGAGAACTTTTAGTTTTACTTACTTCATTTACCTGCCTTGGCATCTGTATCACACTCCCTTCATTAGGTCCAGGCATGTGATGAAGGAGATCCAAAAATAAGCATGAATAGTCCATGGTTGATGAATGAGCCTTGGACTAATTGCTCAGATGACTTAACAGGCTCAGGAGCAGATGGTGACCATAAGGCAGCACAAACATCATATGTGACAATGACACAAGTGGAGAATCTGTCCTGTTGGCCTGTGCTACCCAAGAATTCCTATTTTTTTTAAGAACGTACCCAAGGTGCCAATCTGTGTGGCAGAGCAGTGCCAGATTAAAAATAAGGTGTTGTATCTTATCCAGCCAACCAGTGGAGAGCATCCAACTTCTGAAACCACAACAGCTCCTTTCCTGCTGATGGCTTCCACCAGAATGTGACCTTAGAAAACAGAGTATTAGAAACCAATCCCTGTGCAGTAATAGTGAATCATACACATAGATAGCAACACAGATAAGTCCAGTTGCTGAACAAAGATGTCTGATTTTAGAGAACTCCACTGTTTTAACAAAAAATTCTCTACAGAAAGGTCCAACTAAGCAAAATAATATTAACATTAAACAAGTACAGCTGTAGATATCAGATAAGAGCAGTTCTGAGGATAATATTTGGCATATATTACACTTCTTCATCTGTTTTTCCCGTACCCCCATAAACGATGACAGAACTCTTCTCTGCAAGAGTTCCCACAACCAAAGGCATTGATCACTGGAGCTTCCAAAAGAAAGGCACAAGGAGCCAATACTGGCTCCAAAGAAAACAAAATGTGTACCAAACTTGCAAGAAAGAAGTCATAAAATTCCCATCAAAAATGCCAGTAGGGCTGAAGCAGATCAACTTCAGACAGACCTGGAAAGTTTAATGCTGAGTCCCCTTCTCGAGCAGGGGTGTAACAGAGCAGATGCTGAACAGCTAAAATTACAGCACCAAACACTGCCCTCGGGCAGGAGGAGACACGAACAGCCCCTGCCTTTGCCACAGCAGCAAATGCAAATAAAAATGCCCATTTAATAGAATCTAAAAGCTTTCAGCCTCATTTCAGAGACCTGGGGCCCACAGCCACCATCCAAACCCCCAAAGCTGCAGCTTTGCCAGTGTCCTCCTGGGACTGTTACTTTGGAGTGATCTCAAATCACCATTTTCTGGGGACGAACAGCATCCTGCTCAAATCCAATGCTCTCCATACAGCCTGCCTTGGGAATGGGCTGTTCCAGATGACCACATGGATGTGAAAAACAAACTGGAGAATGGGAACACCCATGTTCAGAAAGGACAAGACTTGCAGGAGCCTGAAAAGAAATGCTCTAAATTAGTTCAAAACAGAGTTACGCAGCATCTGAGCCTCCCATAGAGACAGGGCCGTCATGAAAGCCTTGGCACCACATTTATAAAGTTTGCTTCACAACTGTTTCCTTTGAGTAAGCTTAACCTTTTTTTTTTTTTTTTTATCCTTACATCAACTATCAGGTATAAGCAATTGGTTGTAAAATTGTTGTTCTACAGATGAAGCAACAGATGAAGATGAAAGTCAACAATTTCTGGTGTGGAAAGAGGACTTGGGAACTGGAGACTTTGGGTGTCCTAAGATGAGATGTCTGAGCAGCAGCAGCAGGGGGTGGTGGCTGTTTGTTTGTTTAAGGCTCTGCCTACCCAGAACCACCAAGAGAAGCCAGTGGAAGCTGCTTGGATTTGGAAACTCCCAAACCAGACAGCCCAAAAATTATTGACTGCCTCTGAAAAGCTGGCCTGGGTACTTTGGTCCCCATCACACGCAGGAGTTGTGGAGCCGCAAAGCACAGCTCGGGGCCCCTGTTTCACAGCTCGCCGTGCTGGGCCAGGGTGCTTCCAAAAACACACAAGTCAGTTCTTGGATGCCGAGTGAGCAGCTCCAAGAGTGAGCAGCAACATTAAGCTCGATTTCAAGCTGGACCCTTTCCCTCCTCTTCCATTTTTCTTTTTGAAAAGAGGAATTCCTCCATTTACTTTTAATCCTATTTCTCTCTCTCGAAGCTGCCAAAAAAATCAAGCCCAGTTCACATCAGACAGCAGTTTATTTCCTTGGGGTGAACCCTCAGAAACACGCAGTGCCCCAGGCCTGCTGCTGCCTAGGAATGCCAGCAGGATGTGGGGGTGCTGGGCTGTGTCCCTGCCCCGAGCCATGGCCAGAGGTTCCTGCACGTCCAGAAGGCTCCACATCCACCAGAGCTCGCCCGCAGGCAGCCACAGTCCCAGAGCCAGCACAAAGAGCAGCCCAGCTGAGGTTTTATTTACAACCTGCTGACAACGGAGTGGAAATTGATAGGAGCTGCAGGCAGCAAGTGACTCCCTGTCTGTCAGCACCAAAGGGCAGCTCCTGCCATTACTCCCTGGACAGGAGCTCTTTAAATTTTTCTGCCTCAGGGATTCACAGGGGTGTGACAGGTCTCTACCATATTTCTGGAGTGTTATAAATGAGAAACAAAAAGTCTCAATATTCAGCAAAATTTAGATTGCTTTATTTGATATGGATGGAGCAAGCAGTGCTGGGCAACGTGAGGGGTCAGTGCCCACTCCACGCTCCATCAAACCTTGGTTTGAAGCCTCTTCCTATACCATGGTCTCTTGTTGTAATTTTTAACTTTGCCAGGTAAGCAGTGGTGGTCAAATAAACATCCATAAAGTCTCTGGGTGACAGTCAGTCTCATAGATAACCATCTGGTCTTGGTAGATAAAAACCGGCAAAAATCGGGAAGTCTGGTCTTTGTAGATAGGCAGCATTGATCAAACAAAGGCAGGAAGTCTGATTTTGCAAAATCTATCAGACTATGGGAAAGTCTGATTTTGCAAACTGGTGGTAGATACAACCTATTTAAAAAACACAATATTCATAACAGGGGGATTTAAAATAGAATGATTTAATAATATATTTTCCTCTATCTAGTGTCCATGCTTCACTTCAGACCTAAGTATTCTGGTTTATACAAACCCCAATACTTTTATGATTAACACGAATCTTTTATCAATTATCACATGGTTATGGCATCCTCATCGAAATGCTCTTCCACTGCCTTTGGCTGAGTTGTTTTCAATTCCAAGCAGTAAGAATGGCCCAGGACCTCCAGAGTTACACATTTACTGTACCCAAGTGCTGCTGGGCAGATACTGCCCTTCAGCCTCCTGCAGGGCCAGGTGTCAACATAGAGCATGTTTGAACAATTTGTCCTCTTTTTATTTCTCAATCTCTCCGAAGCCGAATTCACAGCAAGCCTTTATCAGGGTCATTCAGATTTGCAGGAAGCTCAGAACCTTTTCAGAACCCACCCAAAAGCACTTTGTGAGCCCAAATGCACCCCTGGGATGCACCACTTTGGAGCCAGCATAACTTTCCAAACCAAGTTCCATACTCCAGCCTCTCAACCTAAACCCAAAATGATTTTAAACACAAGATGGGACCCAAAAATGTTAAACTGGAATCACTAAAAGAACAAAAATAGTTTTCTGTAAGCCTCTGCCTCCCACAGCTACCGCCAGGTACAGCCACAATGTCACCATCATCCCAGTGAACAGACACAGAATGATAAAGGAAAATGAGACCAGCCCCAGAGTCTTCAGCTGGCATGCACCTCTGCTCACTGAAATGGCAAACACTGAAGGGCACCACGAGTGCCTTAAAACCTTTTTGTGGAAGAATCTGGCAATTTCTGTCTCAAACAGAAGCAAATCCAACAGCTTTGATTCAGTTCACCCAGACATCTAGTGGCATAAACAAAATCACATGGTCCCCAATAAAAACACCAAAAGTGCTCTACGATTACACTGGGTCCAACATTATGTGAGAAATGCAAAAAATCCCTTGTAAAAATATCTCTTCCCCTTTCACCAGAATCTTCCAGATCACAGAAGAGTTGGTCAGATCTGAGCAAAGATGTGAGAAGATCTTCTGTGAGTCTGACTTGTAATTCTCAAGATGCCCATCAGAGCAGACAGACAAACTTACTCTCGATTTCTGGATCTTGTATTAAATCTGTGGCAACCCATGACATGCTCACACTGAACAGAGGGCACGCAATCCCAGACTGAGAGCAGCACATCAACCTAGCTGAACCAGGAGAGATTAAAGCTCTGGGTACCACTGGAAAAAGAAACCAATACAACCAAACAGTTAAAAACATTTTTGGAGCAAACATAAACTTTCCATCAGGCAGCTGGTTCTTGCTTGGGGAAAATATATATGTTGCTAGTAGGAATTATATCCTGTTTCCTTTCTACTGCTTAAAACATACAAACAAATTATATTTCAGCCTAATGACATATTATTCATGGATCTTTTACTTCACTGGAATTTATAGTTCAATTCCAAACCTGTAATTTTAAATGTTGGCTATTTTTCTAAGTAATTCACCAGAAGGAGGTCCCAGGTCCCCTTCCTTCTCCTGCTGGCAAGGAAAAACACCCTGCCAACCTCTACATAAATTGGTGTATATCACAAACCACACCAGACAGGGCTTTTCACATCAGAGCTAAAGTGAAAAAAAAATACAGACACACAAACATTATCACATAGAGCCTTTCTTCTCTGAGGGTCACACAGCTGGTGTTAAACTGGTGGCAGCAGAGCTCTGAGACCCAGAGAAATAAATGCAGCATTTAGGAACAAGGCAAAATATCACTAAAAATGCAGTGCTCAAAGAGAAGGAAAACTGCTACCAACCTCTTGCTGCACAAAACCATTGCTGAGTAGGGCTGGGCTGAAAGAGCATCTGTAAGGACAGCCAGGGGAGAGCTCACCAAAGCAGGTGTCCCGAGCAGGGAGGGAGCTGCTCCCCAGCAGCCCAGCTGCCCTGGTCACCCCTGTGTCACAGGCAGGGCCCGGGGCACGGCAGGGATGGGGCAGAGCACGGACACGTGGGACTCAGGGCTCCCTGCCAACTCACAGGCATTCTGGCTGGGAAAACTGCAGGCTGGCTCCATCCAACCATGCAAGAGGGTCTACAGGAGCAGGCTGGCACCTCAGTTCTGGAACACGTGTTCCAGTCACCTGTAGGTCACATAGCAGAAGGCTAAATGTTAAATTTTGGCTGGGTAAGTCCCGCCACACCACATACAGCTCTGGAGGAGACCTGTACCCAAAGTATAAGGATTAGCATGTCCCCGTAGGGACCACAAACTGAGTCATGCCCAGCACAGGGCAGAGAACTTCCCCTGCTGGGGTTGAAGGAGAGGTGGCTGCCAGGCACAGGTGTCCTGCAAGAAAGGCACAGAGCAGGTCACAAACCACGTCAGCTACACATACAGGGTCTTTCCAGATGAAATAAGTGACAGTGGAGAAGAGAGTGGCATTTTGGGAGCCCAGAAGGACCCTGGGACCTCCCACCCCTAAGAAGGGTCCCTGCAGAGCTCACAGTGCTTCCTGACCCCAGCACTGTTTCACAGACCAGCTTCTCTCCCCGAGCAGGTCAAGGGAGCAGACACATGAAGATGGGATTGATCTAAGATGTTTCTTTGTCAGAAGCTACAGTGCAGTCCCGGGGAGTATTTTGCTCTCACCCCCTTGAAGTCACAGGGCCTGCTTTCTTGCTCTGCATTATGTCAGATTATTTTATAGCAAGAAAGGGTGGAAATAAATATCGTCAAACTAACCTTGCCTTTCCTCCCTTATGTTCCACTTTCCTCCCCCATGTTCCACTCAAGAAAACCCCTCAATCCCCACAAAACAAGCTGAAACTTATGCCAAACCTAACAGAACTCATACAGACATTGTTATCTTTCGAAATGACACCTTCAATTTAATTATCTCAAAGATTAAATCATCTCCAAACTATTAAGCAAAATAACCCAGTCGTGCCAAAGCACTGCATCACACCATAATTTCTCCTTTTTTTCTGACCCCCTTTAAGCCCCCTCTCTCATAGATTCACAGAATGGCAGAAGCACATAGATGTGCACTCATGCCTGGCCCCTGCAAAGGCCATCCTGCCTGCACTGCTCGCCAAGTTTCCCATCTGCTTTAATCCCAACCTCAGCTCTGCTGGGGTAAATTTAGAGCAGTTCCAGGGCTTTCAGGGACAGGAAGGAATCAAATTTAACCTGCTGGACCACGTGTTATGCAAGTAAAAGAGTACCTGAAAGTGCATGAGGAAAATCAACCACCTCCAAGGTATTTTAAGCATCCTCAGTGTTGCTTTGCCTACAGTTCCCACAGAGCCACCCTCATCCCTCATTGCACATTTGCCTGTACAGCTCTGGAGGCTGGTGCTTGTTGTGCTCAATTGGGCACACGTTTCTTAACCCATTCCCCCAGTGGTCTGGGAAGTCAAGTCAGCAGCACATGGCACTGACCAGCCTGCATCACCACAGCAACAGCACATTCCTAGTGCTTGGTGAACTGCAGACACTGGCTCAAGAGCCAGGATAGAAATACTTCCTTCCCTTTCCCACAGGAATGGACACCTGCCTCAGCAGGGACAGGGCTGAGTGAGCAGCATCACCACCCCACTGCCAAAGATAAAGAAGATTCCTTGGTCTCACTGCACAGCTTCAAGCCAGGGGATGTATTTGCCAAGAATGAATGATTATTCCAGCCAAGCTTGTTAGAACTGCAGTGTCCTTTACCATATGAAGGCATGTGGAGCAACATAATGAAGTCTAAAAGAGCAAGGAAATAATTGCAACCTTCTGGCTGCAGGTCTCAGGCAGGAGCACACATGGCCTGGGAGTGGCTCCCTTGGCCATTATAAGCCACTAAACCAGAGTGTGTCTGTAAAGATGATTTTAGAGTAGCTAATGGACCAAGGACTGGATGAGAACCACAAGTCCGTTTTACCTGGACCCCAGGAAAGCAAATTTTCTCATAGGTCAAGTGTTTGGGGCACCACATCCTCCAAGAGCCCATATTGGGGGTCAGGTGCAGAACAGGGGGGTTTCACCAGACTCTCAGCAGTGCTACATGAAGTGGCCTTGGTCTAGGAGAAAAAGGGGCAGAATTTTACATGATCAAGGCAGCTTAAATATCTGTCATTTCTGTTCCAGGGAGAGGAAATGCAAACTGGATTGAGGCACAGAGCTGAGAAGCACCAACATCTACAGAGCGCTGTTGGTTAACCACGGGAAAGTCACTGGAGGTTTCCTTCAGTGCCCCAGCCTGCACAGCACCTGTGTGTGCTGTTAGTTCCTCCTGTGTGTACAAGCAAGCACCATTCCTCCTAAGGAGCTCTTAAACTCATGGTGGTAGGACATAATGCCATCTAGGGCCTCAACAGCAGCTACCTGCCTGAGGTACCAACAAGGTAAATGCCAATAGGAAGTGCCAGGAAGAACAAGTTTATGAAAAGGGCTGGCATCAAGGAAAGCATAAAGGACCATACATCAGACAGTTAACAGAAAAACTTATTCTTCCTTAAAGTTCTTCTCAAGAACCACAATTTTCTAGCGGGACTGTGCTCTGGGAGGTTTATCTGTCTTGACAAAACCAGAAGAGATCTCAAAAGCAGTAAAAAGTTCTGAACCACACAGAAATTTCAGCTGTGTTCATGTCCTGTGACACTGAGATTTGGAGACCATTCATATGAAAACACACAATTTCACAACTGCCTTAATTTTGTGATCTTTTAACTAAAGCAGACAGTGTAGACAGGAAGAGCTTTCAGTTTGAGACTCTTTTCAGTGTTTATACCACAAAACAGACCTACAGCTGTTATTCACAACATAAATAACACCACCTTCTCCACTCTTTCCTATCCTCTGGTATTCTTATGCCTTGGCAGGAGAACTAATCACTTGACTGCTGTCTGTGCTGTTTGTTATTTCATATTCTGTCCTACCTCCCCTTTCACAGGAATGGGGATGAGCCATGTGGGGAGGAATAAGAGTTTCCTATTTCTACAACAGTTTGCCTTTTAAAAAGATTGAACATTTGGTTCTCTGGAGACCTGGAAATGAGATCCTGGCACAGGAGCCCAGTGTGCTAAAGGCATGACACCGTACTGGATTTAGCTAAACTCCAGGCCTGTGAATGACAGTGACTGCAAGTGAGAGGCAGCTGATGCAGGGCAGAGAGGGAGGAAAGGAGAAAAACATGATGTCAAACCTGAGAACTCACCCGTCTGAGTTATCAGACTGCTCCGAGTCAGCAATTTATTTTATTAACATTATTCCCTCTGGTCTTACGTCTCTGTTACCCTAGCAACCCTTCCCCAAACTCCCTGTACTATCCCTGTGCTTAAAAGCAGCAGAAAATAAAGAAAAAGGGTCTGAGAGAACAAGAAGTCAGTGCTGCAGTTAGCAGGGCCATTAGTACCTTCCAGCCCACCAGCCTCAGGACTGAGGCATCAGAGGGCAGACACACACAGACAGAATGGGGTCCACAGCAGGGAAACTGGGATAGTGCAGGACAAATTGTCTCCTCTGAGATCCTTTGATGAAAGAAAGCAAACAATAAAACAAACTAACAAACAAAACAAAAACAAATAAGCAACCAAAAAAGAAGAATCTATTTTATCACACCAAAATATTTTATATTTTAAAACCTTTCCACAAGTTGACAACAACTTTTGGTCTGACCTAAAATTCAAAGGTTCTGGTCATGATGATCCTGCCTCTGTGCAGAAGCCAATTTGAAATCCTGTGCTGTCCCTTTGGATCAGTCTCTTGCTCCAGTGTCCAACTCCACCACAAAGTGAACATCTGGCACAGGCCAAAGCTGACAGTGGGATATTGCAGTGGGGAAGGGAGGCAGAACTGGGATTTCATCATTCTGGGTGGGATTTTAATTCATGACAAAGACAAGCAAAAGGAACAGACTCCTGCAGAAGCTATCAGGCAAGTGGCCACTGTCAATTCCTCCCCAGATGGTCATTCCACAAGTAAATTACCACCAAACTCCCCAACTTTCAGCAGGTCTTGAGTCCCTGCTTCCCTCATCACCTGTGAATGTCATCTGCTTCTCAAATGCCATTAACATCACCAAACAGGGAAAAAGACAGCGACGTGCTTTTCATTTTTTCACCTATGGTTGGCACAGTGTTTTTATATAGTCAGGTAAACACTAGCTCTCAGTTTTCACAAAAAAAGGAGATAAACAGCTACCCTTTAACTGGTGGAGTCCCACTGAAACTATGAGGATCTTCCACAAGCACTCATGGGTAGGCTTTTAAGCTGGACTACCACTGCTGTTTCCAACTTGCTAAACAAATCAAGGGTGTAAAATTGATAGCCTGCCATGCCAGCATCCAGAGTTCCTCATGGTCCTTCAGCTCTCCTTGGACTAAGAATAAATTGCTTTCCTTCCTACTGGTTTTCCAGCTCTTTCTACCCATCAGTTGTGCAAAGACCTGTGAGCAGAACACAACACACTGAAGGTTTTCAGAAAAGTTCAGGATACATTGTGTGGTGTCCAGTTCCAAAATGGCATAAATTATATCCTGGAACACATTATGTCCTGCTATGTTAGACAAGAGGAAATGTGGTATACAATGAAATAAAAGACATCCTGGAACCCATTACATACTCAAAAGACAAAAGAAAGGACATTATAGGATCGATGTGGCTAATAAATGATGTGTTGGCATCTCTTTTCTACCAAGATGTGGATTAACAACAGATGTATTACACTAATGTCTATTTGTACACTAATCTAAAACAACTGCATTGCTGTTGCAGACAGGAATTTGATAAATGCAGCCCCTATTCCAGCTCCATGAGTGCTGCTGAGCTTTAGGAAAGGTGGGGAGGGAGGTGAGCCACTCCCAGAGTTTTGCTTTTCAGAGTTCAGGCATTTGCTCTCACCTCCTTTTCTTGCTGGGTTGTTCCCTGGTGATTTCTTGCCTGCACTGCTGGGATCCTATGGATGCAGAGAAGAAAACAGGCTGCCTTGCACATCCCAGAAGGCTCAACTCAGTTGCAGGGCACTTGGGAAGTAGGGGCTGACCCAGCACATTGAAGCAGTCCGTGCTTGGGAACTCCAGAGACTAAAGAGTTAAATCCTGGAGCCTGGCAATTTCCAAAGTATCACTTTCCTTCTCACAAGCCAACAGGCCTCCTGCATTTACATCAAGCCCTCCAGGGAAGGCAGTTGCAGAAAGCAGGCACAGGAGATACCTTCCCCAGGTAGCTGAGGAATAGGAGAGAAGGTCCTGCTGGATTCACCCTCTGGTTCCTTTCCACAAGGAGCAGCTGTAGATGAGTTAGAGGCAGGGCCTCCATATCCCTGTGCAGTCCCAGTTTGAGAGCTATGACATTTCACTCACCTTCTTCCACCTGAGGAGCCAAGCACAGGAGAGCAGCCTGAAACGTGAAATTTCTGAATTTCTGAAAACCACAGCAAGGTGGAGACAAGGTGAAGGTGGAGACAAGGTGGAGACAATCCTTTACCAACCCTCTTGGCCCAAGAGTGAAATTCAGCTTAGTACCAGTTGCAGAGAGGCTTCCCCAGGCACTGCTGCACTCCTATGGTACACACAGAACAAATTCCTGTCCACAACATGAGGAAACAATTGCCTCCTGTTCCTTTTCCCACACCCGTAGCTTCACTAGGGACTGATGTGATTTTTCCCCAGTAACAGTGCAGAAGAAGGGGGCTTGCACTTGTAGAGTACAAGCAGAGGAATTTGGAATACCTGGCCCTGTGGACCCAGCAGAAGTTGCGGATGATGGCACTGGTGGGAGCTGCTGTGAACCACCAAGGACTGGCACAGAAGAGCAGCTGGGGCTGGGAATCAAGAGCCCACCTCAGCCCAACACCCCAAAACTGCTCTCTGCCTGTTCCTGACTCCAGCTGTGCCTTAACCACTGGAAAAGAACAAGAACAATGGGTCTTGGGGGGAAACAAAAGAAACAGAAGCCTGGGAGGAGGAGGGAAAGGAATGTGAAGCTGGCTAGATGAGAAAGCCTAGGTGAATATATCTGATCCTTCCTCCCCAGCCAGCAGAGGCTTGCTCTGTGAAAAAGATTTTCTCTGAAATAATTTGCATTTGCTTCCAAACTTAGAGTAGATCTGTCACCAGTCACTCAAAGCTCCACTTCAGGATCTAGCTGAGATTATAGAAAAATGTGATAGAGTCTGTCCTCACAATGTTCACAGCCTGGCTTACTGGTGTGGCCAAGAGTACTGCTTGGAAAATGGATAGACTGAGAGTCCTGCAATTACATGACACAAAATGCCAGAGTGAGTTGCCAGCCAGAGGAGCATGGAAATCTGTGAGCAAAGATGCTTCTTTTCAGCATATCCACAGATGCCACATACATTTTTTTCTATGTATATTTAGAACTTATAGAAAGGGAAATAATTATTATTTTGTGCTAAACAACGTATCTATTCAGAATCAGCATCACAGTAGGTTTCACACTACATTCCATCCACTGCTTCACTTCCAACAGGCACGTTCAGTTCCCAACAGCATTGACCCAACTACAATGTATGAAAAGCTAATCCCACTGTTAACCAAAATTTAACTTCCTACTAGTTAAAATTCCTATTAAAATTAAAAATTTCTATTAAAATTAAACAAAACCTCTCCTGGCAGTTCCTAGTGGTGATACTTAGAGAGATGTTGTTAAGAACTTAAAAAAGCTCTGCTTCATATTAAGAGCTTATCTATCCACACACACTTGCTAAAGGCCATGTCTGAGTAGAAAGCTGCAGAACAGGTGTGTTCTTCCCAGAGATCATCTCTCTTCCCTTTCCCATAAAAATCCTATAAAATCTGAAGCAAAAGGGAATCTCATATCCAGGCCATGGTTTCTGCCTAAGCAGCTCTGGTTCACATTTTCATTTCTTGCATTTCTGCTCCTTTCCCTTCTCTGGATATATGTCAATGCCCTTAAGGTGCTGAAAAAGCTAAGTTACTCCACATGGAAGTGGGAAAATTCTCCAACTTCCATGTAGTTCAATATTCCAGTAGAGTCTGAAGTTTTGCTTCCTGCAACACTTCAACACTTTAGAGAAAGTTAATTTTTCCTGGGACAATAGGATTTGCAAACTTCCATATGACATTTGTTTGAAAGATGGCTCACATTGACCCTGGCAAAGTTACATGGTGATCACTCACAGGATGAAACACACACAGTGGTCCACTGGAGAATTCCCTTTGCTGGCACAAAGTCAGGACATGGCCAAGCCTCCTTACAACTGAGGTAATGCAGTGACCAGGGGATCAAAACCACACACACACACCACACACACGCACCCCGAGGCAAGGTGGCCCATTAGTGACAATTTCTTTGCTAACTAGGGCTTCTGTTTTGTGGGCATTTGAAGTAAAGGCTCCAGGAACAGCAGAAGCTGGCATTCACAACACACACTCAGCAGCAGGACCAGAATCCTTTACCCAAAGAAACTGTTCCTCCATTCCAGAGCACTTCCTAAACACCATAAAACAGAACAGGGTGCCAAGACAAGTCTTCCATGAAACACCAATTGCTTCTCCACCACTTTCAGCTCCCACAGACCATCAGCCATCAGTCCCTGTCCCCCTGTGCTCAGGGAGGGGACAGGTGCCAGCTGAGCCTGTACCTTCCTGTCCTTGGACTTGGCCAGGAGAGGGACACCTCAGTATTCTGGGAAAGGAAGCCAGCTCCACCTGGGCAAACAAGAGCCTTGGAAAAACATGATGAAAGGGCAAGTGAGGGAGAGGTAAAGATGGAAGAACAGTGAAGGACAACACATGCAGGAACCTACAGCATCCTGCCCCAGGTTATTCAATTCCTGGCTGTAGCCCTGTCCCTGAGCACCAAACACTTCAGATGAGTTAAGACCCTGGCCTGGGTGCTGCTATGGAGCTGGATCTCTGCTGCTTTCCATCTGTTTGTACTTGAGCTGATCAAGAGTCTCATGAAAGAAAAAGAACCTCTTAAAAGCCATGAATAGGGAAAACTGGGACAACTGCAAGTGGATATCCTAGAAGCAGAAGTGAGGACAAACTTTGGCTGACAGTGCTTAGAGCTGTAATAACACTCTCCTCCTATGTTTAATACCCATTAAAGAAAAAAAAAATATCCATGTACAAAAACAATCACTCAATCAAAAGCTGAAAAGGGGCCCTAAGGCCACCTCAGCTTGTGCAAGACATTGGAAGGGTGAAGTGGGAGTTTTAATTTCTTCAGTGTTCTTAAAACAACAAAGAATTCCAGTGGCAGTATCTACTCCGTGGCCTTGCTTCAACAATCACTTTATTTGTGGATCTCTGTAGATGTTATAGCAATTTGTGGTGCCTTCATAAATACCTCAAGGTTTGCGCCCCCTACACAGAGCATTAATCCCTCAGAGGACACTGGGCACCTGACAGGATGCACAATGTTCACCTTCTACACACTGCAGAGAGCAGCAGAGCAGAGAAACAAGGCAGCAAAACGGTCATTCCTGGTTGACAGGGGACAAAGAGGCCAGGAGAAACAATGGATAAAAATGCATCCAAATGTAAATGGGTCGTGCTGTGACCCTGAAAAGCAGGACAACAAAAAGGAGCTGGGGACCTTTGTACAAACACTTGGTCAGGATAAGAAAGTCACAGTTCCAGAACAGATCTGACACCTATATGGCACAGGTAGAGTTGACCTGATTGCTGTTCTACCAAAAAACAAGTGCTGAGAGTGAACCAAGGCTTAGGGTTTCTCTCCATAAGTTCATGGATACCAAAGAAAAGTCTTCCACACCAGTTGCCAGTGTGGACTCTTCAAGTTCATGAGAGTGCAGAAACATGTGCCCCTTTGGAATTGAGAACATTGCTGCATATGCTGAAAATAGAGTGAAACTGTTCTTCAGTGTATTCCAAAACTGTCCCCATGGCAACAAGAGCAGAACAACTTCTCTAGAATCAATTGCCATCTCTGCTTGCCGAGCAGTAATAGCTGTCTCCAGAGACCTGTAGACAGCTTCCAGGAAACCAACTGATGTGATTATAGGTTTAAAAAGACCATGGGATGCCCAGAAATGACAAGAGTTAGATCCTTGCTCTCAAGGGGACACACAGATGGCAGACCAGGTATCTGGGGACAGCAAGGTGCTTCTCAGGTAAGAAGAGGTGCCGCATTTGGAACTGGCAGCAAAATCCACAATAGGCTTCTACACAGAGAAATTCTAGATGGCAGTTTGCTCTAATGGAGATGACTGAGAAAAAGCTTACTAAGAGAAATTGAGACCAAGCACCAGTAAAAACGGAAGAATGTTCTTGCCAAATTCCTTCACTTGAGGACTGTGTAATTAGGCCAGGAAAAGCACAACAGAATACACTATGGAGAACAGCCCTGCACTGGCTTGCTAACCCAACAGAACTCCTCCATCTCCAAAGTCTGTATTTTGTTGCAGCTACCTGGAGGTATAGATTACACCAGGTGGTAAGCCAACCATTCCGACCTCATGGTGAAATTCAGCCCAGGCCAGGTGTGGGGAGCTGTATTTTGACACAAGTCAGAGTAGCCAGGCCCTGTCAGCAGAGGAACCCTCCCCATGCAGCAGTGCAGTTCTTCCCACATCCCTGGTGGTGGGCAGGACACCAATTTGCACATGCTGCTCACTGATCTGCACTTGCTCTTCCCAGCACCTGTGGCAGCCACCCCTCCTCTGAGCCTGCAAGACTCAAGCCCCCAGGTGAGACTTCCCATCAGCTGTGCCCACCATCCCCCTGCAGGCTGCTACAGTGACTCCAGACAGAAATCCAGCTCACACAACCACAGAGATGAGCCTGCTCTAAATGCTCCAACTTCCCCTGAAATGTAAGGCCCACGCACCCTCACTGGGATGTTGGTGAGACTCCAGATTCTGAGTATTTGGAAAATCAGGCATCTGGGCACTACAGCAGAGTTCTCTTTCCCCTACCACTCCATAAAACAAAGCTACCCAAAATAGCAAGCCAAATTTTGGAAAGGTTGCCATACATCACCCCTTGTGTGACCTTGCCTGAGTCATGACTGGACCCAAGAGTCTTCTTCTCCAGCTCTAGACTCTGAGTAGATGGCTACACTACTTCCCTTGAGACCCAGTGAGGCAGAAATAGGAAATGAAATGTAGAACAGGGAGGAAATTCCATCTCCCAACACAAAAAAATTAAGAGGCAGTCACAGAATTCTCCTGGTAAGAGGTAAAGAAATACGTATGCAAGAGTGAAGGCTAGAGACACAGAAATATCTTGTTAAATTTTTACAGTTTAACCACTGAACAAGCTACTTTCTCTCCATAATTTATACCTGAATTGTGTGTCTAGACATGACATCATTTTAAGGTATGCCTTGTGTTCTGTGGTAAGTTTACAATAACCAGAACTTATAATTGCTGTGGTTCAGGTCAGCAAAGGCGGAAAAAATATTCCAAGCCCCTTCTAAGCAGCTGTTCTTGGTAATCACTTTAGTCTGTTGTTTTCTGTCAAGGAGACAAGGCCTAGCAAATGCTAAAAGCCAACACTGAACCAGCTCCCCTTCCCACAAGTGATGAATACCACAGATAATCTTCCATCTTCAGTCAGCTTTATTTGGTATAGTTCATATGAAAAGAGTGAGGGACAGCCAGATAAGCAAGGGCAATAAAAACATCTACTGTGCCTATGGAGATTGATGGCTACAGGCACCCAGATCCTGCTGTATACCCATTATCCAAATATCCTGTGGGGCTCAGGTAGGATCACAACAAATCCCAGCATATTCTCACTATTAAGGCAGAAGTCCCAAGGCTATGAAATCTGGAACCCCAGTGTAGTTAATGCACACCAGCCATTCTTACTGGAGGAATGAAGCCTACCATGATAAGGGCTGCTGGCCAAGTGACTTTAATCACATAAGGAGTTGCAATCACTGCCCTGGAGAACATGGCCTGAAGCATCCTATTTCATCAATGAAGTGGAATTTAGTCACTGGAGTGAGGGAGAAGGCTGCACAATTTGAACACTAAATTATGTTTGGGGGGTTTGGGGTCTGTTTGCACAGGTAGGCTGGATACCCCAGGAGCAGCAGCTGGGAGCAGAGCACTCAGGAAGATGCTTCAGGGCACATCAAAATTGTCTTTATGGCAGCAAATCCACAGAAGTCCCCATGCTGTCAGATCCAAAGCACTTCCAAGATCCCAGAGAGAAACCTGGATCTAGAAACATGGATCTACAGGTGCATTGGATGGAACTCGGCCCACAGCATGCATCTCAAAAGGCACAGGTATGTCACTCACAGGGAAATTGTTTTCTAGAATACCCCTGTTGGAAGGGGTCTACAACAATCACCTAGTCCAAGTGCCAACTGCTTTTTTTGACAGGAACATTAATGTTGCTGAGAAGGAAACACACATGCAGGTTACACACACTGTGCTCCTTCCTCTTACCTCAATGGGCAGACAAACAGCAGCCAAATTAAGGTCAGAGACAACAGGCAGGAGCCCTAAGTAGTACTTACTGACAGTGAAGTAAGCAAACTCCTAAGTCAAAAGGTAACATCATAACTATTGTTGACATCTAGAAGGCACGAAAGACTCTCCAAAATCCATCTTTCTGCAACAGCCTGGAAAGACTCAAAAGACAGTATATGACAACCACTGTCCCTTTTTGTCCATGTCCCAAGTGATCCAATCCAGACCACACAAGTGCTCGCAGTTACTAGAATGCGAGTGGATAGAATCAACATATTGATGTGTTTTGAAATAAAATCACCTTCCCTTTCTATACAGGTTCCACAGAGTTTTGTTACATAAACATCAGTGGTCCAATTCTCCTCTGTCATCTGTAGTAAATCAGAAAAATCTTGATGATTACTTCTTAGCTCTTCCAACACTCTCTCAAAAACGGGGAACCATTTCAGCTAACAGCAAATGGGAGAGAGCCCATAATACTGCACCAGCAGAGGCTGATTAGTGTACCCAAACTGAAGTTAGCTTCTATTCAGCTGGTTAATGCAGACCCAGAGCTAGCTCAACCCTGCCTGCTCCAATCCACATGGATGGAACATCAAGCTGCACAGGGATCTGTGCCAGAACAAGGGATTTAACACACATTTCAAATCAGCTGCACACCTGGACCAGCAAACCTGGCACACTGCAGTAGTGCAGGGTTTGTGCAGAGCCACAGGATGGGTCCCAGGGAGCTGCTCAGTGTGACTGTTCAGGGCCATGGGGAGAGCTGGAGAGCAAAGGAAAACCATGACAGATGCTGGCAAGGACTGCCCCAAGATGGCTGGTGCCCAGGAGCAGTGGTGAAAAGGAGAAGTACCCACTGCTTTTCAGTGCCAAAGCTAAAAGCAGCCCTGAGAACAGCATTTCTCAATGGATCCCCTGGGAGGAAGCACATTGCTGCTCAAATGGTGCAGCTGACCCACTACATCCTCTGTCCCAACCTGGGTGTACATTAGCTGGCTCATAATGAAAGTCTGAATCATCAGGGCTGTTCTGGCTTCAGTTCTTGTTAAAGATGTTGAACATCAGCCCAGGTTTGGTCAAAAGGTTACACAGGTTTTCAAATCGTTCCAGCTTGCAGTGACCAAGGGTTGATTTAGGATTTGCTGTCACAGCATATTCACATTTACAGTTTGACAAGCTGCCATAAAAAGCCAGGTGAAGATCAGAGTTTCTGCTGATTCGAGATACAAATAAGGTACAAAACTATGTGCATAGGAAAAAGGATACCCATTTACTCTGGAATCATCACAATTTCAAGGAGAAAAGACTCAAACAGCTTTTGATATACTTCAGGAAAACCATCCTCTCTTATTCCTGACCACTTCAATTGTATTTGAGGCATCAAATTTACTGTCTCTTCTGCATCAATCAGCAAAAAAAGACCAAAGTTTAACAGCTGAACCTGTAGCAGAATACAGATTCCAGGGTGAAGATTAATATTCCAGTGTGTGCAACATTCACGTTTGTGCAGGTATAGGAGACCAGAGCTGAGTGTCAAAGGACAGCCACTGCAGGAAAAAAAAAAGTGCCCACTAGGCATTAATGGAGCCATGTAAATGCTCATTCACTTTCTCCATGAAGGGTGTGAAGGATCTGGTTACACAGGTCTGTAAGGAGCTTACAGTTTTATGGCTGGTAGATGTTCTACTTCCCTAAAACAAGGGCAGGGCAAGAATGACCCCTTTGTACAGACACATCACACTGCAGATGGAGGAGCTCATTGGAAGGAGAATGGACTGTTTTCCTGGGTAGCTAATAAAGAGCTGCCTCCTTGCTGTGAGTGCTAATATCAAGACAAAAGCAAGATTTTTCAAGTTTAACCTAAACATAAACCAT
Organism: Cinclus cinclus; assembly: GCF_963662255.1. Classification (NCBI taxonomy): domain Eukaryota; kingdom Metazoa; phylum Chordata; class Aves; order Passeriformes; family Cinclidae; genus Cinclus; species Cinclus cinclus. Next base: position 6,896,435 of record NC_085067.1, read on the forward strand.
ATCCATCCTCTGCATCCCACCCAGACAGACCAGATGCAATAGAAATAACTGCTTATTTATGTTCCCACAAGGACCACTGAATGCACAGCACAAGGACAGTCTTTAAGGCATCTCTGGCAGATCAGACTGTGAGATGTGTTTAGCAGGTCACACAACTGGAGAATGCTTGAAAAGACACTGTTTGCTTAATCACTTGAGGCTAAGTTAGAAAAGATCAAACAAGCCAAGTTTAAGAGTAGCTTGTTCCCCTCCTTGAATGGGCTGTAACTTTTTACAGAGCAGAGCCCTGCAGCTACACAGCAGAGCCATCCCTACACAAGTACTCTGAGCCATATGGGTTTAACAAGACTCCACACCAGTAAAGAGAAAACCAGAACCTTTGTTACTTAGCACAGGCCTCTGCCATTGAGGCTAAAACACTGGCTGACAACAGCTACAGGTTTGTATCTCCATCCAAATTGGCCACTGAAGAACTAATTAACCAAGATACTTCACAGTTTCCTTAGGTGTCCCAGGGGTACCTGCAGCACTTTCTACAGCTCATGCTGCAGGAAACTCCCTTGACTTGAGAGCAAGACCTGACACTTTCAACAAAAAGCTCTAGTGCTTGATCTGGGGAGTCACATTTGACAGTCACTGGCAGCAGGACTCAGTCTAATTAAAGTCCATCTGCCATGGGTGTCCCTCAAGGTTTTTAGAATGAAGGACCACCTAACAATGAGCACAGGCCCTGTACTTCCCACAGTGGATGCACGCCAAAACTTCTTTAGCATTACTGCTACAAAAGTCATTTTGTACACACAAATGAAACATCAGACTGAATCCTGACTTGGTCTGGCTTCCTCTCTTTTAGGCTTGAGTGCATTTCATTTATAGAAAAAGAAAAAACAAATGCAGGAGTTTTTTCATCTCTTACCTCCACCATCAGGTACAGGCTAGGACATCTTCTAGCCCCAGATTTCTTTAATGCTTCTGACTTTATTAGAATTACTGCCCAAATTAATTTCAGCTACTGCCTGGGGCAATCCTGCATCCCTCTCTGTTACTTTAATGCTCTTCTCTTGGATTTGCCTGCAGTGGAGGCATCAGCCATACCTGGCATTGCATGGCTAGAGGAGCAGCAATAGAAGTCTGAGCATTATTAGCCTTTGAGTCCTTGTTTGATGGGATTAGCAACCAGAAAACCGCAAATGCTACAAGAATTCTCCTGTCAAGAACGAACACATGTGAGATGTGGTTGCATCTGTAGCATGACCCCGCTGTTGCCTCTCTTTTATGCTGCACCCATTGCTGTGCATCTTGAAACATCTGTGCCTTCCCAGTGACTGATTACCCAGAGACACGCAACAGAGCTCGGTATCTGTGCGAGGCCGGGGACTGAACCCTGACTTTATTACAGAAGAGAGTTGGAGGGAGCTGCTTGCCAGAGATCCAAACTCTAGCCAACAAGTCCCTCCAGGCTCACTTGGAAAGGTCTTGTAACCTCACTGCTGTATGCCTGCTGGGCTCAAAATGAAATGCAAACTTGCATGTTACTTGTGGATTTGGATGCACTATCCAAGGAAAGACAAATCAGGAGCCCGAGTAAGAAGCATATGTTATGAGTCCAGAAAAAAGTTTATCAGTCCTTAATGAACTTTGTGATAGGGGATTTTCACAGAGCCATTCCTCGTGTCTTTCTTGCTTTGGTGGTTGAGGGACCTAGTACCACTTGGTTAAAGGGTGATGTTTCACTGACTCATGTTGATGAAGTCTTTTATTAAATGTTCTTCGAAATCTAATGGCATATAAAAAGCTTATTTCTCCAGTAAGTTTTTCCCAGCCTTCATTTACTTAGGAATGGTAAAGTTGCTAAAGAACCATCCAACAAGATTTCTTGACACTGCAGTGACAGTCAGGATATCTTGCAGTGCTACACTCACAGGAAACATTTAATCAGTTCCTGGACTTTCTGTAACCATGTGTATGTCAACATTAGAATGAGTCTATACCTACTTCTTGTCCCATTTCTGAAAAACATGAGTTAGCCTAAATGACCACCAGTCATGGTATATTTAGAACAGCTTGTTTGTGATGATGCTATTTTCAGCTGTGTATAACACACACCTTCTGTCTCCTCCAAAGATAAGCAGTCTATTTATTTAATTGTACAACATACTCGTACACCATCTACCATGAAAGGCACATTCCTTTCTGAGCCAAACACTTTCCTTCACAGATGCAACACATCCCTTTACATTATTTAAGGTCCTGGAGCTCAGATGTGCAGCACAATTAGGACTGGCTTCTACATGATTTTAGCACTTAAAAGGCTGAAGTTTCAATAAATGCTGAAATTTGACCTCTCTGAGAACCACCAACACAAATACATGCAGGTACCATAGTCCATGAAAGTTTTACTTGTGTGTCAGGCAGTGCCATGGATTATTTAGTAGTAAATTTAGCAGTAATCTGGTCAGAGTATCTGTAGCAACAAACACCAACATGGCATTTCTTCTGACTTTAGAGCAATACTTAATTCTGACATCTTCCACAAACTCCATTCCTACCCCTTGAATCCCACTACCTTCAGAATCTCTTATTTAAATCTGTTCATTTAATTATTCCTGCCTGTCCTTGATTGAATCTCACTTCATGGATTCTTGCCCAACTCTACAATTCAATCAAAATTTAACAGCATTTTAATCCTAGTCTACCACATATTCCCAGTACTGCTCAGCCTCTGACACACACAGATGTGATTAGGGAGGGCTCTCCACTCCTTACACTAACTTGGAAATGGAATAAAAGCCATGCTGTGCTGAGCACAGTCGCTGGTACAACTCCATGTGCCACCTCTGCCCAAATAGGCACAGTCTGAACCCTCACTAATGACAGCAGAGTTTCTTTTGAGGGAACTGCTATGTTTCTGTAGCTTCCCAAATGGAGCTGTACTAACTTTGCTGCCTTTATCCTTCTAACAAACTCACATAGAGAAGAGAACATTGAAATTGTTGTCTTTTACCTAGCACTTCATGTTAAATTGAAACTAAAGTCCACCAGAAATTATTATTTGAAGGAACACTTATAGTTTCCCATTTAATAACAAGGAATGGAGTAAGAACAAAGTCTAGAATTCAGCAACATGGGAATTCAATGCTTACCTCTTGCTTTCACCTTGAAGTGTACAAAACATGAAACCAAACTTCTCTGGAAAATCCACCTTTTTTTCCTGCTCCTGGGCTTGCAGTCCCAGTGCTACCTGGATCCCAACAATTCCTTGCAGCCCCCTTTCCAGATGACAAAGCATCCCAGGGTATTTAAATACCTAGCAAATCTCTTCTTCCTGAAGAAAACTTGTGTGGATGAGGCTTACTCTGCTCACATCCTGCCCCTGCATAAACCCTCCTTGTGTTGATGTTTTTGAGCAGCCCACAACTGGAATTAGCTGCCACAGAAAACACAAGTGTTTGCTGCACCAATTACGTTAACTTGTTTAATGAAAAACCTACTTTAAAAAAGGGGGGAAAGGCAAGAGTCCCTAAGGTATAAATAGGAATGCGTGCATCTGCTTCACCCCCAAATCTCAGCTCCAGTTCAGCTTGCTATCAACTGTACCATGTACTCTGTGGCCTCCTTCAACCTCTCCCCTTCATCTCATATCCCCTCACATGTGCAAAAAGCTTGCACTGTCAATAGCTTGGCTTAAACTGATTAAAAAACTCTTTGCAAGAGTACCTTGGCCTGTCCATCTTCTCTCTGTGGAAAGCTGGTGATGAAGTCTCCCATCTTAAGAATATTCCTTTATTCTCATGTCTTTAAATCTCAGGAGTACAAGATAGTTCTCCATCACTCACTCAAAGTGACAACTCATTATTAGATCAGTCTTGCACAGGTCTCTTGGAACTTGTGTGGTATAAAGTATGTTCTTGTCTCTCCCCCAGTATTTGACAAGACAGAAATAAGAGGTGGCAGCAGGATTCTGAACACAGAGTCACACCTAGAGGTGAAAGTCCTGATAACCTGGAACCTTGTCCCTCATCTTTCCCTTATCCTCACTAACATAGCACAAGTCTCCACTGCTTCTAGAGTCAGATATCAAGGATAACTACAGGTAAATAAATTACTGCACTAAAAGGAAACAGCACTTTGCAAACCAGGCCACTCAAGTATTCTCCAGCAAGAAATTCAGTAAGTTCTTCCTCAAGGAACCATCCCATTCAGCACTGTTTGACAGCAACATTAAATCCACATATTTCATAACTAAGCCCTTGAAAAGCAATGGGGAGGGAGCTGTAATTTCGTAAGTGCTCAAAAATTAAACACAAACCAGCTGGTAAAGTGAGTAATAGCCTTGCAAAGTGAGTGAAAGAAAGAGACTCCTCATTGCCATCCCTTCTAACTGTAGGCATTTCATATCAAAGGCCTAAGCATCATTTTCTATTCCTGATTATAAAAAATAGTCAGTGCAACAGCACGGAAACTTGGAAACAATATCAGCAGGTGGGTTTAATTCTTTTTCCATTATTATCTGTAATTCATTTGAAAGGCATCAAACTGATCAGTGGACACCAATTAGAAATTCTCATTTAGCTCTTCCCTATGCAAATGGAAGTGTACACTCCACGAAGCACTAATTTCTGGTATAAACAGAGCTCCACCCTTTCCCCACCACCTCCAAAGGAATGTGCATGGAAGAGAGATAGGGTGTAATTTTTTGGGAGAAAGTACCAAAGTTAGGAAAAACAAACTACATTTGGAGGATTCACAGCACAACATGTCACATGTCCTTTTTTCCAGAGGACACTACACTGTCAGCAACTCCCAAAGGCTCTAACAATGTGAGACTCACACAGAGAAAAAAATACAACTCCCTTCTAAGAGCCTCAAGCAAATAAAACTTCATCATTGTGAGGATGAATGGGAAACAAATGATAATTTGGGGGGAAACAGGAGCTCTGCAGGAACAGCTACATGAGAAGCAGCATGTTAAAACTCAGGACTGAAGGAGGCAGTAAGGATTATGAAAGGTTGGATGGGATCTTCAGAACTCACATCTCCCAAGTTCTATTCTAAAGTAACTCAGGAGCTTCCTTGGGTGCAAAACTTTCAATATCTAACTAATCAACCATTAGAGATGTCTCTGAGCTTATACAAGGCTAAAACAAGCACAGAATGGGTAGGATATGAAAAGACCTTAAAGTTCATCTCATTCCACCCCTGCCATGGACAGGGACATCCTCCACCAGCCCAGGCTGCTCCAAGCCCTGTCCAGCCCTACCCAAGGGAAGATTATGCTCACTCCTGATTAGAAGTAACACAAATTCATTGGAAAGTCATTCACTATAAACAGGTGGGTCCTTCACTTGTGAATTAAGACATACACAGTAGAAAGCATCCAATGTGTTTGGGAAAGCCAACAGTTTATGAAAATACAAAAGATTCTCTACATACCACAATAATGTGATGGGAGAAAAAAGAATTGGGATAGTGTAATGGTACAGAATACAGCTTTCCCACTAATGTTAAGATAACATCTGCATATATTTAGCACTTCAGATATTTTGACATTAGGTGCTCAATAAAATTCTCACTGTTCAGATTAGAAATGTCCAAAAAATGAAACTACTCAGATGCTGGAATGCAGTGTCAAAATATTTGGAAATCTACAGGGATTTTTTTTTTTTTCATTTTTACTATGTATTGAAAAGGAAGATGAACATTTAGAAATTGTTCAAGTAGTCACAAGGCTGTGGATACTTCCAGCAGTGACCACACACTCCAGGAACTCCTCAGAAAATGTGATCAGTTTGATTAGGGCTGACACACATCAGGAAGGGAGAGGTTGCTGAGTGGTCAGCACAGCGATGGGAGCAGACAACAAGTGGGTGACACATCATAAGTTCGGGCAATTTCTGGTGGATCTTATATGGAAGAGGCCACCAGAAGCACAAGCAGGAGGTGAATGCTATGGAAGAAAATATTGGGGTAAGTATTGTGCAACACTAGTGACCTGCACCACAAACATCACTACTCAGGAAGCCACTTCCACATGTCAGCAATTCCATCACAGGTGATTCACATGTTTTGGTATTTGTTCATAAAATATTTTTGAAGGTAGATTTACATAGATAGTTACCACATTTTACCAACTACTTACTAACTGGAAAACTATTAGTAAATTCACATTGCACTTAATAGTCTATAACAGGTATTCACATAATTCATTTACTGTATCTAACAAACAAACTTTGGAATGAGATCTTTTTAGAAAAAAAAATTGCTGCGTGGAATCAAATGTTGTACTTGGTTTTTTTTTAGCTCTCTCTGAAATGAGAGCTAAGTCACATTTCCCTAAAGGAATTACTGAACCAGTTTCTAGTAGAGAACTACATCCCTGTTAAATGAAGACTTAAAAGAACCTCAGTGTGCCATGTTTGCAGCACAGAACTGCCCAGGGCAGTTTTCAGGGCACTGAAGAAACCACCTTGGGGAGAATTTCACTGTTCACATGCAAGCTTTTGTTTTGTGACAGGAGCTAGACTGAGCTGCAGTGGGCAAACATCACTGAACCAGGATTCAGCAGGAACAGGAGCAGGCACCACAATGGCTCTGACTCCCACTGTTTTCTCTTACACTTCCTCAGTTTCTAAGGGAAGATGAAAAAGCTCAGTGGCAGCAAAAAGCTCTGCTGAGAAAGGAACTCAGGGACTTGAGAAAAGGAGAACACACAAGCTCAGCTCCTGGAGAGAACTGCTGTGATACTACAGGAAATGTTATTTCACAGTCTGTGTTGCATTTTTACGTCATGGACAGTTCTTGTTTTAGTGGTTCATGGGGAAGAAGGACAAGGCTTGGAGAAGTGAGGTCCCATTAACACCACTTTGAATTCCCTTCCCTCCAGAGCACTTCAATATGTTTTCAAACTTTCAGGTCTCTTGTTTTGATGTCCTTTCTCACAGTTTCATCAAATTTTGTCTCATAATTGCATTTGCTCATTTAAGATTTTCCTGGAAGTGTTGTTCTGCACCTCTCCTCCTGGGACCAAGAAATTTTGTAAATCAGCAGTAAAAATGAAAAGGGTTTTTGCATTCTATCATACCAAGAGGAAAGTCCTCATTTTCTTATGCTGCCTTAAAAGCTGTAAACATATGGGAAAATAAAGGGTTTGAAAAATATCAGGATGACAAGAAAGATATTAGTCCAAGAACTGAAATGAGGAGGGGGAGATGTAAAAAAAAAAAAAAAAAAAAAAAATTTCTCCAATTAAGCCATTACTTGAACAAGGCTCCTCAAATTTCATATCTTACTTGCTTTCTTAGGAAAGAAAAAAAAAAAGTAAGCTTGGAATCACAATAGCATCACTTTAGAGGTGCTGAGGTTACTCTGGGAGCTGCTTCTTGCCCAAACAGCTAAGATGTCTACCATCAATCTGCTTCTGGGGTAAGTAAGATACTGGCTACTGTCCCAAACTCAAGCAGTACAAACAAACAAGGAAGAAAGCTATGCTATATTTGTAAAGCAAAATAAGACCTCGCCTGGCTGGAGAGCTCCAGGGCAGCACTGAGCCCCTGAACCTGCTGGGGACACTTTTCCTCTCCCAAGAGGTTGCACTTGCCTTTGAACTTTCAGCCATACAGAAAAAAAAAAAAAGGCCGAGTTGAAACATCAGCATCATCTTGGATTCAAATCAATCAGCTTGATGCATGATTGCAACGGCTAAACCACTTCACCCCTGCACTGCCCTCATCCATATGTTCTTTATATCAGCAGTCAGCAGACTGGGTGGCTCACTGCATTCATTTCCTGTCCTAGGCTCAGGCTCCACTTTAAACAAAACAAAAACCCCCTGAAACTGGAAAATAAAAGCAAGTATCTAGTGACAGTTATATTCACCAGACTGGTTTGCATCAAGTCGTTTTCTCCATCCAAGGAAGTGGTAAGAAACCCTTTGGGAAGACCTGGTACAACTGGTGATTTTTGACTATCAAGTCAATGAGCAGGTCACAGTTCTACAAAACCAGTAAAGGAATTGGACATCTTTCAAATACTGTTATACCTTGGATCATTGACTATCAACTCAATGAGCAGGTCACAGTTCTACAAAACCAGAAAAGGAACTGGACATCTTTCATATACTGATGTACCTTGGACTGAGTAGAAAGCAAGGAAAGGAAGGGGAGAGAGCCTCAGGCAATGTCAGCTTGAAAAGGGAAACAGGATGGAAACAGGTTAATTTACCTCAGTAAATTAATGGCCCACTGAGAGCAAAATCTCCATCCACCTCTAGAGCTGGGCTTCCTCCAGACAATGCTGCTCTTTATCAGCTTCAATGCAGAATTTAGAGGCCCAGGATAATTTAAATCTAAAAATATGCAGCTTTCAGCATTAATGTAGGTGCCTGTCAGCTGGTGACAGTTAATTGGTTCCTGTCTCAAGCTAAACTTATCAGCTGAGGATGGAGACACTTCAATGACTGAATTGCATTTAACAGCTTGCTCTAGCAGAGGGGAGTTTTCCCATTGAAGGTGTGTTACAGCAAGCCAGTCTCATCACAAGTCTGTCATACTTTGGGGCTAGACACTCACACTGAACTGCTGCTTTTGCAAAAGAAAAGCTAACCTGCCATTTGGGAGATCACAACAAGTTATGATATCAGAAACAGCTGCAGCCTCTGAATGGCTTCAAATCCTTTGACTTCTTTCCTTGGTTCCTATCTCCCTGTCCTGTCTTCCCTCATAAAATGCTAAAAGAAATAAATTTTAAAAGGGCAAGGAAGGCTTGATATAAGGGCAGCTAATAAAAATAATCTACCCTCCAGATATGCTACAGTTCTTCCCCCAAATACACTGTTCCAGAACAGCACAAAAAAGGAGCAAATATTAACTCTCCTCACTTGGGGTTAAAGAAGGAACCAAGAGATCTTACAGACAGATTTATATCATCAGGATGCAAAGACCACCATCAGCCATGCCCATGCACACACAGCTCCCAGAACTCTTCTGTGTGCCTAATCAATCCATTATCTGCAGGCTTAATCCATCCTGCCGAGGGAAACACAACCTTACTGTTCCAAGACCCATTGGGAAAAGAAGTTTCCCTTCAGTCTCTGGAACCAGGAGATGTTGCAGTGGAAGCTCAGAGCCACTGCAGCTGCCATTCCTTTGGCAACAGTGGCTGTCAGAGAATGGGAGGATTTGCAACACAGCAAGAAAGCAAATTAAAAATAGTGCAGGTCCAGGCTGCCTCTAGTCATACCTACCTCACATCAACTTCTAAAGCACAGCTGCACATACAAGTGAAATGAAATATTGAGGAGCAGCCTAACTAACAATGAGAGATTAAAGTATTTTGAGGTTCTGCCCTGCTAATTCACTGTGGCTTCATCACTGCACTGTTTTTGTTTTGCTTCAGTTTAGTTTTCTGTTTCCTTTTGTCTGCTGTTTCCAGGAAGAACTCACACAGATAAGCTTCCCACCCTCTTAGAGGAACCAGACTTGCAATAGGGGAGAGCACAGAAAGGAAAGAGTACAAAAGGCCTTATAATGGGTTGCCAAAAGCCCTAAAAACCCCTCTTCTTAGCCTTTTTACTTTCATTTCCAAGTGATGCTAACATTAAGAGTTAACATAAGGAGTAAGTAAATATTTCCATTTTTAAATTGGCAGCTTGAAGGGCATGCAGACTGCTAGCACCAGTATTTACACTAAAAACTAAGTGGCATAACCCTACTGCACTAGAAAGGAATCTTTCTTTATTTCCCTCTTTCATTCAAGGATATGGGACTGTCAGTAGCACCAGATGTTTTAAGGAGAGGAAAAAAGGTAAAAAGAATCTCACACATGAAAGTAAGGGCTTACTACTGGCTTTCTTCTCACACTCCACAGACCATATCCAAGCCCAAAAGAACAGTTCCACCTTCAAAAGTAACTGTATAAAATTGTCACCTCGTTCCACAGACCTGCTCCTGCGAGATCGCTGCCGGCTTTCTCAAGCTTATGTTGGCTTTTTATTTCCACTGAACTCTGCTGAGACAGATCTGGCACTGCGGGAGGGAGCTGGAATCTCTCCTTTGCACCAGCAGCACCACTGAGCTGCAGTAACTCACACCTGCCCAAACCTACAGGCACGAACAGGCTGCACACGGGCTCCTCAGGTCAGCAGGCACATCCTCACCCAGCTACACTGGGAACAACAGCTCTGCCACCACCCTCAGCTCCCCTTTCCTTGCAGGGACAGGTGAAAACTCAAGCTGCACGCAGCAGCTTCTCTCAGGCTCATTTCTTTTAGCATTATGTTAAAATGTAAAGCTCTGTCCTGCAGACTGCAACTTTGGGTAGCTTTGCCACTTTGTAAGGCTTTTCTGGAGCCTCTGGGAAGCTATTGTTTCCTCAGCAGCCTGGAGCCAGCTGCTGTCTGCAGCCATCACTCTTTGGGACTGTAACAAGACAATTTCCTAGTCAGAGATTTGCCTGAATTGTGTGATTGGTATTAAGATATCACAGCACAAAGAAAACGAATACAAACAGCAGACTCAGAGATGTTGGCCACCCCCAGTGACCCTTCAGCAGCCAGAGACAGGCTGTGTTGACCTGATGCAAATGAATAGAAAACTCCAGGCTTAGCTTCTCCCATTCATAAGCTGTGAACTCTCAAGTCAGGTTCAGCAGATGCCTTAATGCCTAAACCTGAAACTTGGTGAAGAAGCAGTTTGTTTGTTTCAAACCCCCAGAAGTGACAGTTAAAGTAGAAAGTGTTAGAAAAGAAAATGTAAAACATGTTCATTATTGTGATTTAAAAAGTAAAATACTTTTTCATCCTGCTCTGGAAGGAGCCCTGTGTTTTCCTCTGTGTGGAGAGAACTGTGCTTTCACGTGCACTGTGCAACATGAATGTTGCACCAATAAGTCAAGGAGCAGGTAGAAAGGGGAACCAAAGGTATTGATTCAAAGCTCCCTGGGAGCACACATTATTTATGTGCATATGTTATGGCCATTAAATGTTCAGAAGCAGCCATCCAGGGACCAGCTTTTATTGGACACAGCAACTGATAGTGATAACAGGGACAGAGAGAAGATAACACATGAAAAGGAGAAAGCACATTTTCTGAACACGACAGGGATGCCAAGCATGAGCACATCTCTAAACAGTCCATGTCTGATTCCCTTTTCTTTATTTCTTTGCCCCTCCCTGTTCAGGCCTGTTTGCAGGCATTTAAAATTATCCATTTATCAAAACCAGCTTTCAGAGCTTGCGTGTGACATTCAGATAACAACGGGGAATGAAGGGAACAGGTGATTTGTTCCTATGTTTAGGAGGTGTAGGACATATCAAGGAACAAACCCAAGCTCAAGGCAGCCAGTCCATCCTTGCTGTTCCATAAGGATAGAGGCATTGCTGGAAAACTCACCCTCCTCACAGTTGCTCCCCGTGAAGCCAGGACAGCACCTCCACTCCAGCGTGGTCACAGTTCTGTAGGACATTTTGTAGGTGGGCCTGATGAGAGTCCTGTAACTAACACAAACAAGGAGTCAGCACAATACAGCCACCTGCTCGAGGACAGTGCTGTTACTAATTCATAGCACATCTTCCCACCTGGACATACCCCGGAGCACCCAGCCAACCCCAGCTACAGAAAAAAGAGTCACACAAAATATCAGCAAGGATTTATTAGAGCATGGATCTGATTCAACAGCTTTTATTTTCCTCCTTAAGCCCTCATGCTCTACTGGCTCTTCCCCACACCTCTCCTCCCACAGGCACCACCAGCAGCTTTGTGGAGATCTCACCACTACCAAGTCCTGCATGTAGCAGAGATGATGACTTGTTTCCCACACTCTCCCTTCATGTCGACTTCTGTGACATTGAACAGAGGCTGGCAATAGCCTTTCCTCACTCCGCAGTAATAGTTTCCCATCTCCCAGGTGCCTTCCCTTTCCCCACCATTCAGACCTGGGATGTACCAACACATCAACATGACAACATCAGTGACCGTCATGGAGCCTTTTTTCCCAGCTGTCTGACCTGTGTCTCAATTCTCCTCTCATCTGAAATAGGGTCACACTCTTCTGGACCACAGGCAAGGTTCTGCAGGACAGGTTTGTGAGCTCCATGAGCAGCACAGCATCCCCAGGGTCCCAGTTACAGCACGAGCACTGCCATGCCCCTCTGGGAACTGGAGGATGACCTGCAGACACAGCAGGGCTGTGCAAGGCCTCAGTGATTCTGAAGTCAACACAAAACAGACAGTTGCATAAGGGACTTTTCCTTTAAAACAGCAGCACGTCAAAGCTGGCAACTCAGAGTTTTCCCAGTATACAGCCAAACAAGTCACTGCTGCTACTCATGAAGCTTTTTAAAAGCAAACACAGAAGTTTGTACTCTACAAGCTCCCCTCGAAATTCCTACCCTTGTTTAACAGCCAAAAGAATTTGGCACACACAGGGAGAGTCTGAAGCTGTGGGATTACAGTGTTGCAGGCTGCAGTTTATGCTTGTCTCTCCAAGGCAGGCAGACACAAGCCCTGAGCACCCTGTCCCTGGGGAAGAGGCTCCTCCTGCCGAGAGCCAGCAGGAGACAGAACACTGCCCCGGGATCAGCTGGGCACAGGGGGAAAACAGGTGGAGATTGCATGAATATCATCCAGGACCACTCCAAGGGGAGGCAGGTGTACACCCAGGACAGCACTGCAGTGACTGGTAGCTACTGCAAAGAGAAGTAACAAAAGATTGTCAGGAGAAGCTACCCACGGTGTCTTGGAAATAAGGGCACAGCTCATCTGTGGTTAGCAGAGTCTTTGGGAAGTGAGTTTCTCAGGAAATTGTTTGTTGATGACTTGTGCCAGCTGCCAAACACAGAAACTAAGTTCTCCTATAGCCACTGGAGAGGTGGGGCTGCATAAGCTTGATCCTGAGCACGGGGCTGCCTGCCCTGGGAACAGCCTCAGCCAGAGACAGCAGAGCAGCACTGTCTCCTGAGAACATGATGTCCTCGCCCTTGGAACTGCCAAAAAGCTCACCAGTCACTGCTAATACCCACAGCTGTTATCCAGGCACTTGTCTGGTATGGGCTGGACAGAGCCAGCTCATCCCACCTATTCCTTTGCTCTTCTGCATCCAGAGGTGTCCAGGAGTCCACAGTCACGCGTGAGTCTGAGGACTTGGAGCACGCTGATGTAGGTGGACCTTCAGTGCTTTTTCACAAAAAAAAAAAGACCTAAGGCACAAAGAGTTTAAGTGTCTTGCTGAGGGTCTCTCAGAATAGCTCTGGCAAAGCCCAGGAACTGAAGCCAGGTCTCCCAGCTCCCAGCCCTGGTGTTGGACTCCAGACACATTTCCACACGTAAGCCCTGAACCGTCAGTCAGAAGTTCATGACTTTGTCACTAACACAGCAGCTGGATTTGACCCTCAGATGAAAGTCTCCAGCCTTGTTACCAGTGTCCAGAGCCAGCGTGTCTCCAACCACACCGTGATTTTAAAACCATGTTTCTGCCAACACCAAGATGTTAAAACTCTTTCAAACTTCATTATGAAGTGTGGAGAGTGGCTTGAGCCAGACTGGAATCTTGGCAGCAGTTCTGTGTCAGGGAAGTAGCTCTAGTTTAATCCTCAAATGAGGGAGGACTTCTCAGGGCATGACAAGCATGGAGCTCAGCTGTCACAGTCTACCACCCACCCTGAATTCCCTGGAGGAGTCCTGACATGTGCAGCTCTGTTCAGCGTCATGCACTCAGGTATCTTAAGTGGGCCCAGCTTGCAAGTCCAATTTGTTTCAAAGTTATCCCATTCTTCATAGCATCATTTTTCCTCAATTTTGTGACATGGCAACGTCTGCTGTGACCTATGGCATCACATCATGCAGATCTCTGACTGCTATTCCAGGAGGGGAGCAAAGAAAGCACCTTTAGCAAAGCATCACCACCATCTGACGCTTGCAGTGTTGCAACTGAAGGAGATGGAAAAAAATATATGGAAAAGGAGAGGGAAGGATGATACCTGTTAAAGATCAGAAGTTCCTGAATGAAAACGTGTGGAGAGCACAAGAGGCAGCAAAAAGGAATAGGGAAGGCTTTCCCTCGGATGGCACTCAAGCCACAAACACTGGCACAAATATCTGCCAAGGCAGTGTGGAAGAGGTTTGGAGGAGGCACAGCCTTGCACTGCTCTGCTCCCCAGGGAGCCAAAGGATGTGCTCAGCACACACAGCTCCCTTCAGCAGGAGAACCCCAAGCACTTAATGGAGAAGCAAACCACCAGGATCTGCCACTCCACTGCAAGAGTCAGGAGTAATTTCCAGGGATTTTGCTGAGTCTTCACAACAATATTCCAGGGAGTGGGGCAACTCCCAGGGAAGAGCCAAGAAAGCTCAACCAGCAGCCAGTGCTGTTCCTAGACCAGAGCCAACACATGGCTGTTCTTGGAGCTGCCTGATCCCTGCAGGATGAGCTACACGAGTTTGTCCACACACAACTATCATTTGGGAAATAGCATCCCTTGCTTGTGGCTCTAAGTGACTGCTAAGGAAGTGGTAACTTGGGGAAGGAGCATGAGCTGACCGGTGAACTGGTTTGGGGGTACAAAGCTATTTGGAGGTACAAAGCTATAAGTACTAGAGAGGTCAGGACACGGCAAGGGGTGGCAGCCAAGTCTCACTCCTCAGCACACAAGAACGTGTCCCCCTTGCTTTCAAGGAAGTGTCACTGAACACAACAGGCAGACATGACACAAGAAAGGGGAAGAGTGTGACATTTCTCTATCAAAGCCTCAAAAATCAGGTCAAAAGAGACAGGAGTGATCTCTGCAATGACCCAAGCAGGACAGCCTGTCACTCACAGGAAATACCTTCACCCTTTCTGTATTTTCCCTGCCCTTTGACACTCACAAACAAAGCTGTTTGTGCACAAAGATCACATGAGAGGGAAGGCGTGAAACTCGTTTCCACATCACAAGAGAAGGTTTTGTTACTTTGATTCATTCAGCTGTTGCAGTTTGTGCCCAAGGAGACCTCAGTGACCCCCAGAGGCTTCTATTCATTTTTATCCAAGCCCCAGGTTGAAAGTTTCACCATCACTTACTGATGGGTTTCAGGATCACAAGATGAATGAACTTGCCTTTTTGACTGGCAATCCAGAAACCAAGGAATGCAAGCTCCATTTTGCCTACTTCTCTCATGGCACTGAAGCCAGGCAGCAACCCAGTGGGTCCAACCCCATACATATAACTGCCATTTTGTCTTCCAGGGACCTCATCTTCATTACAAGTGCATCAAAAGGCACTCAGAATAAATCTTTTGATAGTTCCTCTAACTCTTGGTACCAACACCCTGATTCACAGACATGCAAAATCCCTGCAACTCCCCACAGAAAATCAGAGTGTTCTGAAATCAGATTTCAAATCTGCCAGGTTTGGTAACTATATCTCAAAGCACTTGGAAAGAAGGAAGTTTAAGAGATCCAAGAAGCTATCAAATATATATTTGTTTCCCAACACCACTACACCCACACAGACCATCATAACCATCCCCTCAAAGCCTACCTGATTATGCCAGGCAGCTCCTCTGTGTGACACAGACATGACAACTTCACCTCAAACCAGTGCCACAGCTGATGCAGGGACAAGAAACACCTTTGCCATCATATTTTCACTCACAGGCATGGCAGAGATCATCACTGGGAATCAGACCTGTGCTCTTTTTTTCTGCAGCCCCAGCTCTTCCAGCTTCCCTACCACAAACACAGTAGCTCCCCAGGGAACAACATAACCAGAGGAGTTTCAAATATACTCCTGCAATCACCAGATTTTAAAAAACAACCAACCTGCTGCAGCAGGAGTGTTGGAGCTTATTGTGTCTCCTGCCTTTGCCAATGGGGAGGAAGAAGACTCTGGTTTAGCTCTGAGTACATCTGGTTAAAACAACTTAGCAAAGATTCAACCCAGAAAACAAACTTATCAACCTGCCATGCCCTGCATGTCCACAGCAATACTTGACAGTGTTTCAGTCCAAAGAAAAAAGGCCAAGGACACAGAGACAGATGTTTCTATGCCACCACAGAGCAATCATCAGCTCCTGTCTTTATTAACAATCAGATGTCAGTGCTATTGCAGAGCAGCACTGCAGCAGGGAGGAGTGCTCAGAGAATAGCTGGGCAAGATCAAAAGGCTTCAATCAGCAGCCTGAGCACAACCCCTGAAACAGGTGATCCTCCACCTGTGCCCAGCCAGCACCACGTAGCCATTGTTCAAAGCTGAGAATGCCCCTTTGTGCTGCAGCTCTAATCCTAGACACCCAGAGCCTCTGTCTGTCCTGCTTGTAGGAGCACTGTTCATCCTGCATTTATATCCCATGTGTGCTTTGGAGAGCAGATGCCTTTTTCCAAGCACATTTTCCTCCAAGATGCAGAGTCGTAAGGGAATTAAACACATAAAAGAGTTTATGTGTAACAGGACTTCAAATAGCAATCCTAATGCACTGGAATAAACTCTGGGATTTATTATTCAATTGACTGGAAAGCAAGAAAAAGAGAAGGATTTCCCTGTGGCATTACTAGTTCTGAAACTGAGGGGAAACATCATCTACAGGCCAATCTCCTGGGTGACAGATCCCCAACTTCTCCTACTGACCCTGTAGCAACAGAGTTTTCAAAAGCACAGAAAACCAAACTGGATGAGCCTGCAGAATTCCTTCTTTGTTATTCTACAAACTAGCTTGTAAAATCCCTCTGGGAGCAGTAACGTGTTCAATTTAAACGAAAAGAACAAGAAAAAAGAAAACACAGCATTCAAGAACACCAAACAAGAATGATCCATGCAAGACGTGTAGCCTGCATACATTAAATGCACAGAGCATTTGTGATAAGCCAAACCAGCTACAATACTGAAATAAAAAAATAAAAAAATAAAACAGGCAGTGACAGGCACCTGGAAAGGGCATCACAGCCCAGATTTGCTGTGTTGCAAGAACACTCTTCCTTCCATCTCTCCCACCTCTGAGTGAAGTTTAAAGCCAACAGATGAATAACTTAATGTTTGGAGTTTCAATGACTCTTATCAAAGTAAGAGACCAGGTAAAACCATCCCTGTATATGGACAAGCCCAGCTGCAGGTTTCCTGGAAAACCTTCAAAGTCTCTGAAGGCAAAAAATGTTGCAGAGACAGGAGACTCAAAAGCTGAAGTGAGACAGCTCTGTGACCATGGAGTACAGCAAAGCATAGCAGGATAAAAACACACACAGCCTTGCTGGGAACATTCATTTTCAAGGATGGGACAAAGCAGGAGAGAAGCTGGAATATCCTGCCACAAATGAATAACATTTCCAGAGATGAGCTGGCGATTTTCACAGCAACAACAGTTTGAAGCAGAAAGTATCTGTCTTCTGAAGGCTGTAATAGCACATGATCTGCCAAGGTCATTCATCCCATCCATTTACCTCCCAAGACACTACTTAACTGACCATAACAATCATACACAAGTATTCTAATCAAAAGTAGGCTGGTTTTGGCCAACTAAAGAATAGCAAGAAGCTGCCCTATTGTGTCATAAAAGCATCACTGTCCTCTTCTTACAGATGAGGTAGCATTGCTGGTCTGAAGGCACAGGATGTCACAAAAGCTCCAGAACTGAAAGTAGGTCTCAAATCCTTGCGTGGCCTTCAAGACCCCCTTCTCAGTGGGCCTTGAGGAGTGCAGTGTCCCAAGCAGGGCAGGACTGGGCATCACCCTGCAGCTGCTGCAGCAAAAAGATGACTGAGGAGAAGGGCTATAATTTGGATGCCTGGGTTTACTGGGAGCTGCGGACAACCATGCAGGCAGTAAAGAACCAGAGATTAGGTTTCCATTGAAACCTGAGGTAGGGACTTTGTGCTTTCCTTCAGACAGACAAATGGCACGTGAGTTTGAGGTAGCCCAGAAGCTTCAGCCAGGCTGCTGGAGAGCTGCCTGTGCTCCCCGGAGCACGACACAGCAAAGGCACAGCTGTGACACACAGGAGCCGAAGCCTCACTGCGCAAATGAAGAGAGTTCAAGAACAGATCTGCTGAGGGAAATCCTCCAGCCAAGACTGCTCCAGAGTAACTCAGCACCCAAGTTAAATAAAGAGCCTGGGGTGGAGGGCAAGACCGGAGCAGCTCATCCCAGCCCAGCCAAGATGATGACATTCCTGCTAAAGCAGCTCTGCTGCAGCTTCCCAGGAGCAAGTGAATGGACAGCAAGGACATATCATAGCCAGGGCTGCAAGGCTGGGATCTCACAGATCCTCCTCTGGCAAAGGCTTGACCCTGAGCTGCAATTTGTGCAGTAAGGGAAAGAAACCCAACACGAGTGAATGGGAGACAGGAAAGGGATTAAATCCTCGTCTGGCCCCACCGATGTCTGCTCGTAAGCGGAGTCTCTGTAGCAGAGAGCCCCTCTCAGCTGTCACCACGAGTCTGAGAGATGCCTTTTTCCTTGGCTGACATCCCTTTTGCTAGTGAGCAGCCTGATAACGGGTGCTGGCAGAATGAAAGCTCTCCCAGATATGGCTGACTCCCTGTAAACAAGGAGATGAAAACAGTTTGTTTCAAATCACAGCTGGGAGCAACACTATAAAGCCAAAATGGTGCCAATGGCTTTCTGACATTTTGCATTGCTTACAGTAACACAGAACACCATGTGCCCTTCGATTCAAGCTCAGGCAACACAAATCTCTCTAGAGAATGGGAGAGGGCCAAAAGACACTTTAAATTTACTTTTTTTTTAGCAAAAGAAAAGCATATATATTTATATTACTTAAACAACTGCAGGGATATAGAGACCAAGAACACTTTTAGCCACTACCAGACCTGGAACAAGCCTGACCTAGCCTATTCCAGAAATCCCAAAAAGAGAGGCTGGTACAGACAAGGTTCATCTTCTGCAGGGATTTTCAGAGACCTGTCAAAGAAAGTTGTACAGCTTGATGGCTGATAAACACTTATAAGCCCCTTTGAAGCCAATTTCTTAACAGGAAAGGCACTACACTGCCTCCTGACTTTGGGAACTGGTTTTCTTATTTCTATCCTTTATACACAAGGAGTTTTCATCTGAAAACACAAGATGGTATTTACCTGAATTAGGACAGAGATTGGTGTTTCCTGAAAAGACCACGCTCATTTTGGTGAGAGAGGAGGACAAAGTATTTTTTAAAGAAAGTTGTTTTAGAACTTCAACCAGACTCCAATTAAAAAGAAAGCCACTTCAAGCATCCCTATGGGCTGGCAACAAAATAGTGCTAGGCTGCTGTGTGCTCAGAAAACACCACCTCAACCACACAGCCTGGCTTGGGGTACCAAACATTGTCCACAGCAGTCACATACCACAAGATCCACTGTTTTCAGCAGCTGTTTTTCATTCTCTTATCAAAGTCAGGTGCATTGCTGAAAACAAACAACCACTAATAAAAGATGTCTTGGCTGGGGATAATTTATCCAACAGCCCATTTAGCTCTCAGGACCTCAGACGATCCACCTTTGTAGTTACTCTTTCTTGGGGTAAATTTGAGTTGGTGGCAGTAGAGGAAATTATCAAGGACTTGTTTTGCCACTGATAAGTGGATGAGTTCCAGCATTTTGTCAGCAGCTTCTTGAGAGGTCCTTGGGAAAGGGGTGCAGGGTCTTTCTCTACTTTATGCAACAATGTCATACAATGTGTGGCTAGAAGGCAGACATTATAAACATCTCCCTGGAAGGGTTCCATCCTCTTGTCCTGCATTTCCTCCCAGCTCAAAGGGAACAGAGCATTGATGTCCTTCCATCTCTTCGGGAAGGTTTCTCCATAGTGATCATCTTCCAAAAACGCAGCTCCTGTTAGCTGAGCTTTCACCAGCTGAGATCTTGAATATTTAATAACCCCAGCTTCTTTCCATGATATTTGCACACAGAAAGAAAAATTGAGATGTCTGCAGCTGTTCTGCATTGTCTCCAAACAACTGGACTCATCGGGCAAACAAACAAAACTACATTTGAAACTGAAAATGTTCCATGAACAATGTCACAACAGCACACACTGCTCCTAAAGTCTCTGGGTTAATGTAAGAATCAATGGCATCAATCAACTGCAGGGGCCCACAAAAAGAATTTTAATAATAACATGATCAAATGTTTGGTTCTTATGAAATTCCAGTTATGTTAACAATGAAAAATAAGTAAGATTTTTGGCAAGTTTAGGAGACAAGGTGAAAGCTCACAAGTTTCTAATGACAATTATGTGCCTAAAAAGCCTGGGAAATTAAAAAGCTTCAACAGAAGTTTGGCCATGACAGTGTAAAATATGAAGTGTTTCAACCACAGCCTTGCATAAAGACCAAAGAGACACCAAAGCAGATGTATTACAAGTGAAAAAACTGAGACTGACCACTGGCCAAGTGGAAACTGGAGACCCAACAATGGGAACAGCCCCATGCAAGATGTGAATTCTAGATGAAGTGTCACAAGAACAGGGAGGTGGGTCTCAGCCTGCAGTCACCTTCTGGCCAGGTTATCAACTACAGGAGGACCACAGCCAGTGCCCTGTGGGTGAATTGGTAACAAAATGACTGAGCTCTGTGAGCTAAGTTATGGCTTGTCTACTTAGGAAATTGTTTTAGAAGCTAGGTGCAAATTTAGAGCACAATGGCTTTTTTTGCCCCAATTCCCAGATGGATGGTAATACTATTTTGCTCTGAGAATGCCTTCCAGAGAAGGCAAAGTTTGCAACGCAAAGACATTTTACTGAAAGGTGGTAGCTGGGGACAGCTATTTCACACTTTCTTTTCCTTCTTATATGTAGGTTCCAAGACTATAAATGACTGAAAGGCAAAGCAGGCTCAGGGCAAGATTTTGACACCTAGCTGTCTTTAAGCTTTGTTTCTTGTCTGAGGAGAGGACATTCTGTTTTGATGTGTCTTTAAAGGGTACTGAAATCCAGGAAGTCTAAAGGAATTCCACCCTGAAAGATACAGGGCACATTACCTTTGTCCCTCATTGCCTATAAGAGACTTGATCACAACTTTCCAGTGTGTGATCAGTATTACCACTACAGCCTTGAATACAGGGACTTGATACCAACAAGTCACACAGAACCATTGATCCAGCAACCCTGCTCACTCTGTCCAGTCACACTGAACATTTATCTGCTTTAATGCCTGACCAGCAGCAACCTCCTGTGTAGAGAAGCACAAACTGGCACTACAGCCTGAGCTAAACTGTTTCACATAACTTGTCCTAATACTGATGTCTTTAAATTGAACTATTTGTCCCCAGGCTGAATTCTCTCCCCTTTTGTAAATGTAACTGATGTCGTCACATAACTTCTACACTAGAAGTTGCTTAATGAAAAAAGAACTTTATGTTTCAAGCATCTTGTGTAAGATTAAATCATCCAAATAAATAGGCATTAGGTAGCTGGAGATTGTATATTAGACAAGTGGGTTCATGTAAACTTTCCTGTATAAAAAATGTAATATTTTACCCCTCGGTGTGCTTGATTTGTGGGAACCTTCACCTTGCGTTGAATAAACAATGGAAAAATCTCCTTTCTAAATTAGACCCTGTCTGTGTTTAGAGAGCTCCTAAAATTGGAAGCAATGCTACACTTACCTTCACCTGTCATTATCATGCAGTTATCACCAGTCCTCTTCAGTCACAGCACCCCAAGGCAGGACATCCCACCTGACCCTCTGATCTCAGCCCTCTCTGCAGCCCTCACCAGCCAACCAACCAAAGGGGAAGGGCAGGAAGATTTGGGCAACATGACACATGAAGATTTTTACCTCACTAAGTTGGCACAAGGTCCTGGCCAGCGGCAGCTCTGATAAACTCTCTGGATCACCGTTTCTGACCCGTTCTGCACCTGGCAGGAGACCGTCCTTGTGACCGTGTAGTGACACCAGTGCCTGCAGAGAGGAAAGGACACACATTAGAGAGCCACAACCAGTGAGCCAACACACACCAGACTGCAGAAAAAACAAGAATCTGGGGGTGGAGTGGTTTCTTCTGCCAGCCATGGCCAGGCTAACTTGCAGTCTTCACTTCTCACCCCACCCTCTCCTTCCAAGAGCTGCAGAAAGATTCCCAGCTCCTGCCAACCTGTACCACAGCTCCAGCAATGCCTCTTGCTTGGTTGTCAGAGGCCAGAGTTTTACAGTGCATAATTTAGTTCTGTGCCTTATCAGAAACAATGGGACTTGAGAAAAAATAAAAATAAGTATTCCAAATCTCCTGATAGTCAGCTCCCATTGTACTGGTCTTAATTCCATCCTGCTTGTTATGGTATCATTCCCCAGCCTCCCACCATTCTGAACGACAGCAGAGTTGGAAAATTCTGCCTTTTGGTGTGGCAGAGTTCTCTGTCAGCAGGGCTCAAACAAGATGGGTGCTGAACAAGTCCTGTTGTTGTCCTGCTGAAGTTACTGACTAAAAATGGGCAAAGGAAAATGCAGGGGTGGGAGGGACAAGTGTCTCACACTGGCAAGAGAGAAAGAGACAGACCCCTCACTTCAAGGTGTATGAGACAGAAGGAACTTCAGTGTCAGCACAGGGAATTTGGACCTAGAGACCATTCAGGGACCTTCTCTGAAAAAAAAGTTTTAAGTTCCACTGGTACACCTGAGGGGGGTACAAAAAAGGATACTTTCATTTCCCCTTGCAAGCACTGCTCATCTTTGCCAAATACTGGTTCACATTTTTGTGAATATTTTGGTGTGGAATGTTTTGTGATGCTTTTTTGTACATCAGTGTAGTTAACAGGTTTGAGAGTCACTTTCCTACTGACTGGGGATCAGAACTGGGGTCACTGTGGGACGTGGAAACACCAGCTTGTGCTCCAAAACACACCCAGTGCTTGTGTAAGCATTGCTTGCTGAACCAGAGCCAGAGTCCCAGCTCCTCATCTATCTTAATGCAAGAGCCCTCAATGGAGCTGATCCCTTCAAGCACCACAGTGACTCCTCAACCTTGCACATCAAAACTCAAAGTGGAAATGCACCCGCACATCTCCTTCTCTTTCCTTAAACCAGCTCCTCTATGTCACTTTGATTTCCCCAGAACATGCCATTTTACAGCATTAGTTGGTTTTTCCCCCTTTTTGCATTCCCCTCCCATCTCCACAGGAATGCCTGCTCTCTGGATAGCTCCCATTTCCATGAATAGGAGGCACACATGCCAGGACCACACGGGGCCAGAGGGCTGCTCGCTGACCCTTGGGCTAGAGCCGGCCGGGAACGCTGGGACACCCAGGGAGGGGTGGCTCTGTGCCCAGTGCCACGAGCCCAGCAGCAGTGACAAGGATCAGCAGTGCAGCTTTCCCTGAGACACTGCTGCTCCTGCTCGCCATAACCCCCCTGTGATTCCTCATCAGGGAGCGTGGACTGGGGGTACACCTGAGGTGAGCCCAGGTGGGCAGGGAGTTCTTACAGAACCACGTATCTCAGATTTGTCAGGGATCTGTGCTCTATAAATAGGGATCAGGCACTCAAGGACCCAAATGTCTCTACTGACATTTGCAGCATCAAAACAAGGGGGGAAATATAAAGTTAATTAAGTTTCAGATCACATGACGACATCAGATCCTTTAACAGGCTCAACACAACTTCCACAAGAAGTTTAGGGAGCAAGACCAGAAGAAACAACAGGAGCTAAAGGCTGAAAATGTGATTATTCAAAGAAAAGTTTTCCTTCACATTTCACTTGAGCACTTGGTGCAATCAGCCATTTGGTCTCTCCAAGCCTTAGTCATGGGGTTTGTGCAGACAGGACTAATATCTCCTCATGCCATGGGAACTGCCAGTTGAGCACAGAAGGAAAAGCAGCCAGGAGAAAGGGTGAGGACGAGAAGGGTTGGGAAAATCACAGCCCTGCCTTACTTATCCTGAACATGCTTTTAGCCCAGTACTTCCAGCCATAGGAAGGACAGCAGTTGTGCATGAGCCTCAGAACAAAAGTATTTCATGTCAGGTAAAACAACCTGCACATGCACAGAACCTACCAACATAATAGCAGAATAATGTGTCCTGAAATCATGAAAACCAAAACTTCTCATTAAGATGTGAGGAATGAAGGAATTGTTCGGGGGAGGGAGGAAGCAGCAGTATCCACACTAGCAACATGTAACAGAGTACGAAAGGGGCACAAATACTGGAAACAAATTCAGAACAGTTACTGAACATTTTAAATCACAGTATAATTATCAAGGACTTGTGTGCCTCCCCTCATGTTAAGATCACTTTTTCTGGCTTGTCAAAGAAATTCAAATAAATATTTAATTGTACATGTTATATAGCTTGTGTGTGTGTCCCTCTGGCCTTCTTCCAGAGGCAGCTGGGAAGAAGTGCTGTTTACAGGGTACATGGATTATCCTACACTGACCATTTCACACTACTATTGATTTTTCTGGGCTTAGGAAACAACTCATCCCACTTTCTTGGGTACACACAAGGTACTTGTGTGTCAGATGGGAAAAAACCCATCAACTGCACTCACAACCATTCATATCTGATGCTGAAATTAGACAGCTTCATATTCCTGAAGGGAAATGAGGTGAATGAAGGCAAACACCACCACACACCCCAGAAGAAAAAGGCAGGCGATAGGAGCAGACTCTGGACTTGCCAGAGGGAATCTGGCAGACAATCTGCTCAGGTTAATGGACAATGGCATCTCAAAATTGCAACTCCTAAGGAGAGAATGGAAACCAATCATTAGCTTCTTTAGACTTCCCTTGCATAGACACAAATTTAACGTCATCTTGTTCCTTCAAGGATTATTTTCAACCAGTTTAGGAGCCTGGCACTTCATGTGTGGCTCTGGAAGCAATATTGTGCAGGCTGCCTACATCAAACTGCAAGAAAGGTTGATTATTCTAAGCTACACACAAGGCTGAATCTGCCAGGGCTCCTATTCAATGCAATGCATAGATTTTCTTTCCAAACAAGCCCCACACTGCTGTTATCTGAATAGCAGTGAGTATCTCACATTTTTAACAACTTATTCTAAAGACCAAGCAGAGCAGGCACACACATCCCCTTGCAAGTCCAAGGAATTTGGCAATCAGGTTGTAATTTCTGCCTGGGAACAGCCTTTCATGGAGGAGAGAGGTGCTGAACAGAACTTGTTACAACCTCCTGACAGCACCTTGGGCAGCAGCTGAAAATAAAGGCTGCTCCCATTCTACAGCACACTGGGGTGGGGACAAACCCAACACCTTCCCAGGTTCATTTCTTCACATGACCTGCTCAGGGACCTGTTATAAAAGGAATCAATCACTACAGGAAGTGAGAAGCTTCTCCGAGGCTCTTCATGCATTGCTTTCCTTGCCTGAAGCCATCATCTAGGTTTGCCAGGCTGAACAGGACTGACTGCTCATGGCAGGGTAACAAATCCTTCACACAAATCCAGGGACAACCTTTCAGCTTCCCGAGCAGGAGCACAGAGAGAACAGTGACAGTGGTAAAGAACCACACTTCTCATCTCTAAAGCAGAACCCACCAGTGTGAGCATAAAAAAGAAAAAAAAAAAAAAAGGCAGACCCTAAAGATACTCAGCTAATCAAATGTAAACACAGATTTCTCTAACTTCCCTCTTTACCAACAGAAGAGTTTGGTTACAAAGGTACCTGCAGCCAGGAGTGAAAGGTACATCACACACTTGGCTTCCCATAAATAGCATAATTTTTCTACAAATTCAACTTTTAGGGTTTTTTACTGTGGCACGCAGGCAGGTGAGACAAAAACAGGAACACAGCTAGTCAAGGATGCATTAGGACATACAGCTTGGAACTGAGTGCAGATAAAATAGCACAGTGATTACAACAGAAAGAAGGCAGACAAAACCATCCCAAGACTTCTCTTTGCAAGCCAAAAGTCAGCAAGAACAGCCTCCAGAATGCAAGCAGGCTTCAGACAACGTGATGAAAGGCCCCATCATGGCTTACTGAGATTATAAATGACCCTTTATATTATATACAGATGCTAGGAAGGAAGGTTTAGGACTTTAACTGGCACACATCCAGGATGGCAGAGAATATATTGTTACTTATTCAAAAAGAATATTCCAACCAAGCAAACAGAATGATCCAAACAGCAGCTCCTTTAGGATCTCATGTATGCTCATCACCAGCATATTTAACATGACGTTCTGCAGCATCCATGGAACTAGTCCTTGCTCAGAGAGAGGAGTTTCACTTAGTCCATTTCCTCCAGCTGTTTCCAAAGAAACACCCCCCTCCTCTCACACCCTATTTAATCCTTGGAAGACTTTCACAGACAACAGAGGATCTGCAGATCATGGCCTGCAAGCTGCTGATTTAGACAGTCTCCTTCTGGGGCTACAGACTTGAGATCTCAGTCTTGATCACAGCTGACAATGTGTTTTTCCAGAGGGAATGGGGGTGTTGATGCCAGCAGATATCTGATCATATTCACTGTGTAGGTTCAGGACGTTACTGTGGACCCTTCAGGCTAAATGGAATAACAAAATCTTCCATTTGGAGATATTCTCCAAACTCCCACTTGGAAGTTAAGCAGAGCCCTCCCTCAGCAGATGCTGAGGTTCCTGCTCTCTGCTGACTCAGCAAAAGCAGTGATGGCTTCAGGCATCTGGACACTGGAGGACACAAGAAATCCTCCCCTTCCAGAGCACATGGGGAACAGCCTGAGAGGATCTCACAGGACACCCAGGCTTACATAGAAAGCTGGAGGTACAGTTTGCTTCTGTAGGCAAGCACCAGAGACAAAGCCATGCCTGCATCCCACTGACTTTCTGAACCTCCTGCACCTTTACAGAAGCTTATTTGGACTCACAGTTCACTCCTGGAGATTCTGGACATTTTTACAGCCTGTAATCCAACAGAGAGAGAGATAAAAGGGACTGCAGAGGGTGGAGAAGTGTAAGGTAACATACAACCAAGCTAAAACACTGTAGGTTCCAGAAGAGCCACACACTCATATCAAAGCTTAATTCCTGGACAGCATAGTTAGAGCAATCATTTCATGGATGGAAAGGCACTGACAGGAAACTCCACCTTCCCTCCCTTCTCACCAGTGGGATTGGCACAGTACTGTTCCCTAAGCCCACAGGGTGCATAAGGGATCTCTCCATCCATATCATCCATCCATCCATCCATCCATGTGAATGCTTAGAAACACTCACACCACAACACAAAGAGCCAACCCCAGAAGCAGTGTTTGCTTCTTTCCAGTCCAAACTGCTCCCTTTTTCCAAGCTCCTTTGTATCCTGGGGGTCCCTGGAGGACGTTCCAGGTGGTTCACAAGAGAAAAGCCACCAGGCTGTTAGCTGGCTCCATTTCACTGGAGAAGGGATCATAAACTGAGCAGTGTCAGAACCACCAGGCTGAACTGATCAGGGTGAATCAGGATTGTGCAGCTCACAAATGAAGGTGGCTGCATTCCTGCCTAATCACCTCTTTCAGAGGGGTGACAGTTCAGCACCACACACAAACCCAGGGCTGCTAGGGACAGATGGACAGCAGGCATCACTTCCCACACAGGACCTGCGGGCTGATGCTCTCACTGGACTGAAGGATGTGGCTCCAGCTCCCAAAATCCGTGGCCTCCAAGCACACCATGCTCCCAACAGCAACAATCTTCCCAGCTGGGCTCTGCACAAAGCCATTTGTGCTATTGTAGAGCTGAGTAAAATGGAGATCTGGTGTGGGTTTGGTAGAGTTAACTGGACAAGCCAGAAGGAAGAGAATTCTTTCTGAGAGTTGGAGAACACTAAACATGCAGGATAGTTTCATCAGCACCGGTTCCATGTGTTTGGGCATAAACTGACCCTTCCCACTCTCAATAAATATCACAGAAGTATCTCAGTAAGGTTGGTATTTCTGATGCTTGTGATTTGCCCTAAAGCTTTGTCCTGTGTAAACAACTGCACTGAATTATCTCTTTGTTTCCATAAGGATAACACACTGTGTGTTATACTTAGCAGAGATCAACATTTAGGGCACAGAAAACAGTAGGAGTGTTTTGATAGCTAGGTAGATTTCCCCAAGTTTCCTCATAACATTTTTCACTGGAGCTATCAACTTCCCTGCAATCCTAGCAAGGAATTCCAATAAAATCAGAAGGTCACTGACTTTCACTGGGAAAAAGTTGCCGTTCTGACTCAATGAAAGCAAACTGTGCCCTTTTCTCTGTGTAAATAGTACAGCATCCCATTTGCTCTAACAGAACAGCAATCCATACACTGTGTGCTGGAGCCCAGCATTAGGAGGGGTTAGTTATTTATATATTCCCTTGAGGCCAGGAGCAGAATTCACCCCCTGCATGCCAAGAAATCCAGAATCAAAGGCTGTCAGGTGCTCTGGGGTATCTCTTCCTGAACCATCCAGTTCTATAGAATTGCATTATTCCTTTCTTATTCACAAATACACACCTCTGTGAATGTGCTTTGACTCTCATCAGGATCAAGTTTACCAGCTAATCCAGTTGGCTGTGACCAGATTACTCTTAACTGCTGTGACCTGGCTAAAGAGGAAACAATCCCATCACATATTACTGGAAAGCTCAGATAAAAGCCAAGCTGGGCTTATGCTTCCCCTGTTCTTAGCTGTATTCATGCTCTCCCCAGGTAACCAGGTTTTAGGATCAAGGCTGTCATCCAGCTCGTTGTTCAGCAAAGAGCCAGCTACAAAATTCAATTGTAACCAACAGTCTCCACAATACTGGAATGTTCTGTGTTGGATTGATTCAGGATTGCCTGGAGATAGATGGACCATTGCTAAGGAATCCATGAAAGACCACCTGGCAGGGGCAAGGGGCTGGCTGTACACAAGCTTATGATGGCAGGGTTCAGTTCAAAGTAGATTCTGCTCCTCCATTACAAAGTTTTAAGAGTCCAGCAAGTCAGAAGCCATGACAAGCCACAGTAATCTTGTTGTCAATACTGATGTTTTACGCATGCCTTACTCCCACTGAGCACTTCATAGTCACTAATGGAGGTTACCCTGACTCTTGCAAAAAAGGGAGAAAAACCTCTGTAACAGCCCATTCATTTTAGGAAAGGAATAAAACTGGAAGGCTGCTGGTGTTTCTGAAGCCAGACAGCAGCAGCCATTTGAAGCAGCAGAGAGCCAGAGGCACGAACAAGAATAAGACAAGTTCCAGGTCTCCCACTCCGCTACGTTGGTCAGACAAAGATTGGAAGGAACTCCAATCTCTCTGCATACATCACCACTCCACCCCCACAATAAGAGTCTGAACAAAGTGGCCATAAAAATAAGTTCTGGCTAGCAAAGTAAGATGGGACAATTTATCTAGGAACCTCCCAATAGCTTAACCCTTCCCCAGGGGGGCAATATGTTCTGTGCTTAGTGCACTTCAAATACTCACTTGCCAATAACAGCCTTAAGTCTTCCCACACAATATGGATTATCAGAGCCTGCTGGGAGGAGTTTAGTCCTAGAGGAATCTTTACCTTAGGAGGAAAACACAGTTCAGTCTGCACAACAGCTTCAATCTCCAGCAAGTTCTGCAGCCAAGCCCATTTAACTGTGCTTGCCTTGCTCTGTTTTATGCAGGGATGACCCTCCAAGAAGCACTACCTCGAGGGCTGAGCTTTCTTCAATTTGTAGGAAACCGTACAACAGCTTACCTTGTCCTCCTGCAGCCACTGAAGTTACAGGGGCTAAGGGAAAACCTCTCCCTATAGGAATTATTAAACACCTAGAAGCAGCATAGTTAAATGTTATGGAACATGCGTACAACTCTTCTTCAGAGACAAGGAGGGGATCCAGCTCCTCAGAGCCACATTCAGCTGCTTCAGCCATGAGAACATTCCTCCTCTAATTTTCAAACTCATTCACTAGGCACCTGCCAGCTGCTGCAGCTACTGCAGCAGTGGCTCTGATGATAAGAACACTCACCTACTACACATTTTTGTTCCACCTGCAGACCATCAGCCCTGATATTAATGAAGGATGGAACAGAGGCAGATGAAGATTAAGCACTGACCAGGCAGGTAGTATCACAAACAGATTGATCACATTCAAAATGTGCCCCTCTGTGCCTGCATACTCTTCATGTGTGTGTAAGGCAGAGGAAGACTAGGAAGACACAGGACTATTCCTCCAGCATAAAATCCCTCTGATTTATACCCAGTATCCATCTCCTCTCAGTTTGCCAGTGACATGTTCCAACTGAATCAAACCATAAATATGGCTGACCTGAACCTTAATTACCTTCAGCATGGAAAAGAAAGAAGTTAGTCCATGACCGAACGTTCAGAAATAAAAGGGGGCTTCACCCCTTTGAAGTTCTTTGCTTTTACAGACATTCTTTTGCACACTGAAACGTTTTGCTGCTCCTTCCCATGAGCTTATCACAGTCAGGGAGAAGACAGTAGTTTCCAGTGTTCACAGAGGGAAGAAAGAGGAAATGTACAAAAAATATCCATGGAATCTGTCTTTGTTGAATTAGAATGACTTGATAGAATTTGGCATTTGATATCCATGCAGCGTGGAAATCATGCACAATTACAACTGAGTATGTAATTTTTGCAACATTAAAAGCTGCTTGAATTAGAGCCTTTCAAAAGAAGAACCTGAGTCTAAACATTTTTGCACAGCTGGATAGTGTGGTTGTAGATAGGTCTAACACCTCCATACTGTGAATACATCCATAGAACTGGTTTGTTCATTCCTAAAGAGCCTGAACTTGAAAAGAGGGATGGGATCACAGGAAAAAAAAAAAAAAGAAATCCTTAAGACCTTGAGTGAAAGTAGAGAGCTGGGATTTGGCACACTAACTATTTGTCTGAAACAGATCCCTGTGGTCAAAGTCTACATTTGGCACTTGTCTTTGTCCTCCTCTGATGGTCTAATCTGGAATGGGTTACACTGAGGACAGTGACCCTGATCCCCATTTAATGGCACTGGACTAATTTTGATAAAAGTCAGTATCTGAGTTTACAAAAATGCATCCCAAATTAAACTCTAAATTTTATTTAGCAAGACATAGAGTGTGAATTTTAAGTAGAAGAACAGGGCACTGACACACACGTGTTTGTCCTCAAAACCTTTGCAGAAAGGAAAACATTAAGAAAAGCAGTATAAGGAGTCACTGACCCTGTCAGAGCATCCTGTGCTTTACTACTGCTCCTGTTGTGGCTACAGCTGCTCCTCCAACATCCAAAGGCAGTGCCCATTGCTGTCTTTAATTCCCCTTGTAACAAAACATTTTGCACAATTCAGTCCTCCAAAAAGGACAAATCAGGCTCCTGCTGGTTTCAGCATCTCCTTAATTCCCACCCTTTGCCCTACAGAGCCTGTATCTGCAGCACCAGCCAATCTGCAGGGATTGGACAGGGCCTGCTCCCAAATTTATTTCTTTTTTTTTGCTTATAGAGCTCTGTACAGACAACAGAGCATCTTTGTGCCTCCCATTCAGCCCTCTGGTGCCAAACTCCCAGCACTTACCAGCAGCAATGAATGCCACATGCATGACAGGAACACAGGCACTTGGCCTAAAAGAAGCAGTGTTTTTCATTAATATTATACTGGCACCAAAAACCACAAACTACAGCAAGAACAAAAGGCAATGTCAAAAGGACAATGTTGAGTGTATAAAAAAAAAATAAATAGGATGGCACGATCAAGCTTCCTATTATTGCATGATGTTAATCTGCTCACATAACGTGCATGTTTTGGGTTTTTCTTGGAGTTGAACAGTTGGGATACTGCTACCACTGGAGATAGGTACATACTTTTAACAGCTAGAAAGAAAAAAAAAATGTATTGAAAGAGAACCCACAGACAGCACATTGCTTTACCTTTAGTCCAATACAGATGTGTTTTCCTTATGTTTTTCAATCGTCAGAGCAGCAAGCCTCAAAAGCCATCAAAAACCAAAAAAGGTATCAGATTAAAAAGGTATCAGATTAAATATCAGCTTCAGATTCACAGGTCTTAGGATGCAACTGGAAATACCTGTACGAACAGCTGTGTCAGGTAAACTGAGTCCACAATTTTTCCAGAAACACTTCTTCCACCTGCCCACTTTTCCTGTGGCACATTACAATTTTTTCAGTCTAGGTCTTCAATTTGGTCAGCAATTTGTAAAGCAATTTATGGGCTCTGCTGTACAAGCAACTACACAGCAGCCATTTCTAAGTGGCTGCCATCACTGTTGGGAACAGGATTTCATGATCCAAAAGCACTTCTCCCCAGAGTGAAGCTGTAGCAGCTGTGCAAGCTCAGCTGTACTGCACATCTCTCCTGGTTCAGGTGATGCCAAAGAGCCAGACGTGACAACCCCACTGAAACCACCAAGGAAACAGCCCTTCCTCAAGTGCAAGAAAACCCTACCATTTTCTAATGTTTCCTGTGCTGGAGGAGGTCATTAGAAACAACAGGCCAGTCTAGACAAATCCATCTTCGTATTTTACTTCAAGATGAATGATTTCTCTTTCTCCTTTTAGATTTCTCAGATTAGCCACATGTGTTCAGTGAGGCAGCTGAAGCCCAGGTACTCATGAGCCCAGCATTTACACCAGGCCTTAGACAAGACTCCTGCTGGTGCTCCAGGGAGATTCTTCCAGGGACAGCTGTACCCCACTAACATGTCAGCACCTCAAGGGCAAAGCACTTTCCTCCAGTAACTGCTCTGCCAATGTGCCAGGTCATCTGAACACCAGGCTGTGTTATGTGCAGTAGATAAATGAGGATGTTACCCTCAGAGGTTCCCAGGATGAGCCACATAGGACCCAGTGCAGTGAAAACAAAGCCTTGGAAAACCTTTCTGCCTGGGTATTCAAAGTGTTAATCAGCCTGAAAATCAAACCCCAAAGCCTGTGTGTTAATTTGCTATTTAAATTGAAAACTTTTTATTCCATGTCTGCCATGTCTGGCACAAGGCTGTCCTGGGCGTTACTACAATAAAAAATAATTTGGAAAATAATCCTATTGTTCCAGTCACACCCATGGGAGTTTCATGTGTAGGGAAGTAGGAACATCAGAACTGAGATCTCTTCTGTCATCAGAGAGCTGATTTTGCCCTTTACAACAGCCAGTTTTGATCCAAGGGCATATTGAGAGCAAGATCAGAAGCTGAGCTAAGTCAGGAGGATGCATCAATAGCTTTAAAGTTAATAAATTCCAACTTGCACAGGCTAAAACTCTTCAGAATCACCATTAGTGTAGCAAACTAGCCCTAGCCTTTACAAACGTCCACATGCATGGGTGGTCAGTTTATCACATCTTTCTCTTCCTTGCCTCTCTCAAGCCAGTCCTTCCCAGTGTCCATGTCAATGAATTGCTCTAAAACATTTCCTGGTTGCCAATCACCAGCCCTTCCAAAAAGCCTCCTCTGCACTAAGTAGTGGCCTCATTGAAACCTCCCTGCAACAACAGCATGGCTTGGATGAGGCAGTTCCAGCACAACAATCTGCTGTACCGGCAGCCTCCTTTTCACCTTTCTCCACACTCCAACTCTTATAATCCCCTGACTGCACCTGTCCAATGCCATAAAAAATAACTCCACAGTGTTTGCTGTAGCTCTCTGCACACAGTAGTCCCAAACCCCTGCTAGGGAACACCTGGTGTTGCCTCACCAAGCTTTAAACTCACTCTTCAGCAGATGGTGTATTTTAATCACACAGAACTCACTGCACTTTGATATCTGTCTACAGACAGACTGTAAAGAGACAGCAACAAACTAAGTACCTAACTATTTTCAATGTAAAAGGTTTGCTCTGCTTTTAACACAACTTCCTAAGCTTTCACTGGTTCTGGAAGCAGTCACCATACCTCATTTCTAGCCAAGAACAATTATTTGTATTCTCCTTTTAAACCCTGCTGAAACCCAGTTTGTTCATTAGAAATAAAAAGAGCTTAAAAAAAGAAAGCCTTTCTCTTGTGAACGGAAACACTAACACCTTTCACTATTATTAAAAAATTCTTGAGCAATCTACAAAACTGCTTCAGTGCCTCAGTGCTTTGGAAGCCTCTGTTTGGAAGGGAGGAGATCTACATTTCAGTATCCAGGTGGAAAATGGGTTTGATTTGGCCAAGTAATAAGAGCTGAAAAAAAAAACCCCTCCATAGCCTGTGCATGCACAGTAGATTCCTTAGGAATGATAACACTGCCTTGAAACATTCCCGAGAACACACGTGGGAAACCGGATGGGGAGAAAACAGCACTGAGCAAGAGAGGGGACAGCAGGAGGTCTGAAGGAGAGATACAGGCATTTGGTCAGAAAAATTCCTGCCCCGTTCTGTGCAGAATTGTACAGCAATTGTACTAGATGAGGGTTTGCAGAGTTTCTTTGGTGGTAGTTTAAGTTAAAAGTTGCCTGTCAATCCAAAAGGACAGGGGAACCTAACTGCTCCACCACGGCAAAGTGCAAAACTCCAAAACATAAAGCATTTTAACCACAAATTGGTGAGAGTGCCAACTAATGCCCACAGGTGAATCAAACTCCTAAAGCAAATGCTTCACAGGCATCCCTCATCATTCTGCTGGGAATGGGAATGTCTGGAGTTACTGGTGAGAGGGTATCAGTCTTTGTGTGCAAAGGAGTGGGTGACAGTAAATACATTAAACACACAATACTAACAAAAGCTTGGGGCAAAATCAAGACAAAACCATTAAAGAGAGATTAACTTTTTTCCCCTCTTCTTTTATTTATACACATTTGCACCAGAGAATGAAGAGCAACACAAATAGCATGCAAGATAAAAGTTTTACTAAAATAAGCAATTATGACCTGAAATTTAACAATGGGTGACAGTTATTCTCTATTTCTGGTACCTTTTCCATAGTTTAGGAAAAACAGCTTATTATTGCTTTACTGGCTGAGGGTAGCAGACCTGTGAATGACACACAGCAACAAACTGTGTTTATTATTGCACTAAGTATGTACACAAACAGCCTTCATACACAGCAGCTCAAACCTGGTGATGGCTTTTCCCCCCTCATACAAACATACATGAGAATTTTCCTGTACAACTTTCACTACAGTTTTGAGAATTTTTTCTATGCATTGTCTCAGCAGAGAACAGTGCCAGATTGAGCCACCCTGGAGGCAAAGCCAGCAGCTGCTATTGCCACAGCACTCACTTGAGCCATTACTAAGGAGGTATACAGGGATATATGAACACTGCAGTGCTGAACATCACATTAAACGGCTGTGACAGGCTCACATCGCAGCAGGAAAAAAATGGTTTGAGTTTCACTTGAAACCACTCTCATTCACAAAACAAAAAGTTTGGTAGAATCTCAGAGCACGGAGTGACAGAACAACTCTTGAACTTGCTTGTTCCTTGCTGGAGGTATGTCCATGGGAACAGCCTGTTCACCTATCCAGCTGTTACTGGCAACATTTGAGCCACATGCGTATGGGAAGTGTGTGTGATTCCACTCAAATGCTTGTATGGGGTTTGGTGTTGGTCTTTGCAGTGGTGTTTTTTGGCTGGTTGGTTAAAAAAATTTAACCAAACAACAACAACAAAACAAATCCTAAACCACCCCCACACATCAGAGCTCCTGGAGGTGCCCTGCAAAGCCAACCTTGCTTCCACAGGGATGTTGAAATCCAATCCATCACCCAGACACAGGCAGACACAAGATGATTGCCAGGCTCAACCAGGACACCAGCTCAAATGTCTGACACAAATCAACCCCGTTTCTAACTGCATTCAATTCAAGAGACACGCTGGGATGATTCCTATAATTTCCACATTCCCACTTTTCTCCTCCTTCCATGCCACTGTACAGATGTGGATGAAGCTGTGTAGCTTCATCCAAACCTTCCTAAAAGTTATGCAGCAACTTCTCCAAATGGTACCTGGGAGCTGAAAGTTTACCTCCAGCAAAATTACACAGTCATTTGCAGAAGCTACTTTGAAAACCTTCTAGTTCAGATGCCAAGAACCACTTGGCAAGGCCTGACAGACATAATTAGAGAGCTTGATTGTTTCAAAGGACATTACCCAAGAAAATTAGTATGTTGCTGCGGTTCTTGAAATAAATTTACAATGGGTTTGATTGCAGCAGTCTTGCAAGGGTTTTAGCAGAGTTTTAATTACAGTATCAGGCCTCAAGTATTTTTCTAGTGCTTGGCAATATGAGATCCTATTATTTCTGCTTGCAATGCACACTCATTCAAAGCTTATCCACAGGCCGACAGCCTAAGAATTCCTACCACTCTGTAATCCAAAATTTTTGTATCATTTGTGATATACATTAGTGACTTCCAGTAACAGCTGCCCCAGAGACAGCATTTTACTGTGTGATAGTTTAAACTCTTTGGCTCAGTGCTGTATCCTGAAATACACTGCAGGGAGGCTATAGCTTTTGCTGCAGGTTATGCTGATTTACAGCAGCATTAAGCCAAGCACTGTAACATC
Organism: Cinclus cinclus; assembly: GCF_963662255.1. Classification (NCBI taxonomy): domain Eukaryota; kingdom Metazoa; phylum Chordata; class Aves; order Passeriformes; family Cinclidae; genus Cinclus; species Cinclus cinclus. The sequence goes on from NC_085067.1 coordinate 6,932,764, forward strand.
CTACAGAGCCAATTTGCCTTTTTGCTCTCTGCTGTACTTCAGATGGGAACAGGAGAAGTTTGCAGCATCACAGCCCAGAGCTGCCTTTGCTCCAAGGCTGGTGCTCTTGAGTCATACCCGTTGCCCCAGGCATTTGTGCCCTGAGCACAAAGCAGCAGTCAGTGCTACTTCTAAAGGTATGTCCCACATCCATGCTCCCAAAAACCACCCTGGGGACAGGAAACCCCCTCAGCCTGTGCCATCACCCAAACCTCTGCTACTGGTCAGTCCAGTCTGCCCTGCTCAGCACCTCCCTCTCCTACACCTCAGCATCCCCTTCAAACTGATCCTTCTCTGCAGAGCTCAGGTAAAGACTTGCTCCCAAAGAGCAATTCCAGTCATTCAGAGTCGGAGAGGTGCAGTAAACAGGGAGCACAATGACCTCTATTCTGTAAGAGTGGAAGTTTATACAAGAGCCAAGTATTATCATTCATAGATTTATTATAAACTTCGGCATAAATTCATATACAATATTTTGGATTTTGTAGCTTTCCCTCTAAGATATAACCACACCCTCGTGAAATACTCCCCAGAGCCTTCCTTTACATGAAGGGAAATATTACTATTCCCATTTTATTTAGGGGAAAGAAAAGAGAGAGAAAACTTGCAAGTCTCAGTTCCCAGACTCTGTGTACCTCTATAGCATATATATTGAGCATTTAAGGAAACAGTCTTTGTCTTCGGAAAGAGGGTGGAAAACAAAGCCTTATGAATCAGCCAGCTAATAATTAAAAGCAACTAAATCCAGATCACTTTAAGCTGCACATGAGAATCTGAACTTCTCAGATGCTGAATTCCTCTGCCGACCAGAAAAGCCAGGGTCACTTGCCCAGCTGGTCACTATTGTTCTGTCCAATAAAGTTCTGGCAGGAATGCATGTTTAACAAAATACAGAGATTAGGCATAGCAAAGAATGCAGCTCCCCCCTCAGTGTTTAGGTTAGCAGGGTTTGCCATGTTGAAATACTGAAGCTTAAGCATATCAGATTTTCTCTGTCCTGTACTGCTGGTGCCAGTGACAGACACAAGCTGACAGCTCGGTTCTCAGGGGTGCTGCCATTTTAAGCTCTAAGTTTATTAAAAGCTGCACAAAAAGCTCACCTCAAATCTGCAGTGACCACTAATTATATCAGTGTTTTCTTGGAGATGTAGAATCACAACTAAGCTCTGTACCTCCTCACAATGCCAGAAACTTATGAAGGGCAATTTAAACCAAGGCAGAGACTCCAGGGACCAGATTTTGAGAACTTTGCAACAAGGTAGCTCATCTTTAAGTGCTGTAGGATAGGCTAAATTTCCAAAAGGAAACTTAGCATCCCCAGTGACTAAATACAGCATCAGAATGGCAATGATTCCTAACATCTGCCATAGCCTGGTTCTGTCTAGCTCCCTGTCAAGAGCTCTTTAGCTCAATTTACAACAAGGGACAACACAAGACCAAAGCAAGACACGTCACAAGAACAAGTCATACAGATGATCTGACTGAGACCCTCAGAGATCTTGCAGGAACACAGCTTTTATTAAGCCAATGCTATGCTATGCTATGCACAAAGCAGCTCTGATACCTCAAGTGGGCCAAGAATTTCTCAGCTCAAAGAAGAATTATATTAAATGGACAGATATTTGAGACTCCTAAGTAGATTTGCAATGGATATAGTCCTTGGAGAACTGCATACACGGAGGTTATAAATAGCCTGGGTTTACCTCAAAGGTAGCGGGTTATATTCAGAGATACCAAGGATTCCTAAGTTCCCCCGCAGGGGTACAGTAGCTCATGCAGGGTAAAGTTGTGGTTCATAGGTAGGAAGTACCTAAGAGCCAGTTACCATGGCAGTCTCTCCCTCTCTTTTTCCCTCCACGGAAAGCTGAAATATCATTTTCTGTCAGAGGCACACAGTAAATCTGGAACAGGTACAGCTGAGATACAGACCTGCTGACAGGCAGATCTAAGTGCTTCTTCTAGGAGAGCCTTTTTGACTCATGTAGCACAGCAACAGAAACCTTATTTTAGCTGGTATTGCTTTCATTGCCACTGAAAATGCAAACAACTCAACATTTGAACAAGATACAGTGATGAGACAAGAAACCAATCAGGTTCTGGGGAAGCACAAGACAGAATCAGGCAAGATGAAAGCCAGGAAATCAAGCAACCTGAGGCAGGAACAAGAGAAGTGGCATCTGATGAAAAAGTCTTTCTTTAGGGAAAACAGGCAGAACCTCCCTTGGGTTGAAGTGTTAAATTCATGTGGGGAGAGCTGTCACCCATTGCTGCCTCAAATGAAGATTTGAAAAAGCTCCCTGTGCTCTGCTGTGTTTACAGCAATAATGAGAGCCCGGAGGAAGGGGTTAGAAACATCTGAGTTTAATAAGGACTAAGCAGCACACAGCAAAAAAGAAATGTCTGCCCTTCCGTTCAGGGCTACCACACCCCAGCAAGCACCGCCACCCCGGGCCAACAGGAGCCCAGCACAGAGACATTATGTCATCCATCCAGCAGCCCATCTGCCCCCAGCCCTTCCCCAGGAACAGCAGCTCAAACCAAGCTGAGAGCTCCCAGCACCACACTCCTGAACAACTAAGCAAAGTCCTGTAGGGAAAAAGCAGATGTTGATTGACCCCAGACACAAAACAAGCCAAGGGCAAGAAGGGAAGTTTTTGAGTAGTGTCTTAACTGAGCAGCTCCATCTCACAAAGTCATCCCAACAGGGCAAAAGGAGCATTTAGCTCATTTAGCACCTATGAAGCTGCCTTTTCTTAATCCTAAACAGCTCTAACATCCAACATGCACAGGGTAAGGAGCATCCTGTTCCCATTTTCTCACACAGAAGACCAAGAACGTTAGTATTCAGGTCCTGCAACCGAATTTGCTGTGTCCCCTTCCTCACAGTCCCCCCCCAAAACTGTCTTTGCATGAAACAGGCATCTTTCATGAAACACTTTGTCCTATGCTACCTTTATAAGGCACACTCTTTCCATGTCTTTGGTCTTTCTATTCCATTAAAGAGTGGAAATCAGGAATCAAGAGTCTTGTCCATCTACAGAGACAAACACATGTCCTCTCCATAACACACATACACACACAGAAGGGGAAGGGACATCCAGGAGAAACAACTGGACCTGTTCTTAACTCTACAGACTCTGTATAACTTGGTTACACAACCACATCCAGGGAATACTCCCCTGCCTCATGATTTCACTGCACTGGCATTTCTGAGATGCTCTGAGCAAACACATGCCTGTACGCAGCACAAATGCTGCAAAGAATATCACTTCCACCCAGTTCCTAGGGGCAGAAAAAGTGGAATTGATTAAAAAGACATCTGACTACATAACCTGATGTCAATATTGGACATGAATTGGTCCCTTCTATGCAGTGGTACCTCACTTTAGCTTTAATGTTTTGACAGATGGTTTGTTTGCTCAGCACAAAGGCAGGTGGTTGGATAAGAACAGCCTTACTCAGCTCTGGGAGGATGGACAGGAGACACAAAGTAAACCACAGAGGTAAAGGGAAGAATCCTAAATAAGACCATCTCGGAGATATTGTCTCTTCTCAGTTTCAAAATCAACTATTACGATTTTGAGTTGCAGATTCCCTTTTCCAGACAAACGACATCAATATGGAAGAGGAGATGATTTGTTCCAAACATGAAACATTGTGAAGCTGCCTTTAGCTTTTGTCTCAAAGGCATCCACTGTGTGAGCCTCTGGGTGAAAGCCATTTCTAGACAGAGAAAAGAGGCTTCTTTCTGTGCCAGAAATATGATTGCCCAGCTTTAGAAGCAGAAAAGAAGTCTGAAATCTGAAATAGCTTCCTATTTGTTGGTCCCCCCAAAAGATTGAGCTACTTTCAAACAGCAAGGCCTAAACATTACAGGCAATACTTCCACCCAAACATACTCTTCACTTACACATCTGTTCAATTCCAAAAGGAGGAAAACATTACTTGTTAAAACCAGCCAAAGCACCTAAATTGTAATAAATTACACATCAACAACCAACCATTTCTCAAAAAAAAAAAAAAAAAAAAAAAAAAGGGGAGGTAATGAACAAAACCAACAAGGAACAATGCCACAGTTCCTACTCTTGTTGGCTTCTGCAGCATTAAGGACTCTAATTCAGATGAGTGCTACACTGTGCATATTTATATTAGGCAAGAGATAGTGTATTATTCAGCTATGTAAAAAAAGATGAAAAATGTAGGACAGTAATCAAATTAGTAGCATTGGCCTTTTTTTCTAATTTGCAGCTATTATCCTCAACAGAACCTAAGTTGGCACAGGCTGGCTGTATGCTTAAAGATTCAAAATAAACATTATGCCTCAGTGGAAATAGATTTAAGTACTGTCTAGATCTGCCTAATTAAAAGTGAGTCAAGAGCTTTGTGCTTATTTCAGAAATGCATTTGGATGAATTTTTGTATTATCCTACAGGAAAGGCATCTATGATTTAAAAATCAGTAACATTTCCAGACATAGTGGAGGTCTGATGCAGGGAAGGGTACATTACCCTGACGTAGAAGACCTAAAGTGCTCTATGCTTTCAGTTCTTAAACGTTATCTGAAAGTCATTCTTCTTTTTTCCCCCTTTATCAAAACACAGCCCAACAAAACAGAGATGAGTAAATATTCTATGATCCCACTGTCACAGAACCACTCCCCAGGCAAAGCTTTGACACTTCCAACCTGACCTGTTTCCACCAGCACTTTAGCACCCAAACAAGCTCAACTTTGAGAAAACTAAAAAACAAAGATTATTGAAAGAAACGTCTGTTAATTTGTCCAAGTGGAGCACAAGTTCACTGGCACCAACTGTTTTGCCGTTCTGCTCCCTTTGATTTTCCCCTCAAACTGGCAAATGAAACCCACCTAGGATGAAATTATTCTCACCAGCAGCTGGAAAGGCAGGACAATAGATTTCCTACAGGAATACAATTTACTGCAAAAGCTACAATAGCATCTGGTATTTCAAAGCCATTCCAGTGTCACCAGACCCTTAGACTACCATTGGCTCCACTGCTAATTGCATTGCAAAGTTACAGCCTGAACCCCACGAGTCAGATGAAGATCATATGGCTGCAGAGTCCAGGGAACAAACACCAGATAGTTCCAGGGTCTGGTGATGAGCTCAAGACCTTCTGACCTCTTGGTTACCTGGGTCGGGCACTTCAAAGCAGAATTAGATCAGAGGACTCAGCATGACACAAATCCCAGCTTGTTTGCTTGACATCCTCACAGTCCACAGCAAACCAGGGACCTCAGGCAATGAGCAGACAATTAGGTGATGGAGAGAATGACTCAGAGAACAAGATGCTGTCACTAAAAGGAGAAAGAACCACATTTGGCCAATATGTATAGTTTTATATTCCACACCCACTTAAGAGTCATGAGAGGTTCAGAGCTGGAGGCTGAAATAAGGTTCAAGATATCTTTCTCTAGTGAGAGAGAATTAATAAAAATCCATCAGGAATACTCCAGATACACATTCTGAAAGCATTTTGACAGACTGCATAAATAGGGATACTTATTCATAGATGACCTTTTAATAATAAGAACAGGCTTCTATCACAATAAAGAGACCCACAGTTACTTAAGGGAGCAAAAACCTCACCTAAGAGGCTGGAGGTTGTTACATTACAGTGCAGTTGTGCTGGGGAGGGTCATTTCCAGCCCAGCACAGATGCAACTGTAGGGCCAGGCACAACACGGGCAGTTATTCTGGACAGAACACATCTACCTACAAGAGATCCACACAGACATCTTGATCTTGAGTGCCAGACATTCAAGTGACCTGTTAGGAAACTGGTTGTCTCAAGGAATAATTGAAAATATATTTCAAGCACCAACACTTTGGGTTTCTCAGGGAAGCAAGACAAGTTGCAGTACTGAAAATCTGGTGTCTGTTTAGTATTATTCCCACGTCAAAGCAGCTCACAGAGCAGGTTTAATTATTCCATGGCAAAGTGATTTGCCCACTGATATGGAGTAAACCATTGGTAGAGGAGCAACTGGAACCCAGGTCTTACTCTCCTAGGCTGTGCTCAGAGTCACAACAAGAAATGGCTAAAGGCCACCTGACCTTCCATGTCAAAGCCTCTCCCCTCTGGCAACCAAATATTGCATTTACAGCTGTCAGATATTACTTTCCTCTCCATATCCATCCTCAAGAACCATCACTGCTGTAGGAAACACTGGGAATTACTGTGACCAAATGCACAGTTACCAGTAGAATGTGGATAAGAATGCCTACTTATTCAGTCCTGTTATTTGTAACATCATGGTTCTAATGTTCATTACCAGGAAGAACTTTTTAGGCTGAAGAGTGTTTTGAAGACCTAACTGCCCCAGCTGGACTTGCATCCACCCCAGAGGGCTTTTGTTATGGTACTGTAATGATCCCAGTAAAAAAAATTATCATCCTATATTGCTTTTTGGGTTCATGTTTTGGGATTTTCTATCAGCCACCTCCACTTCTCATCCAAACAGGTTTCCAGTCTAAGCCCTGCATCTACTCTCAGAAGTTTCTGACTCCCACAATTAAGTTCTCAAGGACTCACTGCATGACTAAGTAGAAAGTACAGGAAAATAGAATGAGCTGGGAGAACACCAACCCCAAAGACAACTAACACAGAGGCAGGCATTCCTTGACAACTGAGCTACTTCTAGCATGGGAACAAACTTCCTTTAACTCAGTTAGCAAAGCTTCTCACAACTTGGAGGACCATTTCTCCTTGGCAGGCAGCCCCTCCATTCTTATGCTTCCAGTAAGGCCCATTTCCCATTCACTGCCTTAACAGAGCAGCAAGTTCAAAAAGCACGCACCGAATGGGAATTTCAAGTTAAATTGTGAGGCTGTTGCAATCTATACAATGCCAACAGACACTGCTGCCTGGACTTCAGTCACAAGCACTTTGCACATCAGAAGTTCAATTCAAGCACGTGCAAAGAGAGACTGCAAGTGTCTTTGGTCTAGTAACCAAGACCTGTCAATTGAAGCCAACCAGAAGCTAGAATACTCATTTGAAAAAAATAAAAAATTAAACCAAGAATACATCATTCCTCCAGAACAAGTATTCCATGGCTTTACTTTGAAGAATGTGAATAACCACATTTTTCGTCCAAAATTCCCTTCACCACCACCCCAAGCTTTTTACAGTGCTCAGGGCCTTATTCTTCTGGCAGGAAACATGGTCAGCAATCCTCAGAGCCTCAGGAGCCCATCTCTGAGCCAGCCTGCAACCTAGATACCAAGGGCTGTATCAGCACAAAGGACTCCAGAAACTTCTCCCCTTGGAAAAATACAACTCTTATGACAAGTTAATTTTTACAAAATCGATAGCAGATTCACAAACAGCTCAATCACTTTTTGAACAAGGACAGGAAAAGACAACTGCAGAAATATGCTGTGTCCTGTATCAAGGAAATCTATCAACTGTACAGCATCACATCAGTATGTGCTGCAATGTACCAATACCTGGAGCTGCAGCAGGAACTTCCAAGGCTCTGTCCCTGCTTATTTTTGACTCAGAAAAGTGCCAGAAGTCACTGGACCAAGCACATACTGGTAAAGTTGAAGAAGAGAAAGTGAGAATGGCCATATAGTGCCATTAATAGCAATCACCTTCTCACCATCTTGTCTCCTCCACAGCCTTTCCAGGGCAGAGGCCAGAAAGCTTTGCTGTGATGGAGATGCTGTTGCTTCACATAATTCAGGTGCTACCAAGATTCCCTGTTCCAATGGCAAAAGGGACATTGAACAACATAAAAACAGTCTGATTCAGCCCTTGAAAAAAGGCTCTGCACCCATATAGATCAACGTCAGACTCGGAGCAAAAAGCCTCACTCCTATCATGGACCATATTAAATCCAGGAAAGTCCAGCTATCCCAACCTGAAGCTGCACCTGGCAGGAGACTTCCCTCAGAAGTCCAACACTGTGGCTGGGGAAAGTTTTCCCACACAGATTTTCCCATCAGAAAGTGAAGCTGTTAGACACTTGCCAACAACAAAACTTCACCACTCAAGGGGAAATTAAAATATACATAAATTGCTTCAACGTGTGATATTTGATTGAGCACTTGAATTTTTCTTGCACAACACCCACTGGTGATTTTTTCCTCCCTTCAATTTTTTACTTCCCCCCGCATTAAACTAGAACGGGAGATTCTCCCAGGGCAAAGTTCCATTGTACGTAAAAAAAAATAAATTTTAAAAATCTACCAGCTTTCCCCAACATCATTGTTTAAATCAGGTTTATGTGGTTTTTCACAACACTTTATAGACTTGGAAAGAGACACGTTCCCCTGACAAAGCATCAGCTGTCCAAACCACTGAGGCATGGGAAAACTGTGCAAGAGTATGAACTGGGGAAGGTCTTTGGTAAGCAGAGTCCACACTCATGTAAGCGTGGTAGCTCTGAACAAAGATCTGCAAGGTAATAGATATGTAAGACAAATGACATGTGGTTCTCATTGCAGCACATGCTTTGGGAAGGGGGTACCTTGGAAGAGATCCAGCTGGGATAGGTTTATCCCATTACTCTTCTGTAATTTTCTGCCGTTTCAAACCCTTTGACAGTTGCTGTAGTTTAACATCACACCCCCTGCAGCCCCAGGCCTGTCCTGCGAAGCGGACAAAGCCACATCCCCCCAGGGGGAAATCCGCACCATACGCGAGCCCGGTGCAAGGCACAGGGCTGGTGCCCGCCCCTGCACCTCCGACACGGAAATCCACGGTGTCCGTGCCTGCTCCCAGTCCCCAGCCCAAAGAAGTAGTGCTAAGAGAAGCCACCCTCCACAGCAGGACAACTCACGCAGAGTAGGTATTAGCAAGGGAAGAGGACAAGAGGTAGAGACAGGATGGACGAGCCCCGAATGTTAAATCTCAAGTCCGCATTTAAGGGAATGACGGGGGGGGAAAAAAAAAAAAGGAAAAAAGTGAAATTCAAGAACAACTGAGAACAACTGGAATCAGGTTAAGCCGCACTCTCGCTTTATACAGTGCAGCTCATTCATCTGAACAGCTGTTTCACCTCTAGAGAAATACCCAGAGAAAACAGAGGGGAGGGGGAGAAGCCTAAATTGTTTGCTCTACTGAAGCAGTAAGATACAGTAAATCAAACCTGATTTACATTAAGTTTATAAGAAATTGGGTTGGGATGGGGGAAAGAAGAGTGGGAGGTTTAGTTTTAAACAGGGACTTGGAAGCTGCAGTTCTTGAAGAGAGAGCTGTAATTAAGGGCTTTCCTTTGTTGAGCTGAACAAGTTTCTCCTCGCAGCCGAGGGCTGTAACAGTTCCCTCTGCCGGCATCCCCAGTGTCCCGGCTCTGGAGGTTTTCCTCCTCCGGCCGCGCACCGCGCAGGGACGCGCAGCCCCGGCAAAGCGCCTTCCCCTCCCCGACGGGCTGGGCGCGGCAAGGGGAGGCTTTGCGGGTGTCATTAACCCAAGCTCAGCTCCTCGATTCCCCAGCCGCTCCCTGCCCTAGGAGGCGGACACTGCTGCGGGCAGGTAGGGAGCGTCCCGCACCCCACTGAGGATGCGGGCAACCCAGCCCGGCTCGCCGAGGGGCAGCAGCCCAGCACGGCCCTGCACCCTCCGAGGGACCGCTGCCCGCGGCTTTGCCGTGCCCTTTTGTCCCCGCGGAGCCAGCGGCGGGGCGCAGCTCCTCCCGGAGGCGGACCCGCTCTTACTCACCGGCGACTAGCGAAGCCGCTGCCCGGCGAGCCGGAGCTCTGCTCTGGGTAGTTGTGCTGTAGGGTTGATGCTGGGAATTGATAGAGGAAGCCAGTGCCCAGCGCGCATCCATGCAGGCAGCAGCACCAGGACAAGAAAAGAGCGAGCCGCATTTTTGCAAGAACGGGGATTCTTCCTACCGCCTCCCCCTTTCCCTCTTACACCGCACGGCAGGCGCGGGGCCACACCGCGCTCCCCCGGCCGGGGTCACGGCGGGATCCCGCGGCACGGAGGAGCCACGGGAGCGCGGAGCACAGGGCAGGAGTGCCGGGCACACGGGGATGGCTGCTCCGGCTGCCAAAAGGGAGCCCCGACCCTCGGCAAGCCGAGCCCCGGCGGCGGCTGCTGCCCGCGCAGGGGGTCCGGGGCCAGCGCGGCTCGATGCTCCCAGGGCGCACACTCAGCCCCGGATGCCTTTTCAAATTTGGCGAGGTTGGCCCGACTCCGTCAAAGGGGGCGTGGGGCTTCGGCGTTAACCCTTGCCAGGCCTGGCGGCAGACCCCGCTGCGGAGGGGTTCCGGCGGGGCAGGCGCCCGGCCCGGGGCAGACACGGAACGCGCGGGGCCGAGCCGTGCCCGGGCACAGCGCCCCGCGGGCAGGGAGCGCCCGGGGAGCCCCAGTGCCCACCCAAGCCAAGGCACCACCGACACGCAGCAGAAGTCCGTCTGTCTCCCCAGTGAACCGAGGGCCAGGTCAAGGAGAACCGCTCAGCAGTGCAGCCCAAATACCCCAAAACTGGCGCCTGCTGCACGTTCACAGATAACTTCTGCTGCAGAAGTTACACAGATAAAATAGGAAATAAATAATTTAAGACACTTCATTCACAAGGTAAGCAGTGAGGAAGTGATCTCTGCTTTCACCATGTGCACTCATTCCAGCATCACTCAGATGGGGACATGGGTTAGTGGTGAACTTGACAGTGTGTGGTTGACTGTGGGACTCGATGATCTTAGAGATCTTTTCCAAGCTTTGTGATCTTGTGATTCACACGGAAGCACTCCCTTTGCCACCAATTCCCACAGATCCCCTTAGTTTATCAACCAGGATGGCCCTGAGCTTGTAGAATTACACAATCAACCCCAGGTGGGAGGAACATCTTTGTGATTGTAGAAGGATGTTTCACAATGGTAACACCCCAAGAAGGAAGGCAGCAGCAAGGTTTGCTCTCTGTACAGCAGCTGAGTCTGTCTTAAAAACCTTTGTACGTCCCCCATTTGGCAACAGTGTCATGACCCCATTTGTTCACTCAGCGTCCCCTTCCCAGCTCCAGAGGAACCTGGGCTGTTGCAGCTCACTGACTGGGCAGGCAACTTCTCTGCACCAAACACCTCAAGGAGGGATTTAATTTTTAAGATGACACAATTGTCACTCTAAATTTTTTACCCTCAGATGCTGCAAGCTCTCGACACCCCCTCTGCTCCTTCATTGTTTGTGCAGTCAGCCAAAGATAGCCCTGATGTACCACTGAAAGCAGATCTCTGGCTGGCGTATTCTAGGGACCCAGGGCCTCCCCGTGGGGCTTTGCAAAGGCAGAGATCCTCTTCCCTCGAGGGCAATACTATCCCCACAAGATGCTGCAGCTGAAAAATGTTTCCTACAAGACACTGGGAAAATCCAGTATCTTGTATCTGGCATTTGCCCCCAGCCACAGGTGAGCAGCTACCCCTTCCCCCACAGTGCCCACCTCCAGAGCCTGCACACAGAGATAAATAGCCCCTGGCTGGAGCCTGTAACCAGACAAGTTTAGACTGCAAATGAGGCACCAGGTTTTTAAACAGCCAGCTGTCATTAATCACTGAAGCAAATCACACAAGGAGGCAGAGATGCAGTTTGCACTGCAGCTCAGCCCAGCCTCCCCGGCTGCCCCAGAGCTGGAGCAGGCAGTGGACCAGCACTCTCTGACCCCAAAAGGACCTAAAAGTTCTGTTCCAGCAACACTGGGCTGCCAAGCCCACTAGAAACAGACATTTTTATTTACAAGAAGGCCTCCGTGCCTTAAGCTGGGACATAAGAGGGCCCTCTGTCCCCAGCCCTGGTTCAGGGCAGTCTGGGCACTCCTCCCTTTATACTTCCCTCACCTCCAGCAAGGGGAACATTTTCCCTTGCCTTCTCTCACCCCCAAGAAAGTACACAGGTCCCAGAAATTCACCCTAGGATGTTCAGACTTTCAGGCATGCTGCTCAGAGTCAGTCCTCAGGAAACCTCTACTTAGCCTGATGGGGCAACAAGAGACTCTCTACTCTTCCCTCTAAGATGGACTACAAACCACTCCAAATTCAGCCTTCACCTGGGAAAGGAGTCAGGAACAGCAAAACACTGAGCAGTTCTCTAAGAAGCCCCTTCCCCTCAATCTGGGTGCTCTTCTTCAGATCCGTGTGCACAAAGTGGGTGCAGCTGGACCTCCAGCCCAGCAGTTTGTTGCAGCACTAGATTGAGTGTTGAGGGCAGGGTTCAGCCTTTTGTCCCAATCACACCTCCCTCTCCTGACTGGCTCAGATCATTTATCAACAATTAACAACACTGAACAGCACCAGTGACTTTCTGACCCATTCTCCTGGTCTGAGTTAGACCCTTCAGAAGCTCTTCATAGTCTTCAAGTCTTAACTTTCCAAAAGCATTTTATTTTCAGCTGCATGGAAAATTCGCTGCTTCAGCCTTCACTGATTTTGCAAGACCCTAGGAGATATTAAACACAGGTGATTAGACAAGACATGATTCTGGCAAATTATTAGAGACATCTGTAGGAAGCAAATGGTCTTCCTATTTCACGAACTGAAAGAGTGGAGACCAGAGGTCAAATGACTTTGGTCAAGACTGCAAAGAGCTAAAGGCAGAGCCAGAAACAGAGCTCAGATCTCCAGACCTCCATTACTTCTGCCATGTCCCTAATGCACACTTGCTTCTATTCTGTATGGCCGATTGAAAATGAAAATGAAGAATTGACTTCCAAGCTGTTTCTGGAAAGAGAAAAGGGTGATATTGTCTACTGTAAGGGGAGAATTAAAGATGACATTTCATTTTAGTCCTTTGGATATGCGTAGTATAATCAAACACAATAGCAGTAATAAATGAATATTTTTTCTCCCCATGGTGCTTACCAGTGCAACATATTCTAAAAATTTCTCAAAACTATGTTGATAAATTGGAAACACAGTGATGGAGGTAACGAAGACAGCCAACAAAAACATAATCCCTTCAATTTATCAGAGAGACTGGCTTTGAGAAGAAAACCCTTGAAATCTGAACAGTCTTATTCTTATAAACCAGACATAATATATTTAAAATAGAAAGCTACACTTCGTATGCCTGCTAATTAAAAAATTGCCCAAGCAAGCAGGGCTAAAAAATTATTTGGATGCATTTCACCAATTCAGTTCAAGATAGAAGGGGTAGATGCACACTGGAAAGCCACAGTGCAGGGCAGCACTGGGGGAAATAAGTAAAGGGGTAAAGGGCAGGTTTTCATGTACCAACTCTGTGAACTCTGCTGTCATAAAGAAGAAATCCTTGGAGGGCTGTCCTCCTGCACTCTGCTCACCTGCTATGCAAATGCCAGCCTTACACTGTCATGTCAGAAGGATAATCCATTGGACATAAATCATGTGGCCACATGGAGTGTGTTTCAGCTTTCCAGTCCATTGGGCAAACCTGAGACTTCAGACATCAGAAACTGTTCTGAAAAAATATCTCTAATTTCTTTATCCAATCACACCCTGCAAGCCAACCAATAAATGAAGTTGTGGAAAATACAGACATTAAATGGAATAATCGAAGTTCAGTCTGATTTTTGTTCAGTTGAAAGGGAAAAACTGGAATGATACAGCAAAAAGAGGGAACTGTGGCACGAAAAGGTAGAAAAGCACTGTCATATCTGTAAGCAGACTGCAGCTCCACAACCAAAATGCCATCTCAACTCTTCAGCACCACTTAAGAGTATTACAAAAGTCAATCATTAGATGAAAAAGAAGAGTCCCAATGTTATTAGAATCATGGCAAACAAATTTTGAAAGGCCAGTCCCTTGGATTTTTCAAGTGCACTTTTTCATGTGGATACTAAGAAGAGACCAAAGGAAAAGCAGCTTTGTTCTGGTTGATAAAACCTTGAGGAGCTTTAGAATTATGAAGTGTCCTTTTGAAGCTGGAACAAAGTCATTGATAAGATCATCTAAACCCAAAAATAACTTAGATAAATCCCTTCTAGCTTCCCAAAACGCCTAGATCATTGTGATATACAAAGCATTCAAGAAACCTTGGAAAATTGGAAGAGATGGATAAGAGGTTAGTAACAGTAAGAGTTCAAGACCTCTATTATAAATTAAATTATAAGATTACTAAGGTTATTGTAACACGTCTATTAGTGGGGAGTCAAACCAAACCTGAGCCAGACTGAAAATTTTATGGGACTGTGGAGGTTTTTCTTTTAAGCTAGTAGATAGCTATTGTCTGGACATTTCTTACATTTGACCAGGAATAAATCAATCACAACTAAAAACGGAATAGAATTTTTAAAAGTCTCACTTGCACAAGTAGTTTAGCATACAGCAAACATGATAGACAGTGTTATTTTGTAAAGCATGAGAAATGAGTCAGAAGTCATGAATGGCAAAATTCATTGACCGTAGATGACAACTTTGCCTGAGTGAAGCACTTGTGTGGGTATTATAAAGTAATACAAGGGATAAAATAACTCAGATTGAAGCATAATTCAGCTGATGGAAAATGTGATGACTCAACTGATCAGCAAGACAATGCCTATGTCCGGTGGAATTATGCATACTCTGAGCATTATTGTGTCCTGGGAAAAATGATTTATGTCACCTTTGATGTTGGGCACTGATCTGCACAGGCACAGGGAGTTTGAGGACACACCCGTGATCCATCAGAATCATCAGGAATGCAGCAGAGCAGGGGTGCACACAGGTGTGATAAAGACAAGGCAGAAATAGCACCAAGGCTATTGCACTCAGACCTGCCAGAGTAGAAACACATCCAGAAATAGTCAGAAAGGACTGTGAGAGTTACCTAATCCTTCTTCCTTCTCCCAGTGAGAAGGAAAGATCTGTTATACACAGATTAATGTTGACACAAATTTTTCTGTCTTGCTCTGGAAGACCTCAAGATAGAAAGTCTCCATGGTCATCTGAAAGCAAATGTCAATGTTTATGCTCTGTTCTGGTAGTTTTTCTTAGCATCCAACCTCATTCCTGTTTACTGCAATTTAAGCTCTTAATGGCTTACTTTTTTCATCATGGATGTAGAAAACTATTCTTCCTCTCATTGAAGAGACTTTTAATTCCTCAACATACTTTAATAAATGTTTTAATAACATTCTTTGTCTTCTAGAAGTGAAAAAACAGCAGTTTCTTCAGGTCATGTTAGAAAGTTCTGCTTCTTTTTGGTATTTTCCTTTGGTTTTTTCAACTGGTCTACATCTATTTTATGGTACCCATGATTTATATTTCTGTGGAATATCACTGCTGATGATTTGCCTTTTTGATATCTGTACATCATTGTTAATTCATATTAAGTTTGGGATTCTTTACCTTTCCCACAGGACTGCTAGCCTGACCTTCCCTCATCTTGTGCTTGCTAGTTAAAATTATTCCTGCCAAAGCATAGTGCCCTGCAGTTGTCCTTAATGAGTTTCATCTAATTTTATTCAGATTATATCACCAATTTGTCAAGATCACTTGAAATTTTAATCCTGCCTTCCAGTACTCTTGCATTCAGTTCCAGCTTTGCCTCATCTACAGATTTAACAAGAATGCTCTCTCTTCTATTGCTGAGGTCACTAAAGAAAACATTGGGAGGTCTGTCTCCATGTCTGTATCCCCAAACCATGATCCTGTTCATTAACTGTTCATTAAACATCATTCAGTCACTGAGGGCTGCCTGCTTGCTTGATGTTGTACAGGACATAAACACTGATATCATAAATTCTCCAGACCACGGAGAATCTTGAACTTCTACAATAAAATAAAGTACTTCATACCATGCAGTGGGAGCAGCTACCAGAGACTAAGCTTCAATTTTTATTGAAGTCATTGACTATAGGATATCCAGATTCGGTGGTTTCCCAAGGCTTAGCTAATTTGAAAACCTGTCCTGAGTCATGGAGTCTGAATCTCAGAGAAGGAAGGACTTTCACGACCAAAGAATGTCTCTGTTTTGTAGTCTGGCCCTTAAATCCTCCTACTTCTCTTAATTTCCCCATGGACACAGGTTGCTTGACTTGAGGAACCCAGTATGAGTGGGAGTCAATTCCCCTTCTGTATTATGCAAGTCACATGAGAGAGAGTGGGCTCACTCCCTTCCTCACAAAACACATGAGTAGATGCACACAAAACACATACCTAAGGAGTTATGGAAACAAGCACCCTCATCCCAGCTCCTGCACACCCAAGGCACTGCCACCTGCCCTGTGGAACAAAGGAGAACAACCAGTGAGGATGCAAGTGGGGAGACTCATGTTCCCTTTTATCCACCCAGCAAATCTGAATGTTCTAGCCATATTTTTACAGCTTTTGTTGATTTTTATTTAATCTTCTAGGAACTTTCTCTGTGGGCCATGACAACAAGGACTAACCACAATAGTCTGCTTTTCTTAGCTGACTTTCACAGGGCCCCTAGAAGTTGGCTTTGGTCCTTCAAAAATTTGTGGGCTGCAAGCTGAAACTTACTGCACTTGGTCCCATTGTATATGGACCTCCACATCCACAGCAGGATCCTGCCCAGTCAAGAGCTAAATTGCTTCCAGTATTTTCACCTTAGGTATCTGCAGTTCAGGTGGATTAACAGCAGCCATGTGCTTTCTCCCTCTTCTCTCCCCTGCCTTGTTTCACAAGCTGCTTACCTGTCAGCCTCTGTTTTTGCCTCCCTGCACCATCCTTGCCCATGTTACATCTACCACACAGGCTGCAGGACCTTCCTTCTCCTCCTTGCTGCAGGTGTTTCCCAGAGCCTGCTCCAGCATGGCTTCCACTGCTGGTGTGTTACTGGCCAACAGTCACAATGCCACTGTCACTCTCCTATTTTCCTTACAGTTCTATCTTCACTTTACCCTGCACATCCAGATTCACAGGACCCCTCTGATAACTGACATTACATATTTATTGGAGCATTCACATGAACCTCTCCCTTCTCTGTTTTCATTCTTTTCCTGAGATCCTGTTTTCCAATTTAACTCTTCTTGTTTTCATAGACTTTGTCTGTTCCAACGTGATTAATCTCCTTCATTATTTAAAAATCATTTTAAATAACTGCAAGATCTCTTTTTAAACAAGATAATACTAAAGCTCTTCAGTCTTGCTTTGCAACTCAGAGCTGAAAGGCACAGTATTACTTTCATTTTCCTTGCTTTATCCCTAATCACATCCTCCTTAGGTAGAGTGAGCAGTACTGAAAAGAGCACTCTCAACAAGAACTCACCAGTGGTTTAGGTAATAACAATAACACCTTTTTGATATATATTCTGTTCTTACTGTAATGCAGCCCAACATCCTGTTCAGTTGGTGGGGTCTTTTTTTTTTTTTCTACAGTTGTGTAGAAAATCCCTAGGCTGGGAGCTCTAGGAATTATTATGAGAATATTTTACAGATTTATCAATTTACCTTTATGAACATTTTGGTCTCCTCATTCCAAGGGGAGCAATCATCCAAGCAAACTTCAGCACTGTCCAGTGGCACTGTCTTGCTCTTTAGCTGGCTCTCTACCCAATCTCCTCTCTTGAACCTAACAGATTCCTCCATGGAAGCAATGAAAAGGCAGCTAAGGTGCTAAATACGAAAAATTGCAGGCATTAAAGGATAAAGTCACTGCAAAGCAACAGATTCCAAGTATTTCTTGGCTAAGCACATGTACACTAATGCTAGCTTAGGTGCTCACAGTCTACTCCGTTGTCAGCAATGGATTCCATACCTAATGGGTTTGGTTTCCAAAATCCATCCCTCTTCCAGGGCCTCACTTCCATTTTTAAATGACCCAAGCTGAAGCTACTAAATTGTACTTTACAGATATCCAGCTCCACACACAGAACACAAATCTCTTTTACAAGAAATGCTCTTCATCCCATCTTCTGCCTAAGGGAGATCAATCTCTCTACAAATGCAAAACCAATCCCCAAATAATCCTCTGGGGATTACACTGGCTCACAGCCCCTCTTGCCACAGGGTCTCAGGCAGGAAGGATACATGGGCTGTCAGTCTACACCCAGAAAGAATCTGGTTGAACTCCCTGACCTACCAGAGCCATCAGGAAATCTCTTAGTGCCTCCCTTTGTAATACAGGGTTCAGTGCTCTGTTATGTATCGTGGCTATTGTAAGGGTAATAGGAGTGGAATAAAAATGATATGGTATAAATAGTAACAACAATGAAAGAAGAGAAATAAAAATAAAAGAAGCAAGATGAGATGTAATCTAAAGAGAGATATAAATTGTTCTTTGGCAGAAAGGAAATTATAAAGTCTGCAAGATACTATGAAATGTTTAAACTGATTGTTGCCCAAAAAAAGAAATAAAAGCTTTTGACCAGACTAAGGAGATTTTTGGTATGTGATGGAATCGTAGGACAATGCTATCAGCCTTGCTGTGTGCCTGGAAAGAAGTGTTTCCCAGCATTTTTTAGCTCAATTCGGAGTGTTTAACTCTCAGATTGTTGTGACAAACCCGGTGCAGTGTCCCAGTGTAGGGTGATGCCCTGTTCTGCATTGAAAACAGGTGTTCAGTTGGCTGCATTCTAGTGAAGCACAGGAGATTTGTCCCAGATTTTCTGGACATGATCTCTAGCTAATATTTGCTTTTGTTTTCAGATGTTTCAGTAAAATCAGATAATTGTTCATATACTGAGCCTTCCCTGAATGAACTGACAGTAGATTTACAGCTGAGCTGTAGGGTGGGCAGAGGGGGATCCTGGCCAGGGTACATGGCAGCTGAGTGGACTTTGGTGCTGCAGTTCTGGAGCACTTCTGGGAACAACTACAGTTTGTTGGGACTGGGACACTCCAGCTGTGACTGGGAGCTACAGAGGTGCAGCCCTTGGCTGGGGATCAGGAAAACAAAAGCCCTGATAACCCAGCCACTAATTTCCTTAGTTCTGAAGCTGTGTTAGGTAAAGAACTACATTAACAAAAACCCTCCACTGTGTTTATTCGTTTTAAATGGCTTTGAGATACAATTTCTTCAAAAGGTCCCATACAATCAATCTCCATTGTTCTGTATATATTTGCAGAAGATAACAGCTTCATTAAACTATGGTGTGCTATTAACTGCAGTAAATATATAGCCTTAAACCTTAAAATGTAATGTAATTAAGTAAGAAATATGAACCTAAGGAGGTTAAGTGCAATCAGCCACTGACATACACATTTGATTTGAATTAAAAAACACACACAGAGGGAAATAAAGGGCCTCCATACATACTTGGATAACAGGAAATCCCCTGGACATAAAAATAGTGAATTTAAGAATGGAGAATATAAAGGTCTAGTTCAAATTTAAGATTTTATGACTGAGGACTCCATTAAATCTTTGAACACTTACAGTAAAGAGTTTGGAATGCTTCCAGTCCAATTCTTTATGTTCTCACAAGTGACAGATTATACTTCTGAACTTCTATGGCAAAAGAAAGAAAGAGTGATTGTATTAATCCATCTAAATCTGCAGCTTGCTAATTAAGATGAAAACTGTAACAATCTGCATTTAGGTGAAGCACAGTATTTTTATAACCCAGCTCAAGACAGCATCACTAGCCAAGCCAAAAGTAGAAGATTTAAGTTCTCAAATTATTGAAGGACAATAAAATAATGAACCACTTAATACTAAATGATCAGCAATCTGTATTAAATATGAACTCTTTTACAGTGCCCAGTCTACTTTGCTTTTTAGATTTCCAAGACATTCCTCGTGGTGTTTAAAATACAGAGAACAGCACAGTGCTTCAAACCCTACTTGCAGCAGTGGAAGGAGGTTCAGTTGCAGCAGGTCTGCAGTGGCAGTCCCCGTTCAGAGGGCCAGTCCCACACACGGTTTTTGTAGCCCAGAGATATTAAGGAGGGAATTTCAAATTAGGAGTTTGCAAGTGAGCCAAGCATTGGAAACTAATGCACTACTTTTACTAGGTTTTAAAGGGAACTGAGGCAAAATTATCAAGAATAAATCTCTTAAAGTTTTGGGTGTAGAGTTTAGAATTCATCACTGCATCCAAGTACCTAAGCAAAGGAGCAAAGATTTTATTCCTGACTTCTCAAAACATACTAATTACTGGTATAAATATGTTGTCACTAGTGGCATATTGCCAAGAGGTAATTGAGCCTTAAATGGAAATTAATGTGAGACATGTGAAAAGACAGCTGATTTGACCCAGGTTGTTAGCAGAAACCTAATGCCTGGAAGGATGGTGGGGTTAAGGAACTCCCGTGTTTGGCCATAAACTGCAAAGTAACACATAAGTCAAACCAGAGAAGGAAATTGAGAGAAAACAAAATCTTCCTGTCAGTAGGCTCTCCTCTCCTACAGGGTACATGGCAATTCCTCTAAAGACACTACACACTGCTTTGCTTCCTTTCTATGGAGTCATTGAGGGTCTGGCCCTGAGTGAATAACCAGATCAGACAACGTTAATAAATGCTGTCTCTTCCCAGACCAACACGGGTGGCAAACACCACAGCTGCCACTGAGAGACAAAGCTGACTTTGAAATTCTGTATTCAAACCAGAAAGCATACGGGTCTAATAGAAAAGGATCCAAGAGCCCTTGTGAATCACAAA
Source organism: Cinclus cinclus (assembly GCF_963662255.1). NCBI lineage: Eukaryota > Metazoa > Chordata > Aves > Passeriformes > Cinclidae > Cinclus > Cinclus cinclus. Next base: position 6,953,295 of record NC_085067.1, read on the forward strand.
TAACAATTACCCTGTGATTGTCTTCTTTCAGTACTTTCAGGTCTGTCACCTCTAACAGCATTTTTACCAAGCATTAAGGAAGATTTTTCACCCAGCCCAACAAGGCTTCCACATTCCTTCTTCTAAGAGTAAAGGTTGCCCAACACATCCCAGCAAATATTCCTCATTTCTCACCATCAGGCTGTGTTTCTCTTTGCCTTCCCTCATAAACAGGTATTGGGAACAGCAGATTTAGCAGGTCTGACTAATGGTATGTATACATGCTTGCTTTAATTCCATGTACATCTCTACAGCAGCCAAAAGGTCCCATCCTTGTCTCACTTGGCCAGGTCCCCACTGGTCCTCCTCACCTCCCTTCTGTTAGCACCAGGCTTTTGTACAGTTTTGCAGTAAATGTGTTCATGGAGCTGATTATTTTATTTTATTTTTTTATCTCAGAGGCATCAGGCTAGTTTTCAATTTAATCTGCTTCATCAAAGCAGGTAATTAGGAGGAAACTGGAAGCAGAACTGGAGATGTGAAGGGAGGCAAATACTATTCTTTGAATGGTGATACAAGTTAATGTCATATGTAAAAGAGCACATATCCACAGTGTAAATTAGAGTTCAAGCTCTGTCAACAGGCAGCGAAGACTTTCCTAAACAGATGCTTCCAATGGTAATTCAGAATACCTAAACCAGAAGCCTAAAATTAAACAGCATGAACATGACAAACCCATAATGTCTCAGTACTGTAATTCCCACAGAGCCGAAATTCTATTTACAAATGCAAATGATCCGGGCTTAAGCAGAAATACTTCTGCTTAATGTTTTTTTTTTCCATGGAAAAATTGAAACCTTTCCATGTGAGGGGCAGTGAAGACCCTCTGAAAGGCTCTCCTGCTAACACAATAAACATCTGTGGGTTCATTCCTCCCTAATGCTGTTTTTCTAGGGGTCCCTCTCTGATGAATTAGCAGTCCCAGTAGGCTTCGGCAAACAATCCCACACACCACATTTTAGGAAATGGTACTTCTTGGAACTGATTGGTTTGGTCTGTCTTAATGCAAGCAAGTTAACACCACATTATCAAATGGACTGAGGTCACCAACCTCCACCAGATGATCTGGTTGATCCTTTTCAGGCCAAAAACAAGAAAATTAAAAAGCTTGGATTCCTTACAGAAATCTGAGTGCTCCAAGCTGGAAGCAGTAGGCTTGGTCACTCACAGCCCACCCACCTACTGATCAAGATGGACTAGAACAACCTCCTCCATAAGCCAGAAAAGTGAAGGGGGTTGGGAGGTGGGAGGAAGAGTTTCATATTTCATCTACCACTTTTAATAGAAAACAGAATGTGGTGGGAGGTTGAAAGGAAAATGGCAAATCCCTGGAGATCCTAAGTGTTGGCCTTGCAAATCAAAGCTGTCAATCACACTGTGCGCCCTCTGACTCTACTTCTTGAAAGGAAGAAAAGAAAGTAGGAACAGACTGGCACATTCAGCCACTAGGTGTTACTGTTGCTCCACGGACTTTAGAATAAGGAAAAACTCTAACAGAGGCATCACCTGCAGCTGGACCTGAAGATTTAAACCAGAGAAACAAACTCCTACTTCTGGATTCACTACTGCTACTCAAAAATCAGAACACTTTGGTGTCTTTTCTTGGGGCTTCCATAGACGCAGACTGATGTTCCTTGGGTTTGTTTTTACATCTCTGCTTTGTTTCTCCATCTATAAAATGGAAATAAAGACCCTCATCTCCCCTGGGAAGGACTTTGAGGCCACAGATCAATAAGAGTTGAAGTACTTGACAATCTGTTGGCATGAACAAAGCAATAAGGTTTTGCATGAGTTTTTCCTGTTGATTCCAGAATAGGTTTCCTGAGAGAGACTGGACTGTGTTACCCTGCAGATCTGTGACAAAGAGCAGGACTGCACTGCACCCCTGTCAATCCACCTTAATGTCCTGTTCCCCTTTGCTCTCTTGCCATAGCTCCACCCAAAGATTTTTCCAGAGAGCAGCCACACCTCATCCAAACCATCATTTACTGAATCAACTACGCTTTGAGCCCCAGAGACACATCCCTGCCCTGAGCTTCTTAACCAACAAGCCTTGAGATTACAATACTGATTTTCTCCTTAATTTTTAATAATGGGCTACAGTGCTCAAAAAGAGGTGTTCCTTCCTCTCAGATTGCCCCCAGGTGAACCAGTATAAATAAATGGACGATGTAATGCAGGTCCCTGTCTGCACCCGCTGTAGAGCTGTTTCTGCACACACATGATAAATGTCATGCAACACACAGGAACCAGGCTGAGCCTTCCCTTCATGGTGAGCTGTGCCATGTGGTTGTACTTCTAACCCAGGCAGCATTCTCGCACACAACTGGAGTGCTCCAGGGCATGTTTCCCAAAGTTTGGAAGCATTGCTACAGTACATTAAACAAAGCACCAATACCAAGCCACAAAAGCTTATGAAATTTTTTTTTTGTGGTTGTTTTCATAGGAAAACTTTTATGTGCCACATTAAACAAAATACAATGCAAACTTAAAATACTGAAAGACTGAACGGTTTGCAAGTTCTCAAGTACTATCTGAAAGCTGACTGCCATTACATTTTACTGCTGCTTCCAGTAAAACCAGTGGGTCTCTACCTTGGAGGCAATATTCTCTGATCTGCAATTCAGGCAAAAAGCATCACTTGCCCTCACACAGCAATCACTGCATCTTTCACTCGAGTTTTCACTGGCAATTCTAGAGTGAAGAACAGCTTTATTGAAATATTATTGATACCTTGCAATGGCTTTTGGCTTTTGAAAGAAGGAGTAGGATTTTTACAAGGAAAACCACCTGAAGTTGATAATTTTTGCTTGCTACCAAAATATTTTGATAGCAATATTATTGCTACCAAAATATTATCAGACCTGCAGTCTGACCAAGAGTTTTAAATCAGTGAAGGAAAATTATTCACACACTTGTGATCTCAGCGAACAAAACACCAGGAACTAACATAGCTTTACCTATATGCTTAAGGCAGATGCTGATAACATCAAATGTATTTGACTTAGATGCCTTTGAAAACAGTCGCCCTGAGTGCCTTGAAAGCTTAATTCCCACTTTCTAAAGTGACTTCAATCCCTAAATCACATGGATAAATCCAAAAATTGCACCCTTAGTCAGCTGTGCTCACCTTACTCTTCAGTGGCTAATATAAACAAAAGTACCCTATCTGACACTCCATCTAAAAATTAATCCTAATTGCTTTCTGGGCAGCTGCACAAACAGCCAGTTTTACCCAGTTTCAGTTACCTCTTATGCTTTATTTCCCCTTCTTCTGTGCTGGTGTCCACAATAGGACCCTTTATAACACATTTCTCTTCATATGCTAGGGTCAGCTAATACCATTTGCCAGCTGAGGCTGTCCTGGTTCTTCTCTCTGGGCCACCCTTTCTGTCTTTCCTTTGGAACCCACCAGTCTGAAAAGTGGAAAACAACAAAGCTGAGGAAAGAATTAACTATGAGTTATCCCAGCTCATTGTGAATTTGGTCCTGAATCACACATAAATCTTCACAAGCAGAAAGCACACATCCAGTCTGCTACAGCAAAATCAAATTCATGGGTAGTTGCAGCTGCTGCTTTTTCATTGTCTTAGTCGTATGAACCTGAAAAGAAAGGGTTTTCTGAAGTTTCAAGTACTGTGTGAACATCAGGATGCCACTGCCACACTGAACCACTGTAAACTATCCCTACACAAGGAGTGAATAACAAATGAGTCTACAGTGTGACAGAGAAGACTGTACCCCCTCAGTGAGAGCAGAGCATTTCTGGTTCACATTTATTAGCAGTACTGGCAATAAACATTTACATTGTGGTAGCGCCTAGAGGCCCTATTTGAAAGCTTGTCTAGAAGTGCTATTGTACCTGGGCACTAAACAGCTCTGAAGCAGCACATCTGTCGGCCAGATGTTTTATTTTCTTAGAAGCTGCCATTTCAAAAAACCTCTTGCCTCCCCTAACAAGCCTTAAAAAGAATCTTCAAGAGTTTGGCTTCATCATCCTTCCAAGGAGAATCTGCAGTTAAAATTACAATGAAACAAGGAAGGAGAACACTGCTCGAGCTAGTGAGGGACACCAGAGCAGTGCAGAATTGTGTGAAGACCACTTTGGCAGAGGGGTCTGGAAGAGGGCACTGACCTCTGTGTGCTTCATCCCTCCAGGACTGCCTGGAGGGCACTGGGGCCAATGCAGGACCAGCATTCCATGGATGTGGCCAGCAACGGGTGCAGCAGTGGGCTTGGTGGTCTCTGTTCCATCTTTCATTGACTTCTGCACCGTGAAAGGTTGCACAGGAGTCGTGGGCTTAATGTTCTCATGGCTCAAAGATTGGTATCTGTGGGTGGAAAAATGGTCTGAGAGGGACTTTCCACTCTGGTCAGTGCTCAGGGGTCACACAGCTCAGTGGCTGAAATCCTGCTCCCTGCTGAAAGCAGCAGCTGGGAAGTGCCAGGAGGATCTCCCCCTTCCCGAAGCTGCCCTGGGCCACACCAGCACATACACTGGGAAGGATCCATTTGCCCTTTTGCTGTGACAGCAGACTTGCTCCAGCAGGCCAGCAAGCAGAGCAGGGACGGAGCAGGGGAACAGTGAGGGGACAGCAAGGACGAAGCACACAAATTCACATACAGAATCACCAGTCTGGAAAAGAACTTTAAGATCAAGTCCAAGCCATGCCCTAACACCTCAAGGAAACCATGGCACCAAGTGCCACATCCAATCTTTTTTAAACACAGCCAGGGATGGTGACTCCACCATTTCCAAGGCAGACCATTTCAATACTTGATCATTCTTTCACTAAAAAAACTTTTTCCTAGCATCCAAATTAAATTTCCCTTGGCGCAGCTTAAGACTGTGGGCCTCTCATTCTGTCAAGCAAGGACACTGCGGGGACAGAGCAGGGACACAGAGAGGCAACAGCAGGGACGCTGAGGACACGAAGGGGACACAGCGGGACGGAGTGAGGGCACAGCGGATGGACACGAGGACGGAGCGGGGACACTGAGAGGACGGAGCTGCGACATGAAGGGGACAGAGCAGTAAAGAAAAGAGCAGTAACAGAGCGGAGACACGAAGCGGACACAGCTAGGACGGGGAGAGGGCAGAGGGCACAGGGTACAGCCCCGGCCGCCGGAGCCGTCGCCTCACGCCGCGCCCCGCCCCTCCCATCACGTGACGGCGGCACAACCAATGGCTGCGCGCCCCCGCCGCGCGTTGCCGGGCAGCGGCCGCGGGGGGGCGCCGTGCCCGCCCGCCATGCTGAGGGCCAAGGTGCTGCTGGTGGGGCCCTGTGAGGTGAGCGCGGGCCGGGGCCCCGCAACCCCGCGGGCACTGCTGCGGGAGGGAGGGAGGGAGGGAGGGAGGGAGCGGGATCAGGCCTGCACGCACCGGGGCTGAACGGGGAGGATGGTGCGGGGGCCTTGGGTGAGCTCCGACGTTGTGGCTTTGGTGCATTAAATTCCTTCGCGTGTCTTTCACCTCCGCGTTCTGCTAGTCTGGAAAGTCGGTGTTGGCAAACTTCGTGTCCGAGAGTACGGAAGGGATCTGCAGCTACAGCCCGACTCAGGGGGTCAGGTGAGGACAGCCCCGAGAGCCCCGCGCTGTGCCGTGCGGGATCGTATCCCATCGTGTATCCATCATTTCCGCAGGATCCTGGAGTACGAGAGGCCAAACCTCAGCGGGAACAACAAGGGAGCTGGGTGTCGATTCGAGCTGTGGGATTGCAGCGGTGATCAAAAGTAAGCCAGCATTGTTATTTCCTCCAGGTTACTGAACTCCTGATAGCTCTGTTTACAAGATATTCATACTTAAGGCTTAGCCCAATGATCTGCTTGACGTGAGGAGTATTCCTGACTCTTTACCCCAATATATTTTTATAGTTTCTGCTGTAAAGTATCCAACACTAGGTCCTCTCTGCTATGATCACAGCTGAACTCTGTTTTGGATAAGGACTGGCTAAAACAGTAAAGTCACAACTCCTGGAATGAAGTTACAGATAGATACAGGACACAGAGGTCCACTCTGTAATTGCCTTCATCTCTGTTAAAGTATGTGAGTGGACTTCAAGCAATGTATGCATATGATTGAGGCCTTAATTTCTAAAAGATGGAATTGAGAACGATCCATTCTTAGGGCAATGTTTAATTAAGTTTATATGAGCATTTGACCAAATTCTATGTTGTCAGCAAATCATCAACTTAGAAAACCATGGGATCAACTATCATAATAGATAAGCCAAAATACTTTGAATATGATATAACTGGCAAGGTTACTTATGTTATAGTTTAAAAATTACTTAATGTGTTCTTGAGAAGGGGAAAAAACTTCAGGAAGTTTCAGAGCATGTTTCTTATCTACAGCTGTCAGTCTTTCAATTTTCTGTGTTTTTTCAAGGTTTGAAACATGCTGGCCAGCTCTGATGAAGGACTCTCATGGTGTAATAATAATCTTCAACCCTGAGCTGCCCAGCCACCTGAAGGAAATCGAGATGTGGTACTCGTGCTTTGTGCAGCAGCAGCCACTGCTTGACAGTCAGTGTCTCTTGGTGGCACATCACAAGCCAGGCAGTGCAGGGGACATGGAAAACCTGTCCTTGGGTAAGGAGATGGAAAACTCCTTTTGTAGCTCAGAGTTTTTCATTGATCTTTGTGTCTTTAAAGTTGTTAATATCTTATGGCTTGCATTTTTCATTTAAATGTGTTGATTAAATAACACCAAAGTGCTTTGCAAAAACAGAAATAATGGATTTCAAAGATCATCTGGAAGGTGAGGAATATTCCTGTTTTGCAAAAATGCAATGGGAATGGGAAGGCAAGGCAAGGTTTGAGTGGCTTCTCCAAGTGTGTATGCAGCTGAGCCAGAAATTTGACCTCCTGCCATACTTCCTCATCAGTAGTAGTTTGGTTCTTATATTGTATGTTTTTTTGGTAACAAAAACACTTTGGAGGGCATTTAAGTCAGTATTTTGCCAGTCAAAAGAACAGGAGCCCTTTGAAATAAAAGGCTAATGAGCTGCATCTTAAAATTAGTAATAGGTACCTTAGATTATTTGTGGTTGTTTATGGCTGTGAAAACACACACTCCCTTCTGGGCAACCTGTTCCAGTGTTCAAACAAGCACGTGTTTGTTATAGTATTAGTATATTAATACATATTTAATACAAGAATATCATTCCATAATTTTGACGTAATCAAAGAGTATCATGTCACTTCAATAGTAAAATTTCACTTCAGTGCTCAGTTTAATTCTGCTTAACTGAATGTGAGACCAAGACCAGACTTTACACTTCAGTAATAGTAAACTTTGAAAAACTTAATCTGGCAATAAGCTGGTATTTGTTTGCAATACTGACAAACTCTGCTGCATTTCTCCTTGCCCTGCTCTGTTATCTGGGGTGTCAAACATTGTATACCACTGAATTCCAGCTGACTTCAGCATGAGATGTCTCATGACCTTGATTGTGACTATTTCTTTTATAAGAAGAATATACCTAATTCTTGTTATTTCTTTTCAAAGCCTATCCACTGAACAAGCTAAAACTGATACATTCCAACTTAGAGGAAGATCCCGAAGATGTTCGGATGGAATTTATCAAGTACTTCAAAAGCATTATCACCATAATAAATGAGAGCAGAGAGAGGGAAGAAATGTCAATTATCTCATAATATAAATAAAAGTACTGAACAAGGAAGAGAAAGTACTATTTTCCCTTTGTAAGCTATACTAGCCTATGAACAGACCTCCCAAGGAGAATTTGCCAGGCTACAAATACTTTAGTCTGTGAACAAGTGCTGACATCAAGTGAACTGTGGTGCCAAGGAGATGGCTGCACACCCAGGATTTTGAGTAACGTTGTAGCTGCACTTTGGTATCAGAGGCACAGGAAGGTGTTACTATGTTAGTGTGGCCCAAAATATAAAGGTATGGGTCATGTTTTCAGAATTCCTTTGTGCAGAGGTGCTTGGAGAAGAAAGCCTGACAGAACATAAGACACTGGAGTACTGCTGAAGCATCTGGGCCAAGTTCTCATGTTAGCTGGAGAAGTCTTGTCTTTGGAAGTCGGTAGAAATTGATTGGAATAGAGATCTGAGAAGAAGTCATGGTCTAGAACCCACTTTCTTATTTTCCAAATTGTCCTTGTCTTTCCCTTGAAGAGAGCACATTGCTCAGCCATTGCCTTGGCAGCACAGAGCAGGTTGCAGTCTTTGTCAGGACTAAGTTTTTCTTCTATTCCAACAAAATAAACATGTTGTGAGGACAATGTGTAGGTCTCTCTGGGAGGAAGAAATTGAAATCTTGGTTTAGTGCAATATTTTGACTTATGTCAGGAGCTCAAATAAGTTCTGCATTCTCCAGGGCAGGAAAAGCTGTTTCAAAACTTTAGTGTTCCCTGTTGCATTGAAATAAGTGGTTTCATAGATAATTTACTTTCTGATTTGTTTGCTTTGCATTCATTCCTGTTCTTTGTGTGTTTTTCTGCAGAAGATTTTTTTTTTGTAATACACATTACTAAGGCAATAAAAACATTCAAAAAATGCATCCTCTTTGTTCTCAAAGGGAAAGTTAATTATGGGTTCATGGAACTCTTAGCAACTTGTTTCATTTCTAGCAAGGAAAAGAGTGATAAAGTTGTAATACATTTCAGCCTACAAGAAGAGACATTTACAAAAACTTGGACCCAAGGAGCCAAAGAAATGACACCACATTAACACTGTCTTTTAGTGAACATCCTTTAGAGAAAGTATGTTAGAAGCCAGGAAGTACTTCATGTATTTTAGTGCAAGACAACAGGAGTAAGAGATTATTGGGTTTTTCAGTGATACTCATTAATTTATCTACTTAATTTATCTCCTATTTTTCCTATTTTCATAGTTCTCTTGAGTAGTGAGTGACCTGTCCTTGTGTAAGTGGCACGTGAGGTGAAAGTTCATAAGATCTCTGAACAGTTCTTATTCTGCCATTAAAGCTAAAAGCTACAGTTGGTTCTGGAGGCAAAGAGGGTGGTACTGAAAGCAAACAGTGAAAGAAACAAAATAAGCAGAAAAACATGAAAAGAATAGATTGGAGGTGAATAGTGGGAGGTTGGCATTTCAACATCTACGTTTTATTTAGATGACATTTGAACAATCAGGCTTTCTGTGCTTGCAATCACTGTCATAGGGTGGTCTTTTGGAGGCAGTTATTAAAAATACACAGTGTAACTAGAGAACAGTTTTTTACATGCTGCCTTAGATTGCTTTATCCTTGTTGCCAGCTGTGTGGTGCTGGAGCCAATTTTTAAAATATACTGCCTTAATAAATTCAGTTTTTCCCAACAGCAACATTGTGATATTCACTGGTAAAGACTGGTGTGAAACCTAACAAATATTTTATTTGGAATGTAAAACTGTTTGGGTGATTCCAGGGTTGAAAAGTCAGTGAACTGTCCTGTTCATCACCTTGTTTCATATAAAATGTTAATCATAATCTTTCAAAAAAAGGTTGTAAATTATAGGTATCTATAGACTGCAACACACTCTTCATCAGAGAAGAAAAATAGTGTTAGAACCAAAGACAGATGCTTAGACTTGACTTTGTATCATCCAAAAAGGTCATATACACAATAAATATGGAATATCATTCATAAAATCTGGCCAAGAAATCAACTTCTGTCACTGCTGAAGAACAGTAAAGGCATAGCCTCATGCAAAATTAATCTTTACTACTGGGGAAGATAACAGAGAAAGTATTTATTCAGAAGTATCTTTCATTAATGATTTATGAAGGAGGCTGTCAGGGACACCCAGCTGAGAGAGAGGTGTGGGAATGCCAAGGAACACACCTTGGGTCTCTGTGCCTTTCTGAGCTCTTAGAGCCTGCAGAGCCCCAGGACATGCCACATGCTGGAGTTACTCACTGTGGGGAGCACCTGTGTCTCTGTGCCTGAAGCCAGGTGCTTCCTAAGGGGCTGTTGTGTGCTCTGTCCTGCTTGGGAGGCCAAGGAAGTGCCAGGCAAGTGTAAAGGAAACTGGGAGCACGTGGCAATCAGCCACAAATCAGCTGGCAAGCTGTGGGTTTGACTGGGAGTCCGAGCAGTCTGGGAGCACAGGAGAACAGCAGCTTTGCAGCAAGAGTGCTCTTATTTCCTTCTTCCAAGGTGACAACCTCATCGCCATGCTGGGAAGTTTGTAAAGGCTTTTTGGAATGGCTGTTCCAAGAAGAGAAAGTCAGATAACCAGTGAAGTCTGTCACCTCCTCCAAAATATAGCCTTCTCCAGGTGTCCTCAGTCTCTTAGCGTGAACAGGTCGTGTTCCCTTCTCATCCTGTCAGCAGCCACAAACCCCAACCCCTGGTTTTGTATCAGCTGGGCACAAATTGGGAGCCTCCAAGTTCCCTATCCCTTTCTGTAGATCCCTGTCCATACTGGAATTCAGTAGGTATTTTTTCTGTCGTGGTTTTGGGAACTGAGGCTGGAATCAGAAGCATAGAACATTTTAAATATTAATTTATAAATAAATTCAGCCTGCACAGTGCAGAATCCAAAGTCTCCTGGATATGCCAACTGTGCAGTGAGGAAACAACCTGTCACTTCAACAGAAGTTCTTCAGGTGCAACATTATTTTGTCCCTTGGCACTGAGTAATGATAATCCCGAAAGCTTACTTTATTTTATTTATGATGTTACAGAAATGGTTTTCAAAGTTTTATTGCTGTAGAACTACAAAACCCTTTATAGCTGTACGTGAGTTCTACTCAAGTTCACACTCATGAAAGCAGTTAGTACATCATCACTCTGGACAGCTGACCTGTCTGGACAAAGAGTCAGCATGGAAATTTGATAGGGAGCAGTGAGAATCAGAGGAACTCTGCAGGCTAAAATGCAGAATTTCAAGACTTCAGGGTTATATCCATAAAGTTAATGACTAGCTACTTTGTGGCTACTTTTGTGGCTACATTGAAGATATTTAAGCTCTTCAGTTATAAGAGTTTGTTCAGGTTACCTCTTACAAGCTGTTTTCTGCACACACAGAACATTGTAAAGCCAGTAATTCCTGGTGAGGATGAAGACAGTTACAGACAGTGCTACCCAGATGTGTGACTTGTTTACAACTAAATTTGGGGAGTAGCAGCAAAGCTGAATGAAATACATTTGGACCTTACCAAAAAAATGTAGCTTTCTTTTCAAGTCATATATTTTGAAGGCGAGGCCTTTGGTCTCAGTTGCTCTCAGCAGTATTGTTCTAATGGACACAATAGACATAAGAAATCCCACGTTCCTACTTCTATTATTGTGCTGCCAAGTGACTAAAGGGAGTCACACAGGCCCCCACATTGGAGAGTGCCCATCCATGCTGGGGTTTTGCATGCACAGTTTAAAATATGTAGGGTGCTGACATGCTTTAGGAAGCAACTTCTAGAAGGTATCCAGGACCTCTTAAAAATCACATCTTAAACAACTCAACTTTTTAACAGGACTACCCTGCTCTGGAGGTCACTTGTATTTCCTCTCATCACTTCAGAATTCTCCACTGGTGGAATACTTGGTGCAGCAAAGATCTGCCAAAATACCAATTGACTACCAATTGACTCTGTTGAGAAGTTGCCTTGCCCAAGACACTGGAAACACTGCAGCAGTAATTCCCACACTTCAGTCAGTGCCCTGCCTGCACACATGGACACCATGGACACTGGAAACACTGCAGCAGTAATTCCCACACTTCAGTCAGTGCCCTGCCTGCACACATGGACACCGTGGCACCAAGGAGTACCAGACACTATGTGCTGCTACTCTGAGCAGTCCAGGGGTTATTTCCCATGTACAAAGCAAGCCTTTAGTCACTTCAGGTGTGCATTTTTGCATTGATCCATACGGGTTATTTACTTAGGACAAGTTTTCCTTTGGATGACTGAACTTTGCATAACTAGATACCTTGAAAAGGCAACTGCTTAGAATTTGCTGATAAGTCATCCTGTGAAAATTCTTCACAAACTATGGTGGGAACCTCTCACCCCGTGCTGGAATCACCAGTGTGATGGGACTGGCTTGTTCAAGTGGCATTCAGGTTTGGCCACCCTTGCTCAGAAAGACACACTGAATCAGGAAAAGGCCACTGAAGGGCTAAAGAAGAAAGAAACAATTGTATAAGAAGTGTTGGGTTTTTTTCACTCTAGCAACATACCAAGGGGATATTCTTGATGTCTGTAAATAAATCACAAAGCAAGAAAACAACATAAATCACAAAGCAAGAAAATCGACTGCAATTACTTGGACATAAGGTAACAGGACCAATCAGAAGAGCAGATATGTTCTCGGAAAAAGGGTTGGACCATTGTAACTAAGGTACACAAACCTAACTAAACACTCACCATCTGCTCCTTTTGCTTATTGTCCCCCTGCCCTTAAATTGTATGTGGAAATAATTTGACCTTGAACATAACTTTTGTTCGTTTCTGAAAGACACAAAAAGCAGGGGAAATCTAATACATTCTGTTTGTGTGTAATAATCTAAACTAAAAGGCAGCTTTGGCACAATACTAAATGTGAACAAATTAGTCAACCAATAACTCTAGTCTGGAAGTTGAAGAAGGTTTCTAACAGACCAGGAAAAACCTGGTGCCATAACAGTGTTTAATTAGCAGTTTGTGATAGATTGTCACTGGACTTGATCCTTCTAGTCTGTCTCTTATGAAAACAAGAAGCTTATTTCTTTTTTTCATGCAGGTATTTTTCTGCAGAGGTGACAGTGAACCAGAACATCAACTCCAAGTTTCCTTGAACTTTGAGAAACCTGAATTCTGATTTGTACTACCCAGAAATCAGCTGAAGACATAGGTTGTATTTACATATATGCAGAGGAAATAAAGCAGTTTTATCAACTCACACCAAAAGAAAGATAACACAAATTTTCTCACGTGAGTCTCACTTTAGAGAGTACTGCCTGAAGATGGGCACTATGTTTTTCTTGCATAACTCTCAGACAGAAACAAAAAAATTCCAAATGTTTTGCTGAGTTCTATTGTCTGTCCCTCCTTTTGTAAGGAAATTAAAGCCTATTTCTCTCCTAGTTCCATGAAATCTATCCAAATCTTGGTAACAAGCCTCTGAGAAATTGCTCAGAGGGAATAACAGACAAGGGTACACCCTCCACTGCTATGTTACTGCTCCGTGAGTTCCAGACAAAAGCATTTCTTGTGGTTTGGCAGCAAGCATCTACTCCTAAAACCCTGGGATTGCATTGTTCTTTACAAGTCAAAAGTTGATTTAGCACCCACAGGCACAGATTGCAGGATTCCTCTTTTTTGGAGGGATCTTCAGGTTTTCTAGACTGCTGGGGTCACCTCTCACAGCCAGTGACACCATTTGGGAGAGTCACACCCGACTGGACTGTAAAGAACAGCCCCTCAGGTCTGCCCTGCAATGAATTTTCCAGGATTTTTATCCTGACCTAGGTTAAATGGTAATACTCCAGAAACTGAGCAACTGACTGCCAGGCCCATAATAACAACTCTGAATCATTAAATAAAGATACATCTTCAGGATAAATTATTGTTAAGGCTCCAAAATAGTTCTGCTGTGTTTGGAATTCTAATAATGGTAGGCAAGCTTGACTGGAACCTCTAATGATACAAAGATCTTGCAGTCTTGCTTATCTGTAGCTAAGTTAATGAGCCTGGGACCCAAACACAGCTATTATGAGGCCCTTCTGCTCAGAATGGTGTATCTTTACTTTCAAAGCAGATCATTAAAAGTAATATCTAATGAAAACTCCATCTGTTTTCCATTGAACATACACTTGGCTTTTTTCTTTTTTATTCTCTAAGGCTCCATGAAGCTTTGCAGCACACAGGGCTGACACTGTCACATGCTAACAGGACAAGCCAGCCCTTGATGCAATTTCTTTGTCCAGGGAAGTTAAATATTAGGTATATCTGGATCTATTAATATAAAGGTAACCTTGACCTTTAATTTCTTTCATATCCAGGAACTGGAGAGAGATGCACAAATATGAAGTGGTGTAATAAATTTTAAGTCACACAGACCTGCACAGAACCAAATCTACAGACCATAAATGTTATTTTACAAAGCATTAGCAATAAAAGCTGAAACTTGCCACTCTGTTCTCTCTCTTCTACCCAGCTAAATGGGAATTTCTGAGCCCTAAGAGACAGGGTCTATGGCACAAAGGTTGGTACTTGTGATCCCTACAGACACTCTTACAGTTTTCTATTACATGAACCTACAGAAGCCAAACACGTGCACATGCAGTTTCCATTACTAAATAATTCATTTGCCAGCCCCAGAAAAACCTGGTAGTATCAGATACACAAACACTTTATGCTAAGTGCTGTAAAAGCCCAGTTTCTAACATTTGAGTCTTAAGGATTTACCCAAGTGTAGATTTTCTGTCATCTTACAAGGGTTTTCCTCCCTTATTCCCTATATAGACATGGCTACCTGTAGTAATGATTTTTTTAGGCATTTCACAGAACAAGAAAAACATGTCTAAATTGACCATGGAAATTAAAAGTTTCTTTCCCCATCAAAAGAAGGAAATTCTGGAACAAATATGAAATAAAGGGTGAAACAGGGAGAATAGGGGAGACAACAAAGAGGAAAGAACATATTTTTGAATAGCACCAAGCTGTTTATGAAAAGGACTGGAAACTTGGCTCACTACAGAAGCAGAAGACTGGACTCAGCAATCCAAAAGATAATTTTAATTCTACATTTCCTTCACCAGAACTAGTAATAGAATAGATAATTTTTCCTTTAGAATTAGTTTTCTCTGCACTTGCCTGTGCAAACACGTAAGTTAAAATGCATGTAATCTCTTTCCCATGCTCCAGCAAGGACAATAAAAAGGGAACGTGACCTTTTGTGTGGCCCATAACAAGCCTAAATTAATGATGTGTTAATATGCATTCAATGTGGCAAAAAATCCCATATTTCATACAGCTTTATAAATAAAGTATATCTTCTATGGTTGATCACAAATAAACCAGAAGAGAGCCAAGCAGGTAACGTAGAAATACAAAGTAATAAAGATTCATTCTTACCTTTTGCTTTTGTAAGAAAATGAGACTCATGTTTATGTTTGTTTATATGAATTGATCCCAAAAAATGTTGGAACTGGTTCATAATTCCCACTCAGATTTTTAGAACTTACAATATTTAATTCCTGCAAGTTCTGTGAAGATAGCCAAGTTAAGACAGACTATCAATTTCTCATTCAAGAAACAAGCTAAAATTAACTCAATCCCCATTAAACATCAGAAAATCCATGCCTAAACACAATCCAAGATATAAATCCATAGGAAAAAAAAAATCACTGTTTGCAGAACTACTTGTATTGAATGAGATCACAGAGATGTAACATCAGTATGACAGAATCTAATCACCACTCAACAAACATTTTGGAAACAAGTCAGCAACCACATCTGCTTCACCAGAACCACAGCCTCATGTGACAGGAAGCTTATTAGAGACCCTGTCTCTCATTATTTTGTTTTTGCTTATAACTTCTCAGCATGAATATTCAATATTGCAAAATCAAGCAGCTTCCTTTACAGACCATCCAGAAAGGAGAAAGAAATTGTGTCAAACATTCCAGATCCTGAAGAAATTGATGCCTGTGGAGCTATGGATTTCTACCAGCAAAACATCTGGCACAAAAAAAATTAAACAATAATAATCTGCTTCTCTTTCCCCTTACCATTGGTGTGAGGCAATAATAACTCCTCTGAAGTTTTCTTGATGTATCAAACCTGAAAACAAGACAAAAAGGAAGACATCCAGCCCTTTAAACACGGCAAGACATATAAAGACATCTAAAAGGAATATAATGCCAAATACCTTATTTTCTTAGTAGCAGAATATGTTAGATTGTGAGACATTTTTCGTGGTTACTAAACATGAAACAGTTGCTTTACAATACTCTGAGTACAATTTAGGAATTCCCATTTGTTGCTCTTCCATAGTTTTGGTCATAGCTCCAGGAGTCAGAGACCCTGAGCAGGTAAATTTGGTAAAATTTACAGGGAAAAACACCACTCATAGGAAAATCTGTCCATGAGTGAAGCCCAATGTCCAAAGTCTCAACCAGGGTAACAGTAACTGTATACTCAGCCTTTCTTAGCTGAAACACTTCCTAAAGTGAAAGGATTCATCCTAAACACTTCTAAATTGGGTGGCTCATATGCACCAGCTCTTGACTCACGCCTGCAGTCACATCTGGAGATGTGAGAGCCTGCCCCTCCTCGTGGTGCCCAGCAGTGGGATGAGCTTGGGCATGTTGTGTGACTGAAAAATGGTCACCTCCATCTGCTGATGGCATCAGTCCTGTGCCACTCAACAGCTCCTGTTTTCCCTTCCCATTCCTCAGCTCGGCAGGAGTTTTCCTTGCACATAAAGCCAGACTACTGAGCAGTGGGGTAGCACTGACTCCCCTGGCAGGGAGGTGTTGCATGGATAGATCCCCACTAGGGCCCTGTGCTGGACAGGCATATTTTATACAGACAAAAGCTCTCAAACAGGATCCTGCTCTGCAGGCATGTCAGACAATATCTTCCCAAAGCCTCTGGGTAATTGTTCTTTCTTCTTTCTCCATCACCTTGTGGATAGATAAAAAGTCTTTCAGGGAGATCTAAAGTCAGTGTTGCCATTTCAACCCCACAGATGTCAAAGTGATTTTTATGCTCTTTCTGCTCAGCTAATTGTCAAGCCCCAACAAAGGGGACTTTAATGGGTTGCACCAGGCAATAAACCATCATCTATTGGCTCTAGCAACAAGGAAGGAAGAAAGGGAATGCAAAGCTGGAAAAAAGCACAGTCCCAGAGCAGGTCCAAATACTTGCAGAAACTGATTTATCCAAATATTTGATACCAGATGTTTTATTCAGACAACTTTAACAGACCTCCACAGAGCATTAAACACTTCTCGTGTTTTCAGTGTCCAGCCCACTCCATCTGGGCACTTCTGCCACAGGGCAAAAACATAACACTGCTTAATATTAATCAAAGAAGTGAGTTTTGCTCTGCAAGTTCAATATAAAAAGAGTAAGAGCAAACACATGCTAAGCTGTTCCTGGGAACACTGGACAAAAGAGAGGAGCTGTCTTGGGTTACAGCATTTTTAAATTATGCCTAAAGTCTTGTTTTAGGGATGATATATTAGTGAGATGTTACCACAAATATCATGCTAAACTGGAGTACTCTTCATATCTGATTAATAAGTATCTGGTTCATAATATACCAAATTCATATTTCCTTGCTTACCTAAAGTTTCCACAGATTATTGCATAGCTACTAGCCCACAGAAAAGTTGGACATCTATTTCTTGGACATCTATTTGGGTATCACTTATTTACAGATAACATTAATTTTTGTCTGTGCCCATTTTTAGCCCCATGGACTCCTTGTTCTCCTATCAGTTCCTTCTCTCTAGCCCATTAACAGCCTGTAGCCATATGTACTAAAAATTACTACTTCTTGCACACATCTGTGCAAAACCTTTTTCCAAGTTATTTTAATTCTTGAAATGCAGGACTACCTATATTTGTCAAACAATACCAGGCTGTTGAGACTGTGCAGTGGCAGCTGAGGTTGCTTCTCCCTTATTTTCTCAGCTGCCAGTGCATGCTGCTAATCTCTTTCTGCTGATTCAACTCTGCAGGTCCCCTTCAAAGGGGAAGGATGACAGGATAAGCATCTGGCCCAGTTTTCTCCCTCTGCAGTATCTCCTCTCCATCATGGATTTAATTCACCTACCTTTCTAAACTGGCCTCATCTATTGCCACCTCCACTTCCTCTTTCCTTGTATCTCTTGCTCCCTCAGTCAGTAACTCCAACTCAGAACACAGCTCTTCTTTAAAAGATGTGACCTTCTCGGTTGTCTCCTGCCCTCGTGAAAGGCTGACAGCTCTGCCAGCCTTCCCTTGTAAATCCCTTCTATAACTCCCGGCACTCTTTCTATGAACTCCTCATGCATCCCAGCAGGTGCAGCTGGACCATGGGATGTGCAGAGCTGCCTCTGTCCCACACAGAGTTCTTGTGTGTTTACTCAGCTCAGGCACTGGATGGTGCTCTTGGCACTTTCATGCTGCAAAAGCACTTTCCAAGCTCTCCCACTTCTCCCAAGAGCTGTAAAAATTCCCCGGGGTCACATACAGTTGCACGTCTAAGCCTCTAAACCCCAAGAGGAGCATGTTTTGACTACACAGAATGTAGCTGAGGCTGCAGTGGAAGAAGTTCAGCTAGGTAAGGACAAATGCCAAATGAAATGTCTCTGCCTATGACACACAAATCCACCAAGCAGTGGCTTTCACACTCGGCCTCAAATATTTTGTTTGCTAATTGGTTCCTTATCAGTGTTCCCCATAGCAACAAGGGAGATGTAAGTGGCATAAAGTGGGCTGAGTGACATTATGTCTGCATGTAAATGTGGCGGGGATTGTGCATGGAGGGGATGATCTGAGGGAGGTTAACAACATAATGTGAAACCTCCTGTGGTCTCAGAGGAGAAGGGAGCTGCTTAATGCTGCCTGAGTGAGGCAGGGAAGCTATCTCAGCAGCAAACATTTTTGAGAGAATCTGACAGATTCTATAGAAAATGAGTTTGTTTGATCTTTTTGCTACCAGATGTTTGTCTTCGGTTATTTTTCATAAGAAGGTCAGAAGATTTTTTTTTTTTTTTTTATTTTTAAAGGTGTCATGAATAAGCAAAGGAAATATATTCTATGGCCAAAAAACCCAAACAAACAAAAACAAACGAAGCAAACAAACAAAACAAAAAAAACATAGGGAGATAGGAGATAAATGTTCAGATTTTTTTCATTTCTTCTGCTGATTTTTGTGCATCCCCAGGCAAATCAGGCTGTCTCTCTGAGTTTGCTCAGCCTTGTAAATTGGAGATAATTCCTTCTCTTCCAGCCCTTCTAAAAGGCTCTTTTTTCAATGGAAGGTGCCATAGAAGTACAAAATATTTTGTGTATCTGTATCTAAGGAACATAGGTCTGGAAAAGGCACTCTAGCAAAACAAATATGCAAGTAGAGAGATCACTGTAGCATTTAGGAGAAAAGGGGAATAAAAGGATTCATAAGGATGGGGTGGCATTGATAAGCAACATCAGGACTGGCTGGATGTACCCATTGACCTAAGATGTGGGATTTAAACTTGTATTGATAAGTATTTGGATTGGACCACCTCTGGCTATACAGACATCAGCACAGCCCCAGAAAAGGCTCAGGAACCACTGAAGAATCCCAACTGGAGAAAGGCCTTGAATTACACTTTCCAGCAGTCCTACCTGGATTAAAGAGTTCAGAGGATGGGCTTGTTCATCTGAAGGACTTACACAGCTTTGCTGATCCCCTGAAACCCTATGGCAAATCTTCAGCTGCCTGTTCCACTGTTTACACAAAAACTGCTCCATCATCTTGGGTATCCTCCTTCTAAATGTCTCCAAAGACAGTTCTGAAATGCACAAACTGAAAGTTAACAGCACTTGGATGAATAAAACACTCCAAAATGAGCACTGCTGCTGAAGCCCTGACATGGAAATCTTTTGGCTACACCATTGAATACGACACACATGGGACAATGAATTTTACAGTACTTGCAACACTCCCTCTTTCTCTTGGCAAGTGGGCATGGCAAACCATTAGAATTTATGGGATAACTGAGCTGCTTGTGCCTCAGAGGAAGAAGATAGGATAAATGGCCCCCTCCTGCAGATCTGGCATGACTCATCTCATCGAGGTTAAGGAACCGGCCGTCTCAAGATTCAGAAGTTGAGTGCAGGAGATGCTACTGCTCACAGGGGCTGCTGCTTAGAGAAATGCTACGACAGGCAATACTTGTGTAAAACAGCCTCAAGGAGCAGCAATCCTGTTGTGATTGTAGGTTTTTTAGAAGAAAAGCATATTCTCAAAAACGGAGTGAAAACCAAGAGAGCTCTCTCTGGGGTCCCGCTGCCCTCGTTGTCCCCACGTGCAGGACTATGCTGGGTTTGCTCAGAGAGGTCTGATAAATGTGTGGTGACTGACACAGGCTTTGCTGGTGCCTCTCTCCCCTGCTGTGACATCCTGCTGCAATAACAGAGATGCCAGGAGGGAGCCTTTGTCCAAGTCTGTCTTCAGCAGTGATGCAAGTAGAGATGCTGGTACTGTAGTAGTTGCAGCACGTGCAGGTAACTTTGTAATGCAGGTTTAGTGAGTCTGAATGGGGTATGGCTTATTTTTAGATCTTCCCAGGAAGGAGTGTGTAAGCACAAAGCAGAGCTGTGCCTCCCTGCAATGGCAATTCTGATGTACTGCTGAGCATGGTTACCCAAAAGACTGTGTTCTTAATGTGCCCTTTGTTACTCACACAGACTGAATTTCTGATTTCTTGGTTATTTTGCAGAAATAAAAATTGTTTAGTTTCATGGTATATCACAGCATTCAGTGAGCTTGTCCCTTGGAAACACCAAGAGCTTTCAGATCTTAATATAGACATCTTTCAAATGAGATCATTAATGTGTATATATCTGGATTTAGGGCCAATGCAAGCACTTCGATTTTTTGCCTGCCAAATTTTCATTTTTGGCTCCATTTTCTTCCCATATATTCGAAGAACTGCAGCACATGGAATCCTTTAAACAATAGATGGGATAACACAATTTTTCAATTGCTCTTGAAAAGGTTTTTAACCACATAAACTGTTCCAGGGTTTGCTAAGAAGTTACCATTGCAAATAATGTAATTGTTCCAGACTAAATTCCTTGCATTCCAGAAGAACTTTAGAAGCAAAGAGCATGACTGATTTGGGATTTTTAACCAGCCTCTTTATGGTAATGCTTAGATTAATATAAATTTTCTCCAAAAGCTTTGCTTTAAAAAGAAAAGGCCAAAGCCCAGAAACACTCCTAGCTGCAGAACCAATACTTAATGTTAATGACCCATCAATCTCAAAAGAAGGAAAATAAACAATTAAAAATTAGGAAACTGAACACTTTATTTTAGACAATTAAAAAAGTGGAAAAAAAACGGTGGACAAAATCTGGCAAAACTAGAAATATATAAAGTGCAAGCAATAAATTCTGGTTTACCTCTTCTCTTTTGCAAGCAGGACAAGGCTGTTACTTGCCTTTGGAATGAAGCCAAGGCTCACTGCACCATCAAGTCCCTCCTTAAAGATGTGTGTGACTTCTGCTTCCCTAGGCTTCACCTGGAATTTAAAACACACTTTTTTTTTTTTTTCCTGTTTACTCTTATCATCTGAAACATTCTTGTTGCATTCCTCCAAAGATGATGTCATGGTTTGGCCAATGGAGACTGTTACCCAACTCTCCACTGTGCAACACCTCCAGGTAGAGCAGGTGGGGGAGATGGAATCTCCTACTTGCTGAGGCAGAGGGCCCCAGTTCTGCAATTCTCTTCCCCTGTGGGTGAACTGGAGTTGAGCCTTAGCAACCCACAAAGCCGCTTCCCAAATCCACCTCCTTACTGAGCTTTCTTGGATTAATTGAATTAAGCAGTGGGTGGCTTAAGAGATGAGCTACACTGGGAGCAGGGCCTGTAATTCACTGCAAACCCCCCACCATACCAGGCACAATGGAATCCAACTTCTTCATGGCCAGCAAAGCAGCAGACGTGGGGAACAGCACTTCAGAGGGCCTTTTGGATCCCCATTCTGATTCTGTGCTACAGGCCAGCTTCTCAGTTCCCACACATCAGCCTGTTTCCACTGCATTCACACCAGATGCAGACTTGGCCTTGCAAGTCCAGAAATTCAATTTAGCTTTTTAAAGACTCTGGGTTTTGTAGAATGGGCTCAGCTGTTGTTTAAAACAATAGTATCTTGTATCACTCAACACAAAAGGAATTAGCTCTGTATTTATTAGCCAAACTTGCTGTGACTACAAAGCTTTTGGGATCATACTCTTCCTCAGTCTGATCACAGCCCTACCCCTTTAATCATTCACAAGGAGAGACTTGCTGGAGTTGCAGGGACTCCCCCAAAGCTGTGCACTTTGTGGCAAGTACAATGTATGTAACTGGGTCTTGTTCTGACATGGAGCTGGGATATAGCCAGGGTAACTCAACCAGCCTCAGCATCTGGGACTAGTGTCACAGATAAGGACAGTGATAATTACATTCTTCAAAGCCTAGTGAAAATAGATGCCTCATTGAGGTTAAAGTGCCCCAAGTAAAGGAGAAAAAAAAAAAAGGCAAAAACAAAGACACAGAAAGAGAAAAATCTTTCTATATGATTAAAAAGAAGGGGAGCTTTCATTTGGAACTTGAGCACCCAAGCACCCATAAGCACAGAAGTCAAGCAACCATAAGACCTATCAGGAAAACAGATTTAATGAGCTCTCTCTCCACTTATTTATTTTCTTCAAGGAAAATGAAAATTCTTCTTTTTTCCTAGGTATGTTATGTGAATTGCTTCACTGTGCTCTTTGCAACCAAAAAACCCCATTTTCCTCACTTTCCTCCTGTTCTCCAGCAACCACTGTGTGTTCACACTCACTGCTTGCCCCTGGATGTTACTGTTCAAACAAAACCTGCAAACTTCTTTCTTCCATTGAGCCTGCAGGATTAAATTTCAGGCAGAGTGCAAGGTGACAGCTACTCCTCCACCTGCACTGACACAACACACACTCTCCAGGAAGATGCATCTTCCATTCACATGTCTGCTGCTTGTGGTGCTGATGCTGAAAACGCCCATGTTAGGCTTTTAGGCCAAATAAATTTGATAAAAATTCATGGGATTTTAGGGGCATTATTTCTGGAGAAGCTTATTCCAGAAATAGTCTCTGCTCACCTGTGTCACTGATTCCTTAACACCACACTTGTCTAACATTCACACCACTGGGACTGGAATTCAGGACTTCTGGTCGCTGCTGATTCTGTGCTGCAAGACCTTTCCCTCTGACTGAAAACTGCTGCTAAACCTCCTTTACCTCTTTTAAGATTTAGCTGAGTCATGCTGGGAAATCCTTTGAGATCAAGGCTATATGAACTACAAGTGAGTAGAATTAAATGGGACATTTTGGGAGGCACAGAGGAAGTTACTCAATTGTTCCAGGTTAGAAGACATTTTGTTAGATACTACATAAATCTTTACCTCTGTCAAGTCCAATTACTATCCAGGAAAGAAAGATTAAGTAAGAACCACACCTGTAAAGCTAGTACAGCTCTAAATTGAAGAACAAGAAAACAAAATAAAAGTACAAGCCCCTTGAGAATTCTTACATTTTTTTGAACTACATATAAAACCCATTCAGAATGTAAGCTCAGGAGTTCAGATAGAGACCTGGAAATGTTGCAATTCCAATAGTCAATATCCCATCATCCTGTGGAAGTGATGAAAGTGAAATGACATTCATCCCTTAATAAGCACTTGTAGGTACAGCAGATATCAGGCTTGTTATTATCTTACTTTCTTTTCGCAGCAGGAGTGATGCACTGAGTTTGATCCTTGACCGACCAAAATGTGTCAGAGTTTTGCCTCAACATGAAGAGGATGAAACTAGCTGCTAATATGGGTGCTCTGAGGTACCCATATGAATACACACCAGGGTGGAGTTTCAAGAGCTCAGTTCCTGCACTCAGGACTAGATTTTCAGGGAGAATGCACTGAATGCTTGCAACATCGAGCTACTTATAAAAAAAACCTAAGGAGCTAAGAAATTTGTAAATGTACCTCAAGTGATAGATACTTCATCCTTTGATCACCTGCCACTAAGTCAGCAATTCTGTGAGCAGCTGATACTTTTGGGTTCTCCAAATTTCCATTAAGAAAACCCTAGATGTCTCAATTTAGGAACACTAAAAAGTTAAATCTTTAGTTTAAACCTGCTTTACACAATGGCAAAGACCCAACTGATCAAAACGGGCTAAATTGAATAATTTTCAAAGTCTCCCTATTTCAGGTTTTCATTTGGTTTAAATGAGCAAAAATTTAATGGGAAATGCAGAATCCCATGCCTTGCTATACCATGTATTTTGGCAGCAAGGCTTGAAAGACTGTGACAACAAGTGAGATTTCATTTAAAAGTCACTCATTTTAGGGTTTGCAAGCCATAAGAAAAGTGAGTTGTAACAGATCCTACCCTTGAAAGGACCTGGTGTTGTAATTTCTGCTCCAACTCTGCCTTCTGTGATTTTACATGTGTCCAAATGAAGTAGATCTATTATTTTATTGCTACAACCTGGAGTTCAGACATTCTCCCAATTAGGTGGAAGGACTAAAATCCACTAAAGGACTAAATCTCCATTAACACAGCCCACCCATGGGTGCTGAGGAAGGGACCCCTTGTCAGGGGGACAAGGGGACATGCTCCTTCCACTGCCCACCTGGGTCACAGCTGCATTATTGGTGTGACAACAAGTGAGACAGCTAAAAACAGGCCAGAGACTAATACACGAATTTCCATACCAAGTGCGTAATTTACTAATGAAACTTTGTTTCTGATTGTTTGTGGACCCTCTGATTTTTGAGGGTCCTTTTGTCCATGAGGATTTATGGACTTGGGTGCTTCCATCCCCTTCAGGGTGAGTCATCACATCAGAGAAGGGCTGGACGTGGCACTCAGTGCCATGCTCGGGGTGACAAGGTGGGGATCAGTCTCAGGATGACCTTGGAGGTATTTTCCAACCTCAGTGATTCTGTGATTAAAGGACAGAATTTCTTGGTGTTGTTCAAAGCGATTTCCTCAATAATCAACATTAATTATGCCTTCGGGCTGTAGGCCCGGGGATTTCTCGGGAGAAGCCATCGCCACCCTTACCCTGTCCCCAGTCCCTGCTCCAAGTTCTTGTCTCCGGTCCCCAGTCTCTGACCCTGTTCCCTGCTCCCGATATTTGGTCCCTGTTCCCCATTCCGGTGTCTGTTCCTTGTTCCTGTGCCCTGTCTCATTCCCGGTCTTCGTCCCAGTCCCTGGTGCAGGTCCTTGTTCCCTATCTCTACCCTAAGTCCCTGTCTCTACTCCCAGTCCCCGGTCCCGGCCCTGTTCCCGGTTCCCGGTTCCCGGTCCCCGTTCCCCGTTCCCAGATCCCGTTCCCCGGTCGGTCCCGTGTCTCACCGTGGGCGCCTGCGCGGGGCTCCTCCTCCTCCTCCTCCTCCTCCTGCTGCTGCTTCTCCTCCTCCTGCCCGTCCTCCCCTCCCGCCGCCGCCGGCCGCTGTCAGGATGAGGCGGAGGAGGCGGCGGCCCGGCCCGGCCGCTCCCGTCTCTCTGCCCGTGGCGTAGCGGTTCCCGCCCGGAGGAGGCCGCGGCGGCGCCGCCCGCCGAGCCATGGCCCAGGCGGGCCCCAGCGCCCAGACCGAAGGTACCGCGGGGGCGGCGGCGCGGCCTGCGCAGCCCCGGGCTCGCCTGGGAGCCGCGCCGGCCGCGGGGCGAGGGCGGCGGCCTGAGAGCGATCGGCCGGGCAGGGTCCGGGGGACCCGCACGGAGCGGGGACCCGCCGGGATGGAGCGGGGAGCGGCCCGGAGAGCTCGGCTGGGAAGGCCTTGGGAGGGGGCGGGCGGCGGCGCAAGTGGATTTTTAGGCTGTAAATGTGGAGCAAGGGCGGCTCCCGGCGCGCACGGAGCGGGGATAACGCTGGGAGGACGCGGTGCTGCTGGGGAAGGGGAGCACAGCCTGGATGGGACGAGGCCTCCCCGCCCTGGGAGGGGAAGGGTTGCGGTGTGTGCAGTGGACATTGATCCTCCGGGTGGACGCCGACATTGATTTGGCCGCGGCGGGGGATGTCTGGCTGTGTTCGAAAAGGCACCTCGGAAGGTTCGGGTCGGGATGTGCACTGTGAACAGTCCGTTCCTTTGCTGGAAAAGACAAATAACACATCTCTCAAGGTGGCATGTACCTGTGCAGGAGGAAGCTAAGCTTTACCTTACGGTTCTTGCTGTGGAAAGGTTATTTCTGGAATGGTTTGAGAGGGATTGTGAACGTTTTTTACCGTGGAAGAGGTTACAGAACTGTGCATATGAAAAAGCTGTAGGTAATGCTTAGCTTGGAAGGTGAGGTTGAAGGGACAGGGTTTATGGGATGTATGGGAGGTGGTGAGAAAGCCAGGAATTTAAGTTGAGGCTGGTCATAATGTGGATAGATATAGGAGAAGTGGAGAGATGTGCAGAATCCTGCAGGATTGGTGCTTACCCAGCCATTGCACTAGGCCAGGGCTCTCCTCTTCTAGAGAGCATTTGAGTTTCCTTGGGAAAACAACTGTTAGAAAAGGGCAATGATGTATTCTTAATTATACATGTCTAGGGAATTGCGTGGGCTTTTTTTTTTTTTTTGGTGGAGATGCACGAGAAAGTGCTTATCCTCAGGGATTTCAGCCTGCCTTTTGGGACTTGTAATGATGAAGGTGCTTAGATTGTGGGGTTTTCCCTACATTAAAGTCAGTCATTGCTGGCTTGTCCTTTGAGACCACTGAAGGGAAGGTGAGTTTCCCTACTGTCAGGCTTGTAAGGTCAGCGTAGGTAGGGGTTGTTCTCCTGTACTTTGTGGTGAATAACCATTGTTTATTGTTCTTCTGAGGGTTGCAGAACAACTTCCAACAAGTTTTCTTCTTGGCCCTTGCAGACTGTCTCACTGCAGGTGTGTGGGGGAACTGTGCAGTGTTCAAATATTTGCTGCCCCTTGACCAGGAAAGGTGGTTGTAGGTTTGTAGTGTATTGGAAGATCCACATTGGATGTATTTGTGTTGTTGTTATTTAAAAGGAAGCAAAAAGGTGCAAGTAAATTTAGTGATTTGATAGGTTGGTGAAGTCTGTCTTACAGGAGGTATGGACTGCTGGTTTTTTCCTGCTCTCTATCTGTGGGGAGATGAAGATGCTGTAGAAAAGGGCTGGAAAGTTGGATGGATTCTGAAAGTGTTTGCTGTGTCCTACACTAGGCAATTGGAGCTCTTAAAATGGCTCCTCTCCTTTGGCAGCCATAGGACCAGTTTGGGCTTTTTATCCACTTCGATTCCTCTACTGTTGTCTTCATCTGTGTTGGTTTTGTGTGTAAGTAACTTAACAAATGTGTACCTTGAAACTGTTCTATTTTAATGTGGAGAAAATTCAGGAAATTAATTATTTAATATTTTTAGTTGTCTGCACTGAATTTATTTCTTAAAGGAGTAGCGTAACCTCTGATTTAAGATTACATGTGACAAAACAGAACTGGATTAGTATGTTCCCCTAAGGAAAAATTATGGCTTTTTATAATTACTTGTATTGATTGTAAATAACTAAGGCATTCTTTACTCATGCAAGACACATCAGCTATGATTTGTTTTGTGGAAAACGAGTGTAAAATAACTACTTTTTCTGCTGTGGTAGAAGTAACATACAGAACAGCATGAGAGGAATTAATGTAGAAATTGTCTTCTGTTCTAAATGAAGAGAAATGGAATGAAATGGGCCCAAGAACAGGGGAAGGAATAGTGCAGAGAAATAGGAAAAGAATGGGTGTAGTGTCCTAGCCTGGTTTGTACTTTGGATTAGTGGAGACGTTAATAACCCTCTAATCCGGTGTGGGGTAACAGAGTTTCTGTAAGATAATGGGAGGCCGAGGGCAGCCCTTGGCTGCTGCCAGAGCTTTGTGCTCCTTGCTGGGAACTGTGAGCTCATGATCTTCACCTGTGCTGCAAGTAGGGGTGTGCTGCCTGCTGATCCTGGTCAAGGGGCTTTTTTTTGGGAGGAGATTTTCATTTATGTGTGTTGTTTATGGCATTACCACAGTTGTAATGTCTATTTTTTTTTTATAGTATTCAAAATTCAGACCTCTCAGGCTCCCCTGGGTTTAGTTTGAATCTGAGTGCTTGACATCTCTGAATGTAAGGTTGCCAAACAAAATGTGTTGGCATGGCTTTTCCCTGTTGGAATGCTCAGGATTTAGTGTACAACTCTTCAATGAGGGAACTGCAGTAACCTACAACATTATTTTTTTCAATACGAAAGTTAATTGGAATGATAGGCCAATTATTAAACTCTTCTTACTGCTCTAAACTTAAACCATTAGTACAGTCAGGCTGATTATCATTGATATTGTTCAGTGATAAACGGTTAATGGCACAGTCTCTCAGATATTTTAATAAGAATTTGCTGGCAGGAAGAATTGATCCAGTATTGGAATAACTTAGGCCAGTAAAAAATGTTTGTCTGTCCGTGGTGGGAGGTTGTGCCAGCTCTCAGCAGAGAGAGCTGCTCAGCTGTAGATGGAGGATTGGAAGCATGTTGCCATAATGATTTTGGTGCCACACCAGCATTGTGTCTCTGTGTCAGGAGTCCAGGATCCCAAACAAGAGCTGGGACTTGCTGTGGCTGTCTCACACCCCAGGGGCCAAGTGATGCTGGTGGGAGAGGTCAGGGATGTCACATAGAAAATTTACTAACAAAACCTGGGGTGCTTTTATATTTCTACTTATTTTCCTTGTAAGTATATCACTTTTAAACAAAGTATCTAAAAATGCTGTTACTCATCTCCAAGCTAGGTGTGGTTTGTAGGGGACTGGCCATGAGTGCTGATGTTCATCTCTAGGTTGTTGATGTAATTGTCAAATGTCAAACTCTTACCTCTTGGGGACTAGCTTCAAAATTGTTGGTACTTTCCAAGAGGTAAAAATTTTCTTCCGTCACTTTCATTTTGCTCAGTCCTTGCTTTATTATTATTCAATAATTGCTAATATTACTATATTGTAGTATATTATTACTAATATACTAAAAACACATAATTAAAGCACAAATAGTCACGCTTTTTTGTTTAGGCTGTGTGCTTTTCTGTCATTTCAGCAGACAAATTTGGAGTTTGGTTTCAGAAACAAAACAGACACCTTGAATGTACATGTTTCCACCTCTTAGAGTTTCTAAGGAAGTTCTGATCTGCTCAGCAGGTCGGTTTGCTCTGACTTTGAACTGGGAAAATCCACATTTGGGGTGTATGTTTTCCTGTGAAAGTCAAATTGCAAATCTCCTAATTTTTCAAAATACCCTGACCATATTCTCTATCATTACCTGTTGATCTGCCAGAAAACACAATGAGTATGCTTTAACCTGTGGACTGACTCTCTCTTGCATTTTGAATGCTGTAAGATATAAATTCTTTGCCCATTTTTATTGCTTCTTGGCCACTTCAGCATTGGCACAGAGAAGATGGACTTAGTAATGTGTTTTCTTCCCTTCCTGCCCTGGTGCCTTGGGATGCTTAACTGCTTTCCCATAGCCCTTGGTGGGTGGACTGGATTCCCACTGTGAAACTAGTTTGTATGTGCTCCCTTGAAAATGATTGAAGAAGGAATTCTGTTTTCAAACTTTGAAGAAGCTAAACCAAACAATTTCTGTCAGTGTGGGAGTGGACCAAATCCCATAGGCTTCATTATGGGTGATGGTTGACAGGCAGACTTGCTGTGCTTTCCCTCCAGGCATTTTATTAAAAAGTGCTTCAGATGTGAAGTTTTCTATCCTGAATTTAGGTTTTTTAATTGCACTCTTTTCTTCTTAAAAAATACCAAATATGTAGTTAAAAAAAAACCAAAAGCCTGAGGTTGAGATTATGACTTTACTCTGACTGAAGTCTTTCAAGGTGAGAAGTGGTAACAATAAGCAGCACTTGCTAACCAGGCTGCTATGAAAGCCAGTGTGTGTGTGTGTACTTCAGAAGAACATCTTTCACACCAAGGATCTGGTACTTCTCAGTGGTTCAGCCTTTACTTGCAGAGTTGGTTTTAGTGTCTGATTTAATGGTGGCTGAGTTAATGGTACTGCCCTCCACAAGTCATTCTATAAATAGGGTAAGCATTGTGTCATTTTAGTCATGGTATAGTCAGTTAAGCATGATGATGAATTATCTCTGGAAAAATTTAAATCATTTGATATTTTTGTGTAAATTGGCATAGGAAGAAGAAGAGAGCAGTGTACCCTTGATTAATATTTCTGTGCCTTTCAGAAGGAAGAGGGGTTTTTTTACCTGGAAAGTACCTGGTGCTCGAGAAAGCTTCTGAGTTGTCCTCTTGCTCTATAAGCAATACCCTAACAATGCAGATCTGCAACATGACCTCTGATATAATGAGGAATTGTGTGCACTTATTTTTTTTTCCCCATTCATGTCTCCTGTCAGCCACAACTCCCCTTGGCATTCAGCTGACTTGTGATGGTGCTTCCTTCATTCCTGTCTCTATCCTACACTTCTCTTCCCAGGCCTGGCTCCTTCAGTACAATGAAAGGGGAAAAATAAAGCTTTTGCATCACCTTTTCCATCTCCTCTGGCAATTCCTGCTCCACACAGCGAAGCAGCAGAAGCATGGCCTTGCTTGCTCTTTGGTCTCAGGCTTTTCTTCCTTCCCTGGTCAAATACCCAGTCATTTGACTGTGTCTTGGGCAACTGCTGCTCTTCAGCAAGTGCTCTGGTCTCCTCAGCCTTCCTTCCCAGCCACCACCTCTGCTCCTTTAATACTGCTCTGCTTGCCTTTTGCAACCTCTTGTCTGGGGGTATCCCCTGGACCTTGCCCTTGTTTTGGCTGCTCCAGGCCTTGCTCTGCTCTGTGGGATCACACCCGTCCCTCCATTCTTCCTCTTCTAGACAAACTGGCATGACTGTACAAACTTCCTCAGTGAAAAACATCTTTTCCAAGCAATATTGCTCCCTAGCTATGCTGAATCTTGGCTTATTTGATCTTTATAAAATATATTTTTCTTCATTTAAGAGCTCTCCAGGTTCTGTTATTCAGGAAGGAAGATCTCATTGTGCTTTACTCTTGGTATAGAGAACTACTCATCTGCTTTCCAGCCCTGCCTTATACATGTTCAGGTTCTGAGTGTTTTTTCAGAGCAGATTATAGAATTTTGAGGCAGTGAACTTCAGTTACCTAATCATGAGGTTGGCTGACATCTAATTCTTTAATACCTTAGTATCTTTATAAACTGAAGTAGGTAAGTGCCTTACAGATTTGCAAAAAATTAATTGCTTAAAGTTAACTTACACTTCTTGGAAATAAAAGATAGAAACCTTCCATCTTTTGGCTATCAGAGCAGTTCTGAAAGTTGCTATCAGTTGAGCACAGGGCAGGAAACAGAAGAGCTGTGATCTGCTCATTTGGTTCTGTGTGCAGTTAAGGGTCTTGTCTAGTGTGTCTGGCTGTGTTAGGGACTGAAAAATAACCAGAATCCTGGAGTTAAAAAAAAAAAAGCAGTCTGATTTTTTTTAGTTACTTAATAAGCCTTACTGTAGTGAGTCACACAAATTTAAATTTGGGTGAGATTTTATTAATATTTATCTTGTTATATTTTGTGGTTTCTGAAAGTGTTTTTTGGTAAAACTGTGGAGCAAAAATGCAATAACAGAAGTTATACATGGCAGAGTGAACTGGGATCAATAACTGGAAGGCTATGGTAGCATTAACTCTGTGTATTCCAGAGGGAATAGCCTGGAGGTGATAGGGAAAGGATTACCTGGGGATCAAACCAAACCAGCATTGTCGATTGTAATGGTGTTCCCATGCCTTTAATCCAGTGACCTGAATAGACTGTGTGGTTTGTATTACATCTTCTGCCAATACCTGTTTTTAGCTTACAGATAATTGCAAGCAGATTTGCAATGCTGTTTAAATGGCAACAAAGGAGAGGAATATGCACAACAAAAGGAGAAATAGCTCTTTCACTGTTTTTGTGAGTGTTTCCGTGTATAACTGTTTGTCCCCACACCCATGCATTGGTAGGGTAACTTTGTATTTGCATGGCTGGTCGCCATTAAAATGCTCCCCAACAGAAATGATTTATTTTAATCTATGCTGTATCAGTGCTATGCAAAATGAGGAGGCAGCACCATGGTTGCTTGCTTTAAAAAATGAGCAAAGCAGTAACTTGCAAACAGTAATGTAAATAAAACCACAGAGTATAATACAATCCTTACATCTGTGTGTTCAGTGTCGTTGCCTTAATCTACACAGGAAGAAACACAGCAGAGTGCTCGAAGTTATTGCTCAAGCAATAAGTATTTTAACCATCTACAATAAATTTTCATGTCCAGTATCCTTTAAGAAAATTGTCTTTCTTAAGGCTTACTGGAATTAATATTAGACTCCTATTGACTTCAGACACAAGAATTGGAACATTAATCTTACATTAACAGTGACCTGTGCCAAAATCCCTCTGATACATTTTATCTGTGGTATTACTTGGTTTATTTTGATGAAGTACTAAGCATAAATTTGGCTCTTTTAATTCAAGTCATCTGACAGGCTGGCATCTTTATGTCATATACAGCATCTTTTAAATTTTCTTTTAAAAATCGGTTTCAAGTAAGGTTTTCTTAATTGCCAGCTTGCAATGTCTGTTTATATCTTCTC
Source organism: Cinclus cinclus (assembly GCF_963662255.1). Taxonomy (NCBI): domain Eukaryota; kingdom Metazoa; phylum Chordata; class Aves; order Passeriformes; family Cinclidae; genus Cinclus; species Cinclus cinclus. The sequence goes on from NC_085067.1 coordinate 6,985,625, forward strand.
TCATGTGAAATTAATGGCAAAGCAATTAGGAAAACTCTGGATTCTGTGCTTGAGTGACGTTTCTAGCTGTGAAGATATTAGAGCTGTCTGCCTGGTCTTCACAGCTTCTGTTGGAGTCTTAGATGAAGCTGGAGATAAAGATGTTGAATCTCAAAGTGGTGCATTAACTCCTGATGTTACAGAGTTAAATTTATTGGAGGCACTGAGGATTACATTTAGCTGAGGATCCATCAGGTGGGGTTGTAATGGCCTGTTACAATGTCTGATCTAACTGCCTGTTTGCTTTCAAGTAAGAGTAAATGTGAGCCTAACCTTATTGTGGGATAGGAATGTTTTCTGATATATTTTTATCTACAGCTCTGGGTTTTGTACCAGTCTAAGCACTTCTATACTGGAAACTGCAGTGCAGTGCAGCTCTTTCAGTTGCATTTGTTCAAAACCCGAGTGTGTACAAACACTGGTGGGAAACCTGAGCTTTGGAATTTGCTTTCTAATACCAATTAAGTTTATCAGCTTCCCCTGGAGAGTCTGAATGGAAATCAGGGCTTGAAAAAGGTCATTTATCACTTACAAATGTCAGTCATCGAGTCTTAAAAAAGTAAGTTCTGCTGCATGACTACACCAATCTCAGTTGCCACAAGGGAGAGTGGGGGACAGAATAAAGGCCAGACTATTTCTTTTGGCAGGCAGCAAGCACTTAGGTTAAACTGATAATCAGACTGTACCCAAAGGCTGTGGTTTCGTGTTGCAGCTAAGCAGTCTAGAAGGTTGCTGCTGCTGAAAGAAGTGTTCCTGCTCTCTTCTTCCTGCTCCCACAGTTGTGTTTCCCTCATCTGCTTTGTGCCAGCTCTGCACATTGGACCCATCACTGAGCCAGTCCAGCGTAGTCACCCGGCTGAGAACTGCTCACTCTTGAATTAATTAGTTTAATTAATTTAGTGGAAGACCTGATAAGCATTAGAGCTGGCATAAAGGAAGGGTGTAGACCACACAGTAGTAATATGAGAGTCCAAGGGTATAGTTCTGGCTTTTTTTTTTTTTCACAGTTTACTCTGATCTGCATGTTCATTGCCACGTGTATGTCAGCTCTGCTGGGTGCTCAGCCAAGTGCTGGGTGTGGTCTCCTTTGAGACTCACTCCCCTCCCACCCTGCAGTTTTTTCCTGTATCACTTCTGGTGCTGTCACTGCTGAGGAAAGCTCTCCTAGCATGATGGGGGTAAATCCGTGTGTGCTCACAGTGAGGTGGGAGTGCTGACTTACCTTGTCAGGCGACCATCAGTACAGAAATTGATTTAAAATTATTGTAACTGCAGGCTTAGTTAAGCCTTTCCATTCTGTATTGCTTAGACTCCTGGAATATTTTAAGTGTTTTGAAAATTTCATGCCGGAGAAGGATTTTCTTCCTTTTTAACTGTTCAGGAATTCATGTAGTTGACAAGTGGTAGCAAAAAATATGAACATACAGAATCACAGCAGTGATTTTTTGTCAAGAAATAGATTCTAGAGGCTTGAGGGAGTACTAGTCTGTTGTTCTCAGGGAGCCTGTTAAATTGCTGTAGAAACCTTATTCCAAATAATAGGATCTGTATCCTGTTCCTTATCAAATAAAGATGTTAATTGTCTTTTCTTATTATTATTATTTGTTATACTACATTTATCATCACAATGTCTCCATAAATAAATCTGGCAACAGTATTTTCCAGGCCATTTATTAAGATTTATATCCTTTAAGTGGCTACTCTACAGCACCATTTTTTCATCCCTAAAACCTACTGTTCTGACAACTAAAATTTTAAAATTACTATTCCTTGAACATAAACATTTAGCTGTTCTCTTTCCCAGTTTATTCTCTGTATACCAGTTTGAGTGGCTAGATTATGTAGCAAGGGATAGGGAACCACAGTGGGAAAGAAATCAGGTGTTAAATCCCTCTTGTGCTGCTTGTTCATATCCATAACTCATGAGTTGTGTATGAATTGCTGCTGTTCCTGAAGTTTTTCTGGTACCTGTGAAATTACTGTAGTGCTGTCTGGTAGCTGTGCATGTGGAAGTGAGTTTCCATGCCCTTGTGGTTATTTCAACTTTTGAAAATGTCTACAGAGATGCCAATTTGCTTTAAATGGCAGTGTCCTCATACCTGTAGCAATAGTAAATTACAGAAGCCACTGCCTATATGAATTTCACATTGGCTTCTTTCTGGTTTTTTCCACATCACTTTCTTGGTCGAGCTATATTTCACTTTTGTTACCTTCCTTTGAATTTTTGAGTGTGTTAGGTAATCATTAATTTGTTCTTTCTGCTTAGAAATTGGGAAGCAGAGTACCTGGGGTGGTCTGTAGCCTGAATGCTCTCAAAGCTAAACCTCAATTCTTGGCCCCATGACAAACAGCAAGACAGCAAGAGATCTCAGACTAATGGTGTCTGGGGGAATTTTGGAATTAATGTAATGGTTTTCTTTTATAAATTAACTTACTTCATCAAAGAGAACAATGCAGTAGGGTTGTTTTGTGTTGTTTTGTTGGTTGTTTTTTTCTGAGAGTTGAGTCATACTTTATTCCCATTTTTCTGCCTGAAGAGGACAGCCTTTAATAAATCTGTAGGCGAAGTGATAAACATATTATAAGGTGCCACAGGGATTTTTTTTTTCCCCTCCCACTGCAAATGAGTCAGCAATTAAATTATCTTGAAAGAGAATCAGTCTGTTGTCTGGGTTTAGCAAATGTTTACATTTTAAGAGAGCAGTTATATTAGTGGTGCTCAGAGTGCAAATTGTGTAGGGGGGTCTCCTGTAAAATGAAATGCATATCAGAATCTCTTCGTAAATTACTCTCTATCTGAAATATTTTTATTTGATCAGAACAGCAGATTCCTGGTGTTTTACTAAATCAGACAATATCCTCAAATTAAATTTTCTTTTACTGGGAAGACACACTGAAAACCTCACTGTCAAGTGGAATTGCCACGTGTAATCCAGTTCTGGATTTTCTGGTTATATCATACAAATGATGGGATGTGGTAGCATGGAAAAACTTGGCAGAAATATTCCTGTGTAAATAAGAAGGCTCATTCATATTTTCAGTCTTGTTCTGGTCAGGAAGACTTATGTGACTTGACATTTTTGGGGACTCGCTTTCAAATGCTGCGGAAGGGAATTGGTGTCTGTGCTGGAGGTCTGGTTCCAGGCTGGAGGAGCCTCTGTGTCTGCTTAGAACACCTTCAGTTGGTGTTTATCTCACAGGTAATGAGGTGGGACAGCCGCTGAAATGAAAGGGGCAGGGACTTGTGGGATGGGGTTGACAGCTGCATTGTTGGAGTTCAGAAGTGTGAAATGCTCAGAAAGCTCTGCCGAGGGGCTCTGGTTAGGCTGTGCCTGCAGGGTGTGGAGATCTACCTAGGCTGGCCTAGAGCCTGCAGTGCTGTAATCCAGCTGTGAACCCTCTTGGAGAAATGTGCCCAATTCTTGTGAATTCACCTTCCCTACTTCTGTGCTGCCATCACCCTGCTCTTGTTTGCTCAAGCAGTGACTGGCCTGAGTAAATGCCCACAGCCTGCAGAGTAAATAACTCACTTCATAAATCCAAGGAGACACTCAGTGGTTTTGTTAGGGTTTTTGTTTGTTGGTTTGATTTGGTAAGTAGATATATAAAAAAGAAAAATTGCTGAAGCAAGGGGAGCAAGATGCAGGTATTTAGGGAGCGGGGAAAATGCTAGTGATTGTGATGAGATTGGTAACTCTGTTCTCTCCGTTTTGAGTCACTGTAGATGAAGTCAAAGTTCACCAGACTGTAGCTTGCTGTTGACTTTTGAAATACTCTGATGTGCATTCAAGCTTAGCAACACCTCGTTTCTGAGGAGATTCACTGGTGGCAGCAGCAGGATACAGCCAAAATCCTTTCCATAGGATTCCATTAATGGTGTTGTCTGGTTGGCTTTTCCAACTCTGTGATTCATCCACTGCTGCCCTATTTAAATTATTTAAAGAACTGAAAAAGTACAGAATGTGGTTGATTTTCTTGGAAAAAAATGCTAATGAATAGTGTTTTCCTGAAATTTCTTGATTAATTGTTCTCACCAAAACAATGGCAGAGGTGAAATCAGTGAATCAGTGGGAGATATGAAATAGAGTGAAAACTAATGATGGTAAAACTTCTTGGACATTAAGTTGGGACTTCTGTGGAGAAGACTGTGCACAGAACTGAGAGTTCTGATGGCAGTCTAGTTAAAAGGAGAGAATCAGCTACTATGGTGAGCAGGGCTGTACAAAAAGCCAGGCTATAATGATGGAGGTAGGGGACTGTCCTTGGGAAGAAATTATGCTTTTGGCAAATGAAAAAAAACTGTTAGAAAACAATTCAAGCTCACTTTTGTCGACATGGACATCCATGTTTAAGTGCATTCCCAGGATGCTTGATGTGAGTTAGCACTGTTCCATTGCAATCCAATGTAAACAATGGTTAACTAAGCATAAATTTAAAACTAGACTTAACCTGGGGTCAGAATAACTAAGTGTATAGAAGAGCATTTCTTGTCACATGAAGTGGGCTTACCAAATTGGAAATCAGGAGTGATTCTCCTTTACTGAGTGAAAGGAGTGTCGTGAGATTGAGATCTGGACCCCAGGAAGCAGCTGCCTGTTGTTGTGTCCAGGAAAGAAGATGAAGGAGGCAATAACAAAGCAAGGAAGTAGTTAACACATTGTGAATGCTGTGAAAAGGGAGAAAAAGTGGAAAGTGGAAGTGGAAAAAAATGGGGAAGGAGAAACTGTATGTTGGCCTTCTTTTCCTTGTAATTGTGCATAAAGATGTTTGCTGTGCTGTTGGGGAAAGTTCTTTAGTTGTTACTGCATATGGCTGTTTATCTCTGCAGGTATAATTAAGCTATTTAAAGGACCTTTGTTTTCTCTTCCTTTTTTGCTTGTTCTCTTGTGGCTGCCTCATCCCTGGAAGTGTTCAAGGCCAGGTTGGACAGGGCTTGAAGCAACCTCATCTAATGGAAGGTGTCTCTGCACAAGCCAGAGGATTGTAATGAGATGATCTTTAAGGTTCCTTCCAGCCCAAACCATTCTGTGATTCTTAATTGTATTATAGAAGAGAGTCTTCCCATTTATTCAAACATCTAAATTTCTTCAGATTTCAATTACTTTAATTTAGTGATGGCTTTTCATTTTCTAACTAAGATCCTTAATGCAGGATGTCACACAGTGTTTAGCATAAAAAAAGAAAAATAAAGAGTAGGAATAGGCACTACTGAGATTACAGGCTGTAGTGGAAAGATGTTTGCCATTCAGGTTCAATTAAAAATAACGTTACTTTCAAACTTTAATAATATATTGCAAACTTCCAATTGATGTTAATAGAGTATTATGTGGTTAGGTGTTGGTAACATGCAATTTTTGATCCTGCCCTTGCTGAATTACTTTAATAAATACAAAGCTCCTGTAAGAGATATGATGCAGCAAGGCTCAGATCTGCATGGTGATCTCTGCATTTGTGAACAACACCAAGTTTTTTATGGGTTTGGCCTTAAATTGGTACTGAATTGTTTGCCTACAAATGTGTAGTCAATAGAGAAGAAACTGTGGATGTCTAATAACCTTCAGCCAGAAATGTCTGGGTGAATGCAGCAGTGTCTGAAAGCTGCACTGCCCAAAATGGGAACTGCCTGAACTCCCTGTGCAGAGCAGCTCAGTGCTGCAGAGCAGGTCCCGTGCCAGGGCACAGCTGTGGGGCAGAACCCCCTGGTTTTCCCCTTTCTGGGGTCGAGTTCTCACCACATGCAGTGAAATGCTCTGAAAGGGGAGCTGGGACAGTCAGAGGCATTTGGTGCTGCTCTGAAATAGAAGGTGGCAGGTGAGAAGCCAGGAGTCATTCTCTGTCCTCAAATAAAACAAGGAAAGTGTGTGACCAGTGATCCTGAGCCATTTGGCCCAGTACATAAAATGCTTGATGCTTGCAAATGCAAGTTTGAGAAAAGCAAGTGATTATTTTCTTCCTGGGTGTTTTATTTTTCCCCTCTAGTTTGATCTGCTGCTGCTGGATATTTGTGTGTGAAAAAAAATAAAGCAACCCTGTTTAATAAGTTGCTTCTGTTTAACATGCTTGATCAGAGAACCATAATCTGTTCCTTTGCTTCTGAGTGTCTCATGCAAACAGCTGGATTGGAGTGTATTGTAAGAGGGGAGAGGGTTGGTTGTTCTTTTTTCATCAAATCCTATTTGAGTAAAATAAAGAAAAGCTTTTTGCAGTCTATATGAACGGTTTGGTGGCAGACTTAGATTAAGTTTATGTAGTAGCATAATTGTGGCTCCAGTATGATGTCATGATAAAAGAAAATTAGTGCTCACAGAAAATTGCCATAGTAGTAATAGCAGAAACTCATATTCATAGAAGTAAGTATTTTCCCATACTTCTGTCTCAAGCAATTCTGATAGCAAAAGAAAGGTGGAAAATGACAAACTATGTCTTTTTTTTTTGTCTCCAAAGAGTTGATTGTACATGCAGGTTTTTTTTCTGCTCCCTTTCC